>NC_035436.2:72995772-73316110 GCF_002127325.2 Helianthus annuus | reverse complement strand
GCATATGCGATCAGGTTTTAGAGAGTGGTGCGACATGATAACTGGAAAATAAGGAGGCGGCGACGAGGTGAAGGAGGAGCACGGGTTGGAGTTCGGTCCTTGTAACGCCAGCCGGTTTGTCACGCGAGAAGGTAATCTCCGTTTCCATTCTCGTTGCGTTATTATGATTATTTTGGTTTTGGGATGTGAGGTGCGAATGTGATTATTGTAGTCCGGTCATGGGGGTAACGACCGGCGGAACGTGTAGTGGTGGGTTGCTACGAGTGATTGTGCTTAGTGATGTTGACGTAGTGTAGCGGTGGTGACGATGGGTTGCAATTGTATGTAGGGTAATATAGATGGTAATGGGTTACGAAAGGAATGATGGTGTGCATGGAGGTGTATCCTACACGTGGGTGGTGACGCAAGGTGAAGCTGGTGGTGATTGGCGGGTGAACAGTGGTGGAGTTTGTGGTTGCGATGTGATCGATGGTGGAGGCTGTGACCGAGCGATGCGCGGAGTAGGATGGGAATCGACCATGCCTGATTATGGAGTTGTTTCATGTCTGTTGATAATAAATTAAATTAAACAACTCTATAGTTGTTTTTTTTGGGATCGAATGTTGTGTGTGTGCATGAATCATTATAGATTAAATGTGGGCCTAAACTGATTATGGATTAGAGATTTGCGTATGAAGATAATGATAATGGTGAGCATCATGGTGTTATGTTAATGGAAGCATATGGGTTATCATGGCGACACGCGAGACCGTAACGATGACTTTTGTTCGGGAAGGCGAGGCTGGTTATGGGGTCACGAATGGGTTGGTTAATCATGCTGGTAACCATGACCATTAATGGGTTCGTCTTTATATTTTTGATCCGAAAATAAATATTAACTAGAAGCTTGGTTTAGAGGTCTGGTGGTTTGGTTGCAATGGTTTGCGGCTATGGTGGTGACCTCGGTAATCGGGTGAACACGAAACGGACGGCTCAAGCACATGTACGAGTCTGTTGAAGTGTTGTAATAAGAGGGTAATCCACAACTTACCTATGGGTTATGGAGTAATTACTGATCACGCAGTGGGTCGCGGTATGGGATAATATTATGAACCATGTTTTATCAGAAAAATGTATACTACGATGGTTTAAATGAAGGGATTATGTCAAATTTAAAGTTTAGCATGGGGCTTGAGTTTGACGAAAGATTATAATAATAATAATGAGGGTGCTTGATTCTTTATTAAGATGGTTATACAAATTCATAATTTATAATTCATAAGCTTGTGCGTGGTGGTCATGGCTTGGAAAGAACAAAAAAAGTTGAAACAAGTGCACTAGAGTTAGTTTGCATGGCAATCCATGCATCGCATGGATGATGTCAACAGATCTTCATATTGGTCTCTTTTTGCCATGTATACATAGCAGTATGCATAGGAATGGTGGCAGACGTGCATGGGGTATTCGGTTCGGATTCACGAATTCAAATAGGTCATGGGAGATCAGACATTGATAATGCACGGGTTAAGGTTTAGCTTGGATGTTTCGCTTAAGGACGCAGTTCGAGATGGTTATCATGTGGAATAGAGGCTTGGCAACCAGCCTTTGATTGCTTACACTTCACTAGGGGCTTCTAGCTTGTTGTGAGATGATTACTTTGACGAAGTGAGTTCTTGAGCCCACTCTTTTAAATGTTTTTTTTAAATATTTTGGGCTAATGTGCATGCTAAACTCGTATGATTATTTTTATGATGGAAGTTGTGAAGCTTGTTACGTACATATGAAATTAATGTTTACTTGGATGGTTTTTAAGAATGAAAAATAAGTAGGTTTATATATTTTTATATACCTATTTGTGTGAAGGAGAGCATTGATTATACTTATATATAAGTATATTTATATATATATATATTTATGTACTCGAGTCTATGAAGGGAAGATATATACCAAAGAAATATGAAGAATTAAGCATATCTATATATCACATCTATATATATATATATATAAATATACACACACATAAACGTATGTATTTATGTGTGAGTTGATGATGCCCTCTTTAAACTTTTTCAAAGTTTAGGGTAATCACACATGTTAGATGTATTACCTGGATGAAGACCTTTTTTTTATGAAGTTGTATAGTTTATTTGTACTTACATACCAACTATACATGAGGATTATTTGCTTGCCCTTTTATGTGCTTGCGTGTGATGTGTTGGGTCATGCTACAACCAGGTCGAACAGAGGAAGTCCCCTAACAGTTTATCTGTCCTTGGGGCAAGAGGAAGTCCCCTAACAGTTTATCTGTCCTTGGGGTAAGAGGAAGTCCCCTAGCAGTTTAACTGCCCTTGGGGCGAGATGAGATGAAAAATTCCTTTATCCCCTACTTTGTATTTGGGATTTAAGGTGAGGAAATCTGTGTTGTGTGCTTGACTCATTGAGATGAATTTTAGATTTTGAGGATAAAATAAATATTTTATTTATTTCCATGATGAAGATGT
Organism: Helianthus annuus; assembly: GCF_002127325.2. NCBI lineage: Eukaryota > Viridiplantae > Streptophyta > Magnoliopsida > Asterales > Asteraceae > Helianthus > Helianthus annuus. Next base: position 73,313,630 of record NC_035436.2, on the reverse strand, counting down.
TTTACAAGTGTTTATTTGTTAAATTATAAACTTGAACTCACTCAGCGTAGCTGACTTTTTGCATGCACGTTAGTTTTATTTCAGGTTAGACATATGAGCGCGAGACAACTTGGATGTTGCACGAAGCTACCCGACATTGACGTTGGCATTTCTAGTTGAAGACGCGGCTTTAATAAATTTTTAACATTAAAGTTTTGTATTTTTAGTTTGGAAGTTTCCCATGTTTTGGTAATTTGACTTAAACGTTTTCCGCTGCGTAGTTTTTTTTTCAAATGAAGAAAATAATAATAATTAAAAATTTCAAGTGTTTGGATTATTTATGCAATGATGTCCCAACTGTGAGACACCCGGATTTTGGGGTCTTACACATCGACCAACATCTGAAACATGAGCTTACATTAGTTACACTCACAAGGTTTGATTTAATCAGAAAATAATAGAAGCATAAAAACAAAACAGAATAGAGAAGCAATTACAATTGCCAAAGTACTATAACGAGTTATAAGAAGCGAAACCGGATACTATGTACAATACAAGAGAAAAAGGTTTATTGTTTCCTTTACTTCAACTTAATGTTAATCCATCACTAATTCGTAAGCAAAAGGTTTATGTTTCCTATGCACTGATTCTGTAGTCGGTAACATAACATTTTATAAACACAAGAGCAACGACAAACGCTACTAAACCGCATTCACAAAACACATTCATACTTTGAAACATGTACGTGAGCTCAGCCTCATCGGTCGCGTACTATAAAAACCACGACCGAAACCACAAGATCACAGACTTGCCTATCCTCAAACTTTATCACAAACTATTAACTACATATGCTACCAAAAATTCATCATCTTTTAAATTTTGACAATGTTATCACCATATTGCCATCTACCACATAAAGCAGCAAACTTTATCCCTTAACTTTGGTAGGAAAATAATACTAGTCATGTTAAATTCATAAATCATATATCTTGATTTAGGGTTTGTAAAAACTTTGTGCATACTCAAATCTATCCAATTTTTACAGCACAGACATAATAGATCTACGGTACACAAAACCCTAAAAACCTAAATCTGTTATAACAAAACAACAAATACCTTGTCGAGTCCAACGGGACCAAGTGAAGTCTTGACGATATTCGAAACAGATTGACAAGCAGTAACTGCACCAAAACAGTAAGGATCAATTGAGTGATTATCTATCGAGTGAAGAAATTAGGGTTTTAAAAGATGAACACAAACACTTACTGTTTTGAGTGCGAACATCTTGACCAGATTGACGATCTCCGAGAATATCAAGCGTGTAACACCTCGGAAATTCCTGTCCATTGAAATAAAGACACGTGTCATGAGAAACAGACGTGTCAGAGAAACCGGGTTTAAATAAAAGATGTTTGGTAGGGTTTTAAGGGGCGTCATGTTATTTAAATACCTCTGAACGACCCAAGGGCGACATGTTATTAAAACACCTCTGAGCGACCCGAAATTTCTTTTTATATAAATCCCAAGATCCTTAAATCTTTTGAAAATCATCCTATATGATAACCGGTTGTCCCAAATAAATAAAGTTCCATCTGTTATGTGAACTTGGGATTTGACAGGATTGTTACTAATGATAATGCTGAATAAAATTCTCATAAGAAAGAACCAAGAATAAAAATATGAAGCTTGTTAGTTAATTATGAGAATCCAAGGACTTATTCTTGATGTTTCCGTCAATTAAAGTTGCCATAAGATTCCAAGGTGTCAACATTCATGCAAGCATGCAAAACCTGAAAATGGTGGACCCTACATTGCAGTAAAAGTCTGATGTTTCGACATTTGAAAGTTGCATGGTCAAGACTTAAAAGTTTGCAAATTTTTGTCCTCTGACCATCGGTTACGGACCGCAAAGCCTGAGGCTTACGGTCCGTAAGAAGGGTACCTGGGCATGTTTCAGCAAGGGCGGTTACGGACCGTAACCATTTTAGCTTACGGTCTGCAAGAGGTGCTTACGGACCGCAAGGCCATATGCTTACGGTCCGTAAGGAGGTCGCTGGCAGCAGATTTTGGACAGCTGCCTGTTCAACCTGTTAACCGACTTAAAACGTAAATATTTGAAACCAGGGGCTTGCTAGGCAGTATTTAGCCACATAGGGGCACCTGGAACCATCTCACATCAAATATAGAGTTGCTTGTCATGATCTTGGACCATTTGGACCACTATATAAGAAGCTAAGTTGTGACCATTTAGACTTGCTCATTTGCAACTTTGGTTCAAGACTTCTCTGGAGCTCCTGGATTACAACAAATCTTTCTTAGGCCTCATAAGCATTCTTAGGACTCTTGTAAGTGTCCTTAATCCCCTCTAATTACTTTTAGCTTAGTTAATTAGCTAAAAGTCAAACCATCGTAATTAAGGTTTGACTTCGGGATTAGTCCATAATTACTCACTAATATCCCGAATTAAAAATACCTATAAGTAGGTAATTATGTGGGTAACAAACCCTTAAAAGGGTAATTCCAGAATCCCACTCTAACTATGCTAATTGTCGAGTCAAAGTACATTATAAAAAGTCAACAGAAATGACTATTTGCAAATTAATGCATAATTAGCAATGTAGGTTACATGCAATCTGTTTGATCATTAAAATAACTTGGTAATTAATGTAAGAACATGTTCCAACATGTTCAACTCGACAATTTTCAGTTTAGGCTCGGTTTGGAACCGAATGTCGCAAGGTTTGACTTCTGCTTTGACTTTCAGTTCTGACCCGTATAAGCCAAGATTAGGATTGCCTTAGAGCTTCTTTTGAACCTATTTACATGTTAGTATAACTCTCTGAGATTATACAACTTGGTTCATTGGATATCCTATTCACGTGCATGTTTCCGTTAATCGCTTATATGTTGACCATTATGCCCATTTGACCTTAAAACGTGATTTTTGAAAATGTAAAAGGATAGGCACCTTAGTTGCTGATTTATAAACTTGCACCCAAAATTTGAAGTCAGATTGAGGTCTAGATTAAGAGTTATGCTCAATAGCGTAATCAAGAGCTTCTTTACTAATTAATTGGCGTAAATTACATATAGCCTACCAAAACCCAAATTTTTATACCAAAATTTTTACCCACTGTTATAAAATAATATTTTGGGAATTTTGAAGATTTTTATTTATTTTTAGGCTGAGCATAACTTAGTGTTCTAAGGTTTATTCGGTTTATGCCGGTTTTGCCCTTTTTCGCCATAAAATGAGTTTTACAAAACCTTTTGACCTCAAACCAATTTCTACTGATTTGTTATGATAAATAAATTATTTTGAGTCTTCTGGAATATTAAAAATATCATCTTTTTACAGAAAACCCGGAAATGGCTCCAAATCGCCTTTTTAGGCATTTTTAACACATAAGTGTGCACTAGGACCTTATTTAGCATAAGGGTTTGAACCTACTGATGTAATTAGTATACTTTTATATTTTTAAACAGTAGGCAAATGTTTTGAACTCAGAATTCCAGAATTGACCTTTTAGGCACTTGTGAATTACCAAAATGCCCCTACGGTGCATAATAAGGTTAAAGATAATAAATTTCACAAAATTTTGATACCCTACTGTTATAACTTAGTAAATTAAGTATATTTACTAATGTAATCAGACCTGTAACTCAGGTTATTAATTTAACTCTTTTACACCTTAGAAAATGACCAAAACACCCTTATGAGGCATAGTTTTGGTTTAAAATCATTTGGGGCATAATGGAAGGTATCATTCTGATATCACAACATATTTTAAGCATAATAACTTCAGAAACTTGTATTTGACTCCTATGGTTACTCGTTACGCATTATACGTGTTTGGATCGGCTTATGTGGCTAATTTGACCCTAATAGCCGAAACGGGTCAAACCATATCTTTTTGGTCTCAAAATTCAGAATGTGATTATATTACCCATATAAAACAAGTGTGCAAGCTTGTTGGGTCAAAACCACATTCTTAAACGGTCTTCGCCTTATTGTGCGTTTAAAACCGTAATCTTTATATAAGACTAACCGGTCTAAGCTTAAGACCCGTTAGGATTCTAATAGGTTATTAAAACCTTAATTTCCAGATCTAGGAGCCCAGTAAAAGCTACTTGCCCTCCTTATATTGGTTTATACTTTGCTCTGGTAAATACGTTTAACTTATTTTCCCTATACGGGCTTGGGGTACGGTATATAAAATACCGCTTGGTCGGGAAATTGACCATAACCGGTCTTGGTTATGTGCCGTCAAATGAACCCGTTTGAAAATGTTGTTTTGTTTGTTTAACGCCTTTGGGGGCTTAATGACCATGTCCCGGATATCCTTGGCATCATTCAAAGAATGGACACGACCTTAGCACTCGGGTGTAGGCGTACACCCGTAGCGCTGTATAACATGTATAATCGTCGGTACGAGAGAAGTCTCGCGGCGGAATTATATTAAGTGGTGTGTCTATTAATCCTTAACCCAGAACGAACCCGGGCTACTGAACGCAGAATGAACATGTAATTCTTTTACAAGATTATTAAGCAAATAATTATCCCAAGTTATAAAAAGTTTTATGCCACGTGCATTTAAATCAATTTTAAACCTTTTCAAAAATGAGTCAGTTAAATTGTATTTACCAGTGTAAACTGACGTATTTTCCAAAAAGACTAAGTGCAGGTACTACGCGTAATAGGCTGGTTACTCCTTAAGCATCCATAGAAGTCTCGCAAGCTTAGGATGCATGAAGTCTGTTGAAATGAAGTTCCTGTTTGTTTGATTCTGCCTGTGGATATTATTTCGACATTTTGTGATACTTGGATATTACAATAAATTTTAAGTTGAAATAAATATATCTTTGCTTCCGCTGTGCATTATAATTTGTGTTGTTTGACTATGACGATATCAACTACGTCACGATAATCCCCCACCGGGCCCACCGGTGACACATGGAAATTAGGGGTGTGACAGGTTGGTATCAGAGCCAACACTGAGTGAATTAAACACTAGCCTTTTGTGTTTAGTCTCAGTGCACGAATTGCACATTCTTCGAGTTCTGATGTCTAGACAAAGAACATAGGACAAACTCTATTTTGTTTTATTTTTGGGTCTTATTTTATTATATTGTGGTTATCTAAAACTTATATGTAGGTCAACATGCCACCAAGATTTCTTCGCGGACGAGGCAAGGCCCCTGTCACGTGTCACGACCACGAAGCCGGGCCTTCGCACCAGCGTACCCCGTCCATCACCATGAGTACTAGTCCACAAGAGCCGTGGAGGCTCTATGTTGAACCCGGGAGATGATCAGTTTCCCTCAGCTCTTCACCTTCTTACCAGCATTCATTTGGGCCCCAGTCAGAAAATGAGCCCAACGAGCAACCACCCTCTTTCATACCTCTGCAGAGATCCAACTCTCACCACTCCTTTGGTGACCCAACCCCAACCTTCCAGAGCCGGTTCAACCCGGCCAACATTTTTCCAGAACCCGTGGGTTTTAACCCACTTGGACCGGAAGACCACTTCTCTGGGGAAAACGATATGGACGAGGATACTGACCCTATGGAGCCTGCTACAGGGACGCCCAACCACCCGATAGAGATCTCTGACGGATCATCTTTTCACGGATCGCCTTATCGCGGTCCAGACAGCTACGAGGAGAGGTTCCGAAACATCGACTGGTATTTTACCCCCTCACACCACTCGTCCCCATACCAGCAGCAGCAGCAACAGCAACAGGATCCTTCTCAGGATTCTCGTTCCGTGGCAGTTACTCCACCACCACCACCACCAGTGGAACAGCAGCCGCCTCCAGAGCCACCGAGGCGGAGGAGATCGAACGCACGAATGTCCGTGGGAGGGGGTGTCCGCATCAGCACACCCCAACCATCAAGTGGCAGCCATTATCCGCCACTTCAGGAGGAAGAGGAAGAACCACAATTGGGGGGTCCATCAAGCCCCATTCCAGAAATCAACTCAGTGCCTATGGCACCTCCGTTGGGTTTTGACAACCCAATCCCTGCATACGCTGGTTCGGCAGCGTATAACCCCTTTGAGCAGCCAGCGCATACTCACTACAACTTCGGCTATGCGGAGGTCGATCCATATCAAGTAGCTCGGGACTACAACGCTCTTCATCCTGAAGGACCATACGGAGGACCATGGACCACTGGTTACCCGACTTATGGGTACCAGCATCCACCACCTCCTCAACCCATGTACCAGCCGCCGCAGCCACAGCTGATTCCGCCGGAACATCAGCAGGAGGTTCTTGAGAGGTTGCATCAAGTCGAACAGGAAGTTCGAGAAGACCGCAGGGAGCGGCAAGGCTTCTTCAAGGGCCTGTCAGACTTGCTAAAGGGAAAGTCTAAGAGGAGGGGTCATTAAGGACCTTTGATGTTTGTCTGCTTAGTTGTAATCAGTCCCTGCGTGGACTTTATGTTTCTGTATTCAGCTCCTGCGTAAGCTTGTCTTTTAGTATTCTGCCCCTGCGTGGGCATGTCTTTCAGTTGACCCCTGCGTGGGTTTGTTTGTTGTTTTATTTGTTGTATTTCGCCCCTGCGTGGGCATGTTGTTGTAGAAGTCCCGTTTTGGGCAAAATGATGTACTGTTAAATCTTGATTTAGTGAAATGTTGCATTTAAATTTTCATGATTGTTGTTATAAATAAGTATATGAATAAACTTAAAATAAAATGAAAATAACATTTCCTAAAATAAAGAAGACCTACCATTTGTGTAAAATGGCAAAATCTAAAAAGAGACAAGACCTAGCCACATGTCATTTTGAGACAAGGCCAAGATGGTATCTCCATAATTAGATTCAGGTCCATAATTAACGTCTCAACTTAGGATTGATCTGCGTTATAAAGAGAATCTAAGGGGTAAGACCTAGCCACGTGTCGTTGCAGATATGGCCAAGATGGTAGAACCTGTCTAGAAGATTCCAAATTCTGTTAACATCTGTAAGTATGTTAACATAGTGGGCAATTTGTGACACAATAAAAGTCACACAGGCCATCATTGAAAATTGGGTTAATTTGAAATTCCCTGTAAGTAAATGTCCATTCCTTGGGAATGAAGTGCCTACGGGTAATAATTAATGTCCTAGGGACTAAGAGACAGTTAGAGTCTGCAACTCACTGTCTAGAATAGGGAAATGAACTGTGATTCAAACCCTAATGCCTTGATTCGGTAAGAATCCGGGTTATAAGCTAACACTGTCCTTGTGACTAAGTTATATGTTAATTCTTAACTATAATATAGGGTTATAATGCAAACCCTGAATTTATGTTTAATTAATAATTTAACCTGCAATGGACATTTAAAACCATGGTTAATAAAATACATAAAATACTGTATTAGCTATTAAATAAAACCTTGCCCATTATTGTTTATATGTAGCAATTGAAGCTACATGGCGGGGTCGGATGAAGTGAATAGTCGTCCGGTGGAGAACCACGATAATGCAAAGATACAGTTAACTGGTGCGGAGTTGAAAGCACTGGTAGATGATGCGGTTACTAAGGCTTTAGAAAGACAGTACAGTGAGTATAGTGGGACCCACAGTAAAACCCTGTCTACACCGTATAATAAATCTAAGACTCATTCAGAGGCTCACAGCAAGCCACCTTCTGTCCAACCCAAGTCTAAGAAGGAGGAATCCAAGAAGGAGGATGATAGACACTCTTCGAATGAAAATGATAATCATTCCAAGAAGATTGTGCTTTATAATGCCCCACGAGCCAAGGGTTGCACGTATAAATACTTTGTGTCTTGTAAACCCCGGGATTTCACTGGGGAAAAAGGGGCAGTAGACTGTATGACTTGGCTTGATGAGATGGAGACAGTAGTGGATATAAGTGGCTGTGCTGAAAGGGATATTGTGAAGTTTGTGACACAATCCTTCAAAGGTGATGCACTTCAATGGTGGAAGTCGCTGATTCAAGCCACCGGAAAGATACAGCTATACAACATGTCTTGGGAACAATTTGTTGCCCTAATCAAGGAAAATTACTGTCCCCAGCACGAGGTCGAAGGAATAGAGTCTGATTTTCTGTCTTTGGTGATGAAGAACCTGGACTGCCAGGCTTACCTCACCACCTTCAATTCCTTGTCAAGGCTAGTTCCCTACCTTGTAACACCTGAACCAAAAAGGATAGCCCGTTTCATTGGGGGTCTAGCCCCAGAAATTAAAGCAATCGTCAAGGCCTCTCGGCCCACTACTTTTCGATCAGTGGCTGACATATCTCTGTCCCTTACAAAGGACGCAGTTAGACAGAGATCACTGAGGGCCGCAGATGCCGAGAAGCGAAAACGTGAAGATGATGGTTCGCGACGCTCAGAAAAGAAGCGTAAGGGCAATGACGACCACAAGAAGGGGTCGGGATCCAAGAAAGGAGATCATCAGACAGGTGAAAAACCCAGGTGCAAAGTTTGTAGGAAGCACCATTTTGGGAAATGCAGGCAGGAGTCTAGGTCCCAATCTCAGCAGAAGCTATGTGGGATTTGCAAGTCCCCGGATCATAAGGCATTAGACTGCAAGAAGCTTAAGGATGCCACCTGCTACAACTGTAACGAGAAGGGACATATTAAACCCAACTGCCCGAAGCTTGCCAAGAAAACGGAGGAGGGAAAGAAGACTAATGCAAGAGTCTTCCGCATGGATGCAAAGGAAGCTATTCAGGACGATAATGTCATAACAGGTACTTTTCTCATAAATGATGTCTACGCAAGGGTATTATTTGACTCTGGGGCGGATAGGTCCTTTGTAGATAATAAGTTCTGTGAACTGTTGAAATTACCTGTTAAAATTCTAAGTATGAAATATGAAGTGGAATTAGCTGATGGAACAATAGAAACAGTTTCGACTGTGTTAGATGGATGTGTCTTATCCATTAGGAACCACTCTTTTCCATTGTCCTTGTTACCCTTTAAGCTAGCAGGCTTTGATGTAGTGATAGGAATGGATTGGTTATCGCGTAACCAAGCCCAGATAGTGTGCAACAAGAAACAGGTAGTAATCAAGACCCCATCTGGTGAGCCACTCACTATTCAGGGAGATACTCAACACGGAATGCCAGAACATGTGGCCATGCTTAAGGCATCCGGGTGCACGAGTAGGGGTTGTGTCATTTATATGGCAAGAGTAACCATTAACGAGAAGATGCCCAGGATCGAAGACATACCGGTCATTTCTGACTATCCCGAGGTTTTTCCGGAGGAACTACCTGGTTTGCCGCCAGACAGGCAGGTGGAATTTAGGATTGACATCATCCCCGGAGCTGCACCAGTGGCCAGAGCACCATATAGATTAGCACCAACAGAGATGAAGGAATTAAGGACAAAGCTTGATGATTTGCTAGCTAAAGGCTTTATTAGACCTAGTTCATCTCCATGGGGAGCGCCAATTCTGTTTGTCAAAAAGAAGGATGGATCAATGCGTCTATGCATTGACTACCGTGAGCTAAACAAGGTTACTATCAAGAACAGATATCCTTTGCCTAGAATCGATGATCTATTCGACCAGCTACAGGGAGCGAGTTACTTTTCCAAAATAGATCTCAGGTCTGGCTATCATCAATTGAAAGTCAAGGAGGAGGATGTACATAAGACCGCGTTTAGGACTCGTTATGGTCATTACGAGTTCCTAGTGATGCCTTTTGGGCTCACTAACGCGCCTGCCGCATTCATGGATCTCATGAATCGCGTATGCAAGCCTTATCTGGATAAATTTGTCATCGTCTTCATTAACGACATCCTCATCTATTCAAAGAACCAAGCTGACCATGAGAGGCATCTTCGGTGCATTCTTAAGCTGCTTCATCAAGAGAAGCTCTATGCCAAATTTTCAAAGTGTGAGTTTTGGCTTCGCGAAGTCCAGTTCCTTGGTCATGTTGTAAGCGAACGTGGAATTCAAGTGGATCCCGCAAAGATAGAAGCTATTATGAACTGGCAAGAGCCAAAGACACCTTCAGAGATTCGTAGCTTCCTAGGTTTGGCTGGATACTACAGGCGTTTTATTGAAAACTTCTCAAGAATTGCTGCACCCCTGACGTCGTTAACACGTAAGAACATTAAGTTTAATTGGGGGCCTAAGCAGCAAGAATCTTTTGATATCTTGAAACAGAAGTTGAGTAACGCACCAGTGCTGACCCTACCAGAAGGCATTGAAGAATTTGTGGTATATTGTGATGCGTCACACACCGGAATGGGTTGTGTGTTAATGCAAAAAGGGAAGGTCATAGCCTACGCTTCACGTCAATTAAAGGTGCACGAAAAGAATTACACCACCCATGACTTAGAGTTGGGTGCCATTGTATTTGCACTAAAACTTTGGAGGCATTATTTGTATGGGACGAAGTGTGTAATCTATTCCGACCATAAGAGCCTTCAACACCTGTTCAATCAGAAGGATTTGAACATGAGGCAGCGACGATGGATGGAAACCTTAAACGATTATGATTGTGAAATAAGGTACCATCCAGGCAAGGCCAATGTAGTCGCAGATGCTTTAAGCAGGAAGGAGAGAGTGAAGCCAATAAGGATCAATGCCAAGAGCATTGAAATTAAGAGCAGCTTGAATGAAAGGTTGTTAGCTGCACAAAAGGAAGCTGTGTTGGAAGCTAACTATTCCGAAGAGAAATTACGAGTAACTGAAGAACATTTGTCCTACGATAAAGACGGAATGTTGAGATTAAATGGACGAATATGGGTTCCTGTATATGGAGGACTTCGTGATGTTATCCTCAAGGAAGCCCACAATTCCAAGTATTCTGTCCATCCTGGAGCTGATAAGATGTACCAGGATTTAAAGGCGAATTATTGGTGGATAGGCTTGAAAAAGTCTATAGCTGCTTATGTAGCTAAATGCTTGACGTGTGCTAAAGTCAAGGCTGAACATCAGAAGCCGTCAGGTTTGCTGCAACAGCCTGAAATTCCCACTTGGAAATGGGAAATGGTGACGATGGACTTCATCACCAAATTGCCTAAGACGCAGAAGGGAAATGATACTATATGGGTCATAGTTAATAGACTGACTAAGTCAACACACTTCCTGCCCATTAGAGAGACCTTCAACTCTGACATGCTAGCCCAACTATACGTGGATAAAATCGTGGCCTTGCATGGTGTGCCAGCATCTATTATCTCGGATCGGGATACTAGATACACATCTCATTTCTGGAAGAGTTTCCAACAGTCTCTGGGAACTCAATTGAATTTCAGTACGGCTTACCACCCTCAGACGGATGGGCAGAGTGAGCGTACCATTCAGACGTTGGAAGACATGCTGCGTGCATGTGTGATTGATCTAGGAGGAAGTTGGGAGAGGCATTTACCGTTAGTCGAATTCTCCTACAATAATAGCTACCATACTAGCATTAAGGCTGCGCCTTTCGAGGCACTATATGGTAGAAAGTGCAGAACGCCCATTTGCTGGGCAGAAGTGGGAGATACGCAATTATCAGGTCCTGACTTAGTCTTCGAGACAACGGACAAGATTGTCCAAATTCGCGACCGCCTGAAAGCTGCTCGAGATAGGCAGAAGAGCTATGCGGATGAAAGGCGAAAGCCTCTCAAGTTTGAGGTTGGCGATAAGGTTTTGCTCAAAGTATCACCTTGGAAGGGGGTGATGCGATTTGGCAAGAAAGGTAAGTTAAGCCCAAGGTATATAGGACCTTTCGAGATCATCGAATGTGTAGGATCAGTGACTTATAAGTTGAACTTACCTAAAGAGCTCGATGGTATTCATAATGTATTCCACGACTGCAATCTAAAGAAATGTCTAGCTGACGAGTCGCTAGTCATACCACACACGGATGTGCATATAGACGATAGCTTAAAATTTGTGGAAAAACCTGTGTCGATTGAGGATCGACAGGTAAAGAAGCTTCGGAGGAAGCTTGTGCCTATTGTCAAGGTAAAATGGGATGCTCGTAGAGGTCCTGAATATACATGGGAGTTAGAGTCGAAAATGCAAGAGAAATACCCTAAATTGTTTCAATAAATCTCGAGGTCGAGATTTCTTTTAAGGGGGTGAGGATGTAACACCTCGGAAATTCCTGTCCATTGAAATAAAGACACGTGTCATGAGAGACAGACGTGTCAGAGAAACCGGGTTTAAATAAAAGATGTTTGGTAGGGTTTTAAGGGGCGTCATGTTATTTAAATACCTCTGAACGACCCAAGGGCGACATGTTATTAAAACACCTCTGAGCGACCCGAAATTTCTTTTTATATAAATCCCAAGATCCTTAAATCTTTTGAAAATCATCCTATATGATAACCGGTTGTCCCAAATAAATAAAGTTCCATCTGTTATGTAAACTTGGGATTTGACAGGATTGTTACTAATGATAATGCTGAATAAAATTCTCATAAGAAAGAACCAAGAATAAAAATATGAAGCTTGTTAGTTAATTATGAGAATCCAAGGACTTATTCTTGATGTTTCCGTCAATTAAAGTTGCCATAAGATTCCAAGGTGTCAACATTCATGCAAGCATGCAAAACCTGAAAATGGTGGACCCTACATTGCAGTAAAAGTCTGATGTTTCGACATTTGAAAGTTGCATGGTCATGACTTAAAAGTTTGCAAATTTTTGTCCTCTGACCATCGGTTACGGACCGCAAAGCCTGAGGCTTACGGTCCGTAAGAAGGGTACCTGGGCATGTTTCAGCAAGGGCGGTTACGGACCGTAACCATTTCAGCTTACGGTCCGCAAGAGGTGCTTACGGACCGCAAGGCCATATGCTTACGGTCCGTAAGGAGGTCGCTGGCAGCAGATTTTGGACAGCTGCCTGTTCAACCTGTTAACCGACTTAAAACGTAAATATTTGAAACCAGGGGCTTGCTAGGCAGTATTTAGCCACATAGGGGCACCTGGAACCATCTCACATCAAATATAGAGTTGCTTGTCATGATCTTGGACCATTTGGACCACTATATAAGAAGCTAAGTTGTGACCATTTAGACTTGCTCATTTGCAACTTTGGTTCAAGACTTCTCTGGAGCTCCTGGATTACAACAAATCTTTCTTAGGCCTCATAAGCATTCTTAGGACTCTTGTAAGTGTCCTTAATCCCCTCTAATTACTTTTAGCTTAGTTAATTAGCTAAAAGTCAAACCATCGTAATTAAGGTTTGACTTCGGGATTAGTCCATAATTACTCACTAATATCCCGAATTAAAAATACCTATAAGTAGGTAATTATGTGGGTAACAAACCCTTAAAAGGGTAATTCCAGAATCCCATTCTAACTATGCTAATTGTCGAGTCAAAGTACATTATAAAAAGTCAACAGAAATGACTATTTGCAAATTAATGCATAATTAGCAATGTAGGTTACATGCAATCTGTTTGATCATTAAAATAACTTGGTAATTAATGTAAGAACATGTTCCAACATGTTCAACTCGACAATTTTCAGTTTAGGCTCGGTTTGGAACCGAATGTCGCAAGGTTTGACTTCTGCTTTGACTTTCAGTTCTGACCCGTTTAAGCCAAGATTAGGATTGCCTTAGAGCTTCTTTTGAACCTATTTACATGTTAGTATAACTCTCTGAGATTATACAACTTGGTTCATTGGATATCCTATTCACGTGGATGTTTCCGTTAATCGCTTATATGTTGACCATTATGCCCATTTGACCTTAAAACGTGATTTTTGAAAATGTAAAAGGGTAGGCACCTTAGTTGCTGATTTATAAACTTGCACCCAAAATTTGAAGTCAGATTGAGGTCTAGATTAAGAGTTATGCTCAATAGCGTAATTAAGAGCTTCTTTACTAATTAATTGGCGTAAATTACATATAGCCTACCAAAACCCAAATTTTTATACCAAACTTTTTACCCACTGTTATAAAATAATATTTTGGGAATTTTGAAGATTTTTATTTATTTTTAGGCTGAGCATAACTTAGTGTTCTAAGGTTTATTCGGTTTATGCCGGTTTTGCCCTTTTTCGCCATAAAATGAGTTTTACAAAACCTTTTGACCTCAAACCAATTTCTACTGATTTGTTATGATAAATAAATTATTTTGAGCCTTCTGGAATATTAAAAATATCAGCTTTTTACAGAAAACCCGGAAATGGCTCCAAATCGCCTTTTTAGGCATTTTTAACACATAAGTGTGCACTAGGACCTTATTTAGCATAAGGGTTTGAACCTACTGATGTAATTAGTATACTTTTATATTTTTAAACAGTAGGCAAATGTTTTGAACTCAGAATTCCATAATTGACCTTTTAGGCACTTGTGAATTACCAAAATGCCCCTACGGTGCATAGTAAGGTTAAAGATAATAAATTTCACAAAATTTTGATACCCTACTGTTATAACTTAGTAAATTAAGTATATTTACTAATGTAATCAGACCTGTAACTCAGGTTATTAATTTAACTCTTTTACACCTTAGAAAATGACCAAAACACCCTTATGAGGCATAGTTTTGGTTTAAAATCATTTGGGGCATAATGGAAGGTATCATTCTGATATCACAACATATTTTAAGTATAATAACTTCAGAAACTTGTATTTGACTCCTATGGTTACTCGTTACGCATTATACGCGTTCGGATCAGCTTATGTGGCTAATTTGACCCTAATAGCCGAAACGGGTCAAACCATATCTTTTTGGTCTCAAAATTCAGAATGTGATTATACTACCCATATAAAACAAGTGTGCAAGCTTGTTGGGTCAAAACCACATTCTTAAACGGTCTTCGCCTTATTGTGCGTTTAAAACCGTAATCTTTATATAAGACTAACCGGTCTAAGCTTAAGACCCGTTAGGATTCTAATAGGTTATTAAAACCTTAATTTCCAGATCTAGGAGCCCAGTAAAAGCTACTTGCCCTCGTTATTTTGGTTTATACTTTGCTCAGGTAAATACGTTTAACTTATTTTCCCTATACGGGCTTGGGGTACGGTATATAAAATACCGCTTGGTCGGGAAATTGACCATAACCGGTCTTGGTTATGTGCCGTCAAATGAACCCGTTTGAAATTGTTCTTTTGTTTGTTTAACGCCTTTGGGGGCTTAATGACCATGTCCCGGATATCCTTGGCATCATTCAAAGAATGGCCACGACCTTAGCACTCGGGTGTAGGCGCACACCCGTAGCGCTGTATAACATGTATAATCGTCGGTACGAGAGAAGTCTCGCGGGGAATTATATTAAGTGGTGTGTCTATTAATCCTTAACCCGGAACGAACCCGGGCTACTGAACGCAGAATGAACATGTAATTCTTTTACAAGATTATTAAGCAAATAATTATCCCAAGTTATAAAAAGTTTTATGCCACGTGCAGTTAAATCAATTTTAAACCTTTTCAAAAATGAGTCAGTTAAATTGTATTTACCAGTGTAAACTGACGTATTTTCCAAAAAGACTAAGTGCAGGTACTACGCGTAATAGGCTGGTTACTCCTTAAGCATCCATAGAAGTCTCGCAAGCTTAGGATGCATGAAGTCTGTTGAAATGAAGTTCCTGTTTGTTTGATTCTGCCTGTGGATATTATTTCGACATTTTGTGATACTTGGATATTACAATAAATTTTAAGTTGAAATAAATCTATCTTTGCTTCTGCTGTGCATTATAATTTGTGTTGTTTGACTATGACGATATCAACTACGTCACGATAATCCCCCACCGGGCCTACCGGTGACACGTGGAAATTAGGGGTGTGACAAAGCGGTTGTGAACCAAGCGCCATTGTTGATTTTGATTCTTGAGGGATGTGAAGCTTAAAATGATAGTTTTGGAAGAACCCTAATACTGTGAGTGTGTGAGCCCTTGATGTCTGCTTGTTATGGAGGGTTTTCTATCTCCGGCTTATTTATTAACCGATTGGGTTTTTTAACTGGGCCGAGTTGGACCGTTTCTTTGTTAATCCTAGTTTTATTATTATGTACATATTTATATTTACATAATCTATCTACTTATCTATAAAAGGAGAAGTAAGGATGATGTAAATTTGGGTA
The DNA here is from genome assembly GCF_002127325.2 of Helianthus annuus. Taxonomy (NCBI): domain Eukaryota; kingdom Viridiplantae; phylum Streptophyta; class Magnoliopsida; order Asterales; family Asteraceae; genus Helianthus; species Helianthus annuus. The sequence goes on along the minus strand of NC_035436.2, from coordinate 73,297,659 downwards.
CTTGTCAATCATAGAGGCATGCCACATAGGATTTGATGATGTCATAAATATATCAATATTATGATGTTATAAATATATCAATTAAAATGTTAAAGATTAATAGATATTGTATTTAGTTTGTAATTTTCGAAATTAAATAATAATAAGTAGATTGGGGGGAAATTTGAATTGCATGGGGGAAAGGTTATTGCATTTAATGATTCTGAATATCATCATCACATTTCTCTTCACATCTCTCACTTCACCTAAATCTCTCATCTCTCTTCAAATCCCCGGAACTTCTTCTTCTTCATTACTCTCTTCTTTTTTCTTTCTCTACAGATCTTCATCATCAATAACACACGGAGATGTCAAAATCGGACATGTTTGAAGCTTCTGGATCGACTTGTTCTCTCAGTTTCATCGATGATCTCAATCCGTCGAAAGATATGTGGAACCTAAAGGCTCGAATTATCAGAAAATGGATGCAAATGTTTCGGATGGAACTGATCTTGCTGGATGAGAAGGTATATACTTTTTAACTTTCTTTTCCATGACTATTGTTCCGTGATGTATTCTGGGATGAAGGATCCAGGCTTCAAATCTTGACTATTGTTTCATGTTGTAAGATTCGGTTGAAAGATTCAGGTTACAAATCATCTTTGTAAGATTCGTTTATTCGAGTTAGCGTTTGGGTACATTATGATATTAGGTTTTTTTAACTTTGTAATGTATTTTGATATTACGGTTTTTTTCTTACATTTCAGGGTTGTAATGGATTTAAATGATTTTCATTTATTAAAAATGATTTGTATGAGAAGTTATTTGTATTTATTTCTGTTTGTTGTTCTAAGGATGTAAACAAATGAGTATTGTTCCGTGGTGTATTCTCTTTTGAAAGATTAAAGTATTAAACACCTTCCTGTATTCTGGGTTGTAACATTCGGGACAATAATTCAGACTACAAATCATCTTTGTAAGATTCATTTGTTCGAGTTTGTGTTTGGGTATGATATTATGTTTTTTAATAAAACTTTGTAATGTATTCTGGGATGAAAGATCCAGACTTCAAATCATGACTATTGTTCCGTGTTGTAAGATTCGGTTGAAAGTTTCAGGCTACAAATCATCTTTGTGAGATTCATTTATTCGAGTTAGGGTTTGGGTGCATTATGATATTAGGTTTTTTAGCTTTGTAATGTATTTTGATGTTACGGTTTTTTTCTTAAATTTCAGGGTTGTAAGATTCAGGCTGGTATCAAGGGCCCTTTGATATCTTTTTTTGACTCCCAACTTCAGGAAGATTCGGTTGTTGTTTTGTCCAGGTTTGGTGTTGGTGAAAACCTGGACCCATACAAAGTTGTGAATCATGCTTATAAGATTAACTTTTATCGTTGTACAACTGTTAGACCTGTTGTTGGTTGGGAAGGTGTTGAATACGGTTTTAAGCTGATCTCACATTCACTTATTGACAAAGGAGAATGCCAAGACCTTTTGACTGTTGGTATGTATTTTGTTTACTTCCAGTTTTTGTAACTTTTCCGAAACATTTGTTAAATTTGGTCTGTATTTTGGTTGGGAAGTGATCGTCCTTATTTTATTGCATATGTTGCTGGTACTGTCCTTTCCTGTAGTGATATGGACATATATGGAAAAGCTCCTAAAGAAAGGAAAAGGATCAACTTTGAACTCCAAGATGTGGAGTAAGTATTTTTCTGTGATATAAACATATGTGAACATATTTGTTTGATAATGTAGATGTTTAGATTTTTGTGAACATATTTATGTGATATAAACATATGTGGACATATTTGTGAACATATATGAACATAGATTCAGTTCGTTTCTTAAGTTTGTTCACCATGAATATTGTTTAGATTTTTGTTCTTTTGTATGCGTTATTAGATATATGTTCTGTACAATCATTTGCATATTTAATTTCATTGGTATTATTTAGATGCAAATATTTAGATATATGTAGGTCCATTCATCCGAAATTAATGCAAATGTTTTGGATTTAAATGATTTGCATTTATTAAAAATGATTTGTATGTATTTGTCTTCCTTGCAATAACTTTCCAACAATTACAAAATCATTACAAGTTGTCTATTTGTCATATATCACTTAAAGTAGATAAGCAATTATCCCCTTTTGTTTGTATTTTTGAGATTTGTAAGAGAATTGTTATTTATATGTAACAAGATTGGTATTTATTATCAATGATTGTTGTCTATTTGTCATATATCACTTAAAGTATGAAGATGTATTAATTGTTGTTAGGGTTCTCTTATTTATTACAACTATCATGGTATATTAAAAAAAATATTGTATGTTGGAGATTACTTGCTATTGTAATTCAGCTTTAGTTAATTTTGAAGTTATGTGAATTTTTTTTGTAATAACAACCATGTTTACATCTGTTTTTTTTTTCTTCTTCAGTGATAATATAGTGGGTTGTACATTGTGGAATGAATACGTCCAACAGTTCAAAGATTTCTTGGATATAAAAAACCCGACTGAGTCTGTAATGGCTGTCATTCAGCACGGAAAGATTAATGAATGGCATGGTAATTTCGTCAATATAATTGATTGTTTTATTATTGTAGTATAATTTCGAATCTAAAATCTCCTAAATGAAGGAACATGAACAGTGAATTCCATTTGATTAATTAAATGAAAAAAGACGAACAAAGGTTATGTTTGTTCAGTTTAGTTTAGTTTATGGCCAGTAAAAGAAACTTAGATATTTGAAACATTATTTGGGATAATTATATTTATGCTTATTATGTCTAACTTGTGGCTTTCTTTGGGATTATTATCTTTATGATTATAATATCAAGTGCTTAAGAAGGTGAATGTATCTAATGTTTGGTATTAAAAATGTTGTTTTTTATTTATTAAAACGATATATGTTCGTCTGTATTCTTAAACAAGTTCGATTCCTTAATGAATGAACATGAACAAGAAATTGTGTTCGATATGTGTTCATGAACAAATTTATTGCTAAAGAAACAAAATTAAACAAGGCTTCGTTAAGTTTGATTCGTTTACATGCCTAATTTCAAACCTATACAAAGCAAATAAGAGAGTTAACACACCCTATAAATAGCAAATCAGAGAGGTAGCTCAACCTTGTGTAGAACGAATTAAGAGGTGCCTCACCCTTATACAAAGCATATTAGAGAGGTACATCAATGCTATCATAATGAGTTTAGGTTTTTGGTTCGTTACAAAGCAAATTAGAGAAGTAGCCTAACTATATTGTAACAAGTTTAGGGTTTCAGTAATTACAGAGTTAGTTAGTAGTTGGTAAGGTAGCTTAACCCTGTATAATCATGCCCTGGTCGATGGGTGGTATGTGCAAAGCGTGATATATTTTTATTGATATTTTAAGCCTATTTTACACATTAGTCAAGTTTTAAATTTATAAAACACGATATTCTACTAACACTAAACACACACTTGGTCAAGTGCACCCATCGTGAGCGTAGTATAGCGTTGGTAAGATACCGAGGTCGTCCAAGGACACAAGAGCTTTTAGTACCGGTTTATCCTCAACGTCTAATCAATCTAAAATTTTTTGAGAAAAGATTTCAAAACATGAAAATAAAAACTAAAAAATGCAGAAATAAAAATAAAATAAAACAGATAGACTAGATGAATCACTTGGATCCGACCCGCCTTTAATGTATCCTTTGATGATTTTTGCACTTTCGGACTTTTTAAGAGATTATCTTAGTTATAGTAGTTGGCCCCTATTTTGAAGGTGACGTTACCCTCAACCCAGTGGTTTGAGTCAGCAAGGATACAATCTCAAAGGGTCGGAATATTGAAAGATAATTAATTAAGTTATTAATGCAAAAAGTGGTAGGCCCCTATTTTGAAGGTGACGTTACCATCGGCTAAGTGGTTTGAGTTAGCAGAGATACAATCCCAAGTAGCCGGTTTAATGCATTAATAGTAGTTTACACATGAGGGGATCAGGCCATTCGCACCCTCGCCATCCAATACCAGTGGGTATTGAAGGAAGTCCTAGTAAGCTTGACCCAGGTCCTTGCAGGTTCTATACACTGAACAAGGCAAGAACCTTAATAAACCATTCCCTTAACCCCCGACCAGGTAGCCAACATATCTATATAGACCGTAGAGACATGAATGATGTAAATAGACAGTAAAGTAATGCCAAGACACCACGGACAAATGATAAAGAAAATTCACCTTCAACATAAGAAACTGGTTATTAAAGTCATTAATACAAAACCAAATAAAAAGTGCCGAAAGATTAAAAATCAAAAGTAATACATAAAAGACTTGTCTTCACCAAGTGATGTAAGAGGCTTAACCAAACATGGCCTTTGATTGGCAAGAGCTCTTACGATCAATCTTGGATCCCAAAACTACTACACACATTCTAAGGTGGATGATGGTGGTGGATGTGGGTGTTGTAGTGGTGGCAAAGTGGGAGAGTTGTGGTTTGCCAAGGGATGACTTTAAAGTGAGCCAAGCACCCCTATTTATAGCTTGAACAGAACCCCGGCCACGGCCCCATGTCTAGCGGGCACGCCCCTGTGGCCATCCTTTTCTCTTCATTCATTGATTGCATTTGTCAGCATAGGGCTCCCCACGACCCGTGTTTAGCGGGCACGGCCCCGTGGGCAGAAGCGTATCTGTACTACCAAAATTTTGCAAAATTCTGCATATCTTAGCGTTGACCACGTCCCGTGCTGAGCTGGGCACGCCCCCATGGTGGGCGTAGAAGCTTCCACAGCTTTGTCTTTTCTGCAGGCAGCTGACCACGCCCCCGTGTCCAGTGGGCATGGCCCCGTGGTCAGTCTTTTGTTTCTTATTTTTGCCTTTGGGGATGTTGTCGAGGGGTTGGACATGTCACATTTATTCCTTTTCTTTGTATTTATGTTGGTTTTGGCTGCATATTTGTTCCTTTTGCTCGTTTGAGCTCATTTGGTCCTGTAAATTCAAAAGGAAGACAAAAACACACTTTTTCCAACATTAGTACTAAAAATGGTTAGTTTTATGCCTCATTTGATGTAATTTATATGTTACATTTTGCACATATCAACCACGCCCCATGCTGAGCTGGGCACGCCCCCGTGGTGGGCGTAGAAGCTTCAACAGCTTTGTCTTTTCTGCAGGCAGCTGACCACGCCCCCGTGTCCAGTGGGCACGGCCCCGTGGTCAGTCTTCTGTTTCTTTGTATTGACCTTGGTAGAATCTACCAACACTTGGAAGTTTTGATGATTTGGGAGGATTTAAGAGTGATTAGTGAGTGTGGAATTTTTTTAGGAGGTGTGGAGGAGGGGTATTTGTAATGTGGTATTAGGGTTTGGGGTTTAATTGGGGTAGTTGGGTGTTAGAGTAGTTGGAAAGTGAAAACCAGACTTAATTTACGAATTAAAATATCTGGTTGAAAAACGTGCTCTATCGCGCAACACGACAATGCCCTAGTGCTTCGTCGCGTGGCGCAAAGAAGCACTTTTATCCAAATTTGGCAAAATGTTCATTTTACCCCCTGCAATTGATTTTATTGGTTTTTTAAGCTAGAACCATGATTAAGCATGTTTTTGGGTATCTAAGGTGTATGCAAGTATGTGTAAGTATAAAACATGTATGATCACACTCTGAAGCGTATATAAACTTAAAGTATGGTTCAGTTTGTATAAAAAGTGCGTATTTGTGATTGATTACATATTGTGCGACTATGATCAAACAAGATTGATATAAAATACGTTTCCCATTGATCAAAATATCGGATTACAAGGATTGAAATAGAACGCGAAAATTCTCATACCTTTTTGTTCACATTACATTTTTGCAGATGTCAAATGGAGATATATTTGAGAAGAATCATGATGAAATTGATTTTGAATTTTTGGGAAATATCAGAGGAAAAGAATGGAGAATTCAGACAAATATTTATGGAAATGGAAGCACAAAAGTTGGCAGAGAAGAGAGATATGGCCTCTGGTTTGATCCTACTGATGATTTTTATCAATATAGCATCCTTTGGACTCACACCCACATCATGTAAGTTAATTAACACCCTAGATACATGTATATTTTTTCATTTAATAGGTTTATTTTAATGGACCACAAGCTATCAAGAATAAAAAAAAAAGGGTATTTTTGATTGGTAATATAACATTGATTTAGCGGTGCAGTTTGTTACCCGTTTGCCATCTATCTCGATGTAAATTGATAACACGTAATTATGTTATGTTAACTGATTGTATACGATGACTGTTTGAAAGTAATGGTAATTTTAGCTTAATTTTACTCTTGAAAAAGTGCACAAATTTGTATCTCTTTCTGCAAAAGTTTTTTTTACATTTCTGAAGGTGTCATCTCCTTACTTTGATGAGAGCTTTTAAAAGATGTTGATATGACACCACTCCATATTGTCTGAATGTTTGATTATTATTATTTTTGATAACATGGTATTTATATGTATATATTTTATAAAAGAGTAAAATGCGATTTTCGTCCATGAGGTTTGGCCAGTTTTGCGACTTTCGTGCAAAGGTTTGTTTTTACGCATCTGGATTCAAAAGGTTTGAAATTTTGTCATTTTCATTTGGCTCGTTAACTCCATTCATTTTTCTCCTTTAAGTCGGAGGTATTTTTGTATTTTTCTTCGTCAAGGGTATTTTGAATACTTGTACACATTATGCAAAATGCTTATACATAAAATGAAAAAGACCGAATTGCCCTTTGAGTTAACAAAAAAAAAACACGAAAATACCTCTGACATGACAAAGAAAGATCGATGGAGTTAACGTGCTGGGTGAAAATGACAAGACTTCAAATCTTTCGGATCTCCATATGGGAAAACAAACCTTTGGACGAAAGCCACAAAACTAATCATTTTGTTATGAAAAAACACATTATGTTAATATATTTGTTTGTTATAATGCATTCCTAAGGTGGCATGATATCATATATGTTTAGAACATTTCATGATGTTGCATGTGATATAATATGTCATGGTATCTCAACTACTTTATGGGTGCTAGCTATAGAACCTGTTTGAATACGTACCCAAATGGTCCATAGCTACAATATGATTTTCTTTATTATTTAAAGCTGCAGGTATAATTGTTTTACTGGTACATTGTACGTAGTAATAGAAACACTAGTTAGCTTTTATATATATATATATATATATATATATATATATATATATATATATATATATATATATATATATATATATATATAGGGTAGGGATATGGTAAAAAGTGTCTAAAATGTGAGAAGGGTAAGAAGTGTTTTAAACCATTGGATATTTGATCTAATGGTTGAGATCAATAGGGTATAAAATGTAAATTGTGTTTTAATTAGAAGGACCTTATGTAAAATTAAAGGACAATAGTGTCTTTTCCAATGTTTCAAATATGGTAACCACCATCAATCTCCTAAAAACTAGCTATTCAAATTTAATTGCTAAATTATCTCGATCCTAAATTCTAAAAATAGAAAAATATGTAACTGCTGCAAAGAAACGTATAACACTATACATCCGTCATATAACACTATACATCTATCATATAACACTATATAACAATATATAACACTATATATCCATCATAGGCATGCTACCAGAAAAATATAACACTATATAACACTATGCATCCATCATATAACACTATATAACACCATGTAACATTATATAATACTATATAAAAAATATATAACACTATACAGTTCTAAATTGTGGTTGCACTACAGAATTAATAATTGAAGGTGTTATATAGTGTTTTTTGATGAGTTATATAACACTACAAAACTATATAACACCAAAAACCATATTATAACACCATATAACACCAAGTAACACTATGCAGTTCTGAATGGTTGTTGCACTACAAAATTATATAACACTACACAGATTCGTAGATTAAATCCTAAAATCGAATTGCTATAATAAAGGGTGGAAGTTATTTTGGGCAGTTATCTTTAAATCAATTAATTGAAAGAAAATAGAAAATTACTAATTCACCCTTTTGAATTAATTTAGATATAGGACACTTGTCATCACCATATTATTTCTTACCTTTCTCACACTTTGGGCACTTTTTATAGGATCCTTTACCTATATATATATATATATATATATATATATATATATATATATATATATATATAGTGGGCCGCTAGAATGAGAACCACCTCGAGTTGTAAGAACCGCGAGAACTACTACGGAACTCGTAAACCACAAACTTGTGGTGTAAAAAACTACACGCACGGCATTTTTTTTTTAAATTTTTTTTTTACGAATGTGTTTATAATACATGCATCTACGTTTTTGAAAAAAAAATTTGGTCCACCTCGCCCCGTACGGTGTGGTTCTCGCGGTTCTTACAACTCGGGGTGGTTCTCATTCTAGCAGTCCCCTATATATATATATATATATATATATATATATATATAGCAATAGTGACATCGGGGAAGGTTCAAATGAAAACCACTAGTTATTGTGAAAACTAGAAAACTAACTAAAACCCACTAAAAAGGAGGGAGGGAAGACTTTTAATGAAGGAGGGGTAAAATTGGAACAAAAAATATATAACTTTTCAAACATTTCTCATTTCTCCATACGTTATCATTTTAAAACAAAAATGGCACCATAAGATCACAAATTTTCTTATCTTTCATTCAAGTATATTCAAGCATATTTTTTATGACATAAAAAAAGATTTATGGTGTCGTCTTGTTTTCAATACTATTATTATAGTAGTGCACATGTGCAATATAACATGTACTACAATGTGCATTACATGCTTAAAATTAGTTTTTTTATTCTAGTTTAGCTTTTAGGGTTAGTTTTTTTGGAGGTTTAGGATTAGGATTAGGTTTTTGGGTGTGGGGGGGAGGGGGTTTAGGTTTTTGGGGGTGGGGGTGGGGGTGGGGGGTTAGGTTTTTTTCGGGTTTATGTTTAGGGTTTAGTTTTAGGTTTTCGGGAGGGTGGGGGGTGGGGGGGTTTAGGTTTTTTTTTTTTTTTTTTTTTGGGGGGGGGGGGAGGGGGGGTTAGGCTTTTGGTGGGAGGGTGAATTTAGGTTTGGGGGGGGTGGGGGGTTTAGGTTTTTGGGGGGTGTCGGTGGGGGGTGGGTTAAGTGGTTTAGGCTTTCCGTATTAGTGCACATGTGCAGTACAACCAAAAAAAAAATTTTTTTTTTTTTTTGAAATTTTTTTCCATATATAAAAAGTAGCGATTTTTCTAAAAAAAATTGTAAAAAAAAAAAAAAATTTGTATGTTTTTTAGGTTTTTTTAGGCTTTTTTAGTTAGTTTTCGAGTTTTCACAATAAAAGTGGTTTTCATTTGAACCATCCCCTAGTGACATCTCTCTGCCTTACTTCAATCATAGCTTTTTTATAAAAAGGGAGGGTAATTTGGTAAAGTTTTTTTTTTTTTTGTAAATTTTATTATTTTAATTCTTGATGTTTTAATTTTCGGTTCAGATTCTATGTTGATGATGTTCCGATAAGAGAGATCAAAAGAACCGAATCAATGGGTGGGGATTACCCATCAAAACCAATGACTTTATACGCGAACGCGACAATATGGGACACTTCCGAGTGGGCTACAAATGGCGGAAATTACAAGGTTAATTACAACTACGCCCCTTACATCGCTAAGTTTTCCAACTTTGTTCTCCACGGATGCACCGCGGACCCCCTCACGTCGCTCAAATGCGACGACGCATCAAACGCCAACGTAATCCCAAAGGGTATCACGACCTCACAAAGGGCGAAAATGGAAGGTTTTAGAAAGAAACACATGCAATATTCATATTGTTATGACAAAATAAGGTACAAAACGCCACCTTCCGAGTGTGTGATTAACCCGAAAGAAGCAGAGAGGTTGAAGAAGTTTGATCCTGTGACGTTTGGTGGCGGTCGGGGTCACCACCATGGGAAGAGACACCGCCGTGCGGTGGCGATTTAAGCATGGTGGTTGGTTCTCTTATTATGTTACTATCATTTTCTTTTTCTTTTTTTTTTTTAAGTTTCTTATTTTGTTGATCATCTTTGATCTTTTTTTTTTTTTTTGGTTAATTTTTATGTGAACAGAGGACAATGGTGGGAAAGCATATAATTTGTTTGTGATGATGATTATGTGGAGAAATATGAGATTTTGGTTGATGAATACACCGTACACGACAAATCCATCATGCAACCCTTTTTCACTTTTGTTTATTTAATTACTAGGTTATAACCCCTTGTATTACACGGGTTGAATAAATGAACTTTATATAACAAATAATAAAATATTATCTTTTTAAAAGTCTCCTTTATTGAAATGTAATTTTATATATTAAATAATAAAATAAGTTATATCTATAAGAACCATATGTATTGTACGGGTTGAATAAATGTATATTGTATACCAAATAATAAAAAAAAAATTATATTTTTAAAACCATTGTATTATACGGGTTGAATAAATGTAATATTGTTTACCAAATAATAAAAAAGTTATATTTTTAAAATCCCCCGTGTATTACATGGGTTGAATAAATATGATTTCATATACCAAATAATAAAAAAATATATTTAAAAAAACTAACGTATTTTTTTATATTTAAAGTAGGATAAGATTGAATATTAATCTGAACTAACGAATTTTTTTATATTTAAAGTAGGATAAGATTGAATATTAATCTTTATTTATCTAGTTAATATAAGATTGAAAAATCATATGATTGAATAGGTGGGAGGTTGTATGATGATAAATCGGTTAACCGTACTGAATGATAAAGATAATAGTGACTGTTGAGCAAGTTAATTAATCGAATTTAACAGAAACATTTGTGATGTTAGGTGGATTTTTTTTAATTATTTGAAAGTTAATATCAACTTTGGAATTCGTATGAATTCTTATTAGATTTGATTAAATATTATTGATAATAAAAATTTGTATTAGATTATGCTTTCATATTTATAAACTTGACAAACATCACAAATTTTGATCATACATAAAACAAAATTTTGTTTGGATATCAGAAAAGTGTCTTAAAATATCGTTTTATAGTTATTAAATCTTCGTTATTAACTATTTAATATTTTATTTACGTAACCTGTGTAATACATGGGGGTATAACCTAGTATCAATACGAAAAGATAAAAAAGATAAAGTAATTTAGTATTTTCTTTTAAATTAGTTATATAAATAGCAGTTTTAGATAATTTGTAACATAATTGGTCCGACCAATGGTCCAATGGACCAGTAAATCATTAAGTTGGATAACCGATTTGCTATGAAAATATTGGTTTCGGGCCCATTTCTTCCTCTCGTGTACATTGGACTTATGAATTTGAAGTCAAAATTGGGATTTTTGGAAGAAAATAATACACCCTATCCAATTTGCATTTCTAAACTAAAATATTTGTTAGAATTAATTACACGGTTGGTTTGATAAAAATTTGTATTAATTTAGATTAAATAATATTATTATTAGTATATTATTAATAATTTTAATCAATTAAATGAGAGAATGACAAGTGTCCCAAAACAGGTTTCTTTTATTATATAGTATAGCTATAGATAATTATTGTTGACCCTAGTTTTTTTTATCTGTTGTTAAATGGTAGTTTTTATTTGTAAATTAAATTTTTTTTTACAAGTAAGGTTATTAAAAATTAGTATATTATTCTCCTATATATTGAAAAGGAAGTAAAAATTATAATATAATATTAGTATATTAAAAAGGCAATTTTTAAATAGAAAATGTTATAATAATAAATATAGGTTTTTAATTATTTTTATTATTGTCTTTACTTTTTAAGTTAGATAAATTTATGTTAACTGGTACTGGTATCGAAAATACCAATACGGTTATCGGTACATGAAGGTAAAAACCGGCACCAGACTTTTGTTGATTTTCTTCAACTTTTAATGACTTCTTTTTTTAGTTTCAGGGGTAAGGATGAGCTCGGTACCAACCAATACTTAATCGGTACTGGTACCAAAATACCAGTTACGGTACCGGTACTGAAATACCAGTTACGGTATCGGTATATAAAGGTAAAACCGGTAGCGAACCGGTACCAGGAACGCCAAAAGTCGTACCGAATTGGTACTTAAGATATTTCGGTTCAGAAAATTTGGTACCGGTACCCGGTATCATTTGCTCATCTCTGACAACAGGTTTCATACGAACAACATTATTACCATACAACTTTTTTGGTTGATTTTCTTCATACGAACAACATTATTACCATACAACTTTTTTGGTTGATTTTCTTTTGGTTATCTTTTAGTGTTTTTCCTATATTTTCTTTTTATTCTTGTCAACGGTTTCCGTGCGCAACGCGCTTGTAGTGATTTCAAAACACATGTAAACACAGACTAAACAACAAAAAACGTGCGGCGATAAGAAAAAAACTAGTTCGGTTTATTAAAGAGCCTAGCGAGGCCAATTCCCGCTGATGACACAATGATATTTCAGTAGCCCGTCAGTGGTTTTGCTGTTACAAAAAAACTAATGATATTTTAGATGTCCGTCAGTGATCTTAATTTGCTGTGACACAAAACTAGATAAAATAAACTTGTTAATAAAGTTTTACGCAACTGTTCTTATTTTTTTTTTCTTTTTTCAACTTGGTGTAGCTATTTATATAATTATTAACAATAATTTTAATTTTTCTTAAACACACGAGAGATAACGTGGCTACTACCTTTAGGATGATACGTTTTAGAAAATTGTATGTAATGACAAATCTATCATATAACCCTTTTTGTATATGATAATTTATATAAACCCTTTTTGTATATGATAATTTTTTATGGAAAAGTTGATATGAAAGTTTTCATAAAGTTCCTATAAGAATTCTTATTTTATATATTAAGAACACAAGTATGACTTATTTTAGAAAGCTTTTGACCTATTAGTCATGATTTAAAACTTTCATTATTACAGATTCCGAGATTGTGAAAACTACTCAAATCTGCTATTTCAAAATCAATCACGCTATATAAAAATGTGATGATGAAAAGTAATCTAAAAAGAAAAGTCGAGTCACATTGCCTAGCCTACCATTATAAATTTGTTTGAATAAACTCACACTTAAAAATTATCAAAGGAAAATAAGTTTCGTTTAATATTGCTTGTTAAACCCTAAGGATTATAGTTAGGCATTCAAGACATGTATAAATAAGTTTTGTTTATACTAGCTACTTTATCCTGACCGGCGTATTTTATTTGTAATTTACAAGATTTATCTATCTCATGCTAATCGTATTAAACCAAGTGTAATGTCCATACCCAAGGCGTGATCATCACACCACTTGAGAGCCACATTGATGCAATCCGCCCCTTCAAGCATGACTACTGACTAACTAGGGTCACGCCTTCCCTTCCACACTCCACATGTGCGGTGTACAAGTCCCAAACCTGCAAAAGTAATTTCGTCGGGGTGATGAATTGGATTTCTCCACACCCATCATCACCCCGGCGAAATCACTTTTGCAGGTAGGTTTGGGACATTTGTTACCCATGATCAAGATGTATCACCAAAAACTTCAATCTTTTAAAAGTGACAACCTATTGTCAAATCACTTGTAACTCCAAATTTTCTCCAATCAATACAACTTTTAAAGTACAATTATATAAATGATGTAACCAATCTAATTTGTCATAGGTTAGTTATATACTTCCAGTCTTTACTATATACTAGAACAATCTCTTACCTACAATAATCGATAACTTGATTTGTAGGTGACCTGAAACTCTAATCGTTGCCTACCATGTGGCCGTGGGAAGTACAGATACCTTAAAACACTTTCTTCCTTATTTTTATTTTCTAAAAAAATATCTATGCTCAATTTTGTCTCATATTTTAGATAGACTAATGCATAATTTTAAAACTAATTTTTTCCCGTAATCAAAAGACCCTAGGAAAATGATTTTCGTAATCAAATTTTGATTTGGTAATATTTAAATACATGAAGTGTTTGTTAATTTCTGGAAAAGTTCATTGAAGTTACAATTGCTTTTAAAAATATCACTCCCAACCAAAAGTGTTAATTACCCATTCCAACAAAATAAATTTGGAGACGTTAACATTTTGTGTCGTGTCTTTGAAACTAAGGGTCTGTTTGGTATGGGGTAATGGAATGGACGGAAGAATGGAATAGACGAGGTAATGGAATGGACAAAGGAATGAAATGGATCATTCAATTCCATGGTCTTGTTTGGTTAGCATGTGGGAATGGAATGAATAGTTACCTTGTAGCGTTTGGTGGGCAGGAACAGAAGAAGGAATAAAATTGGGGATGGGTGGTGGTAGTCGATGGCGGCGGTGGTGGTTGGTGGCAGTGGCGGTGGTAGGTTGTGGCGGCAGTGATGCTGGTGTTCGGTGGCGGAGGGAGGCGATGGTCGGAAGTGGTGCTGATGTTGTGGCGGCGGGTGGGCGGTGTTAGTGGTGGTGGCCGGTGGTGGCGCCGGTGTTCGGTGGCGGAGGGTGGCGATGGTGGTGGGTTGTGGTGGCGGTGGTCGGTGGTGTTTGGTGGTTGATGGTGGCGTTGGTGCCAATGTTCGGTGGCGGAGAGGGTGGTTGTGGCGACGGGTGGTGGCGGTGGCACCGGTGTTCGGTGGCGGTGGTCGGCGGTGGCACGATGGGTGGAGACGATGGCGGCGCCGGTGGTCGACGGCATAAAGTGGCGGCAGCAGGTGGTGGTGGCATTTGTGGGTGGCTAGTGGTGGGAGATGTTGGTGATGAAGATGGGAAAGGGAATGAAATGGAAAAAAAAAACAAAGGGTGTGGATGGAATGAATTTGAAGGAATGAAATGTCATATGTAATGAATGATTCCATTACCTTGACCAACCAAATACATTTTTTTTCATTCCCTCGTAATAGTCCATTCTATTACTTCTCTCATTCCTACATACCAGAACTACCTAATTGTTTTCTTCATTGCTGTTGTATGTGATTTTATTTTTATCAACATACATATGTTAATAACGCACAGGTTGGCTGGTTTTGAATGTTATCGACGTCACGTTTTGATGTGCAAGGCTGAAACGTTTGAATGTTCGACCTGTGCCACTAGTTAAATAAATAATTAAAAAAAAAACCTATTCTAAACCAAGCTTTGTTAGAAACTTCCCACACGAAAATATCAAAGCTCTCAAAAATCCAAAGCTACATACTGATGATATATCACCACTAGTTTTAACAAAATCAACTTACAGTAAACATAAATCTCATCATCAAAACTTCCCAAATAAACAAGCCAAAAAAGAAAGATTAACCGTAACATCATTCCCAAAAAAAAAAAAAAGATCTAATCTTGACCATCCTGACTCTCATCTTTGGCTAGTTTGATCATGTCATCAATTCGAAGAATCGTTATAGCTGCTTCCGTTGCAAACTGTGATACATAAAACAGTTGAATTTACCTCGTAAAATTAAATACAAATTTATGTACATAAGAGAGTAGATTTATCACTTACTTGTAGTATCTTGACTTTGCTCATTGCAGGTTCAATTACACCGGCTTCTAAGTTGTTGCGAACCGTACCGTTTATCAGGTCCAACCCCATACTGCGAATCAAAATCAATTAAAGCAAAATCCAAATGGAAATTACCTAAGATTAAAAAACAATCCAAGATTTAAGAATCTTTCTTAGATCTACGTTAATAATATATTTAACCTTTTTAATTAATATAGTTCACATCAACCTAACCTTCTAATCTATTTTTATTATGTTTATCCAAGGTTTTTATTAAGACGTTTTCTTTTACTATACTTTTTTTTAATCAAAATAGATATTTGTTTCAACGGAGCAAATTACTTTGAAAATCATTTAATTTTTTGTTAAACCAAACCATAAATTTAGGTTCGGATTTTTATGCGGTTCGGTTTTTTCGGTTAACTGGTAGGTATGAATTAAAAATAAACATACCTTGATAAATGTTTCTTATCTGCTTTAGTTTGCGCGGTGTGGTGATACGCACGCAATTTGGCTACCAAATCAGTTGCATCCTTGGCAGCATTGACAGCAAGAACCTTTCATAAAATAGTATTACAATCAGTAACATTGGGAATAAATCAATCTTTGACTACACAAAAGTCAACACCTTTGGAATGATCAGCAACGCTTCAGCAAACTCCGCAATTGCCAGCTGTTCACGAGATCCTAACGTTGTAGCAAGGTACTCTAAATACACTGACAACGCCGCCTCAACCGCGCCACCGCCAGCCACCACCTGATTAAACATTCCAACGCTCATCAATATATATATGTATATATCAATACAAATCAAATTAATGGGGCATTACGGAATTAGATTCCAAGGTCCTCTTGACTATGCATAAAGCATCATGTAAAGCTCTATCCATTTCATCAAGCATGAAGTCATTAGCACCTCGAAGAATGACAGAAACCTGTTGGAATAATCACAAATAATATAAATATTAAAATTATTATGTTGTGGATGGAAACGATTTTTAAAAAACAAGTTGAATAACGTACTGCACTTGATGTTTTGGTTCCTTTGATCAGTATGACGTCATCGTCTGCAATGCGTTCCTCCACTACTTCATCTGCGGATCCGAGGAATGACGAATCGAAAGTTTCTTCTCCTTCCATGTCAGCAAATGTTGACACCTGTACATGGTAATAAACTTACTTTTAATATAAACTAACTAGTATTTTGACTCGTTGTTGAGAAAAAATTACGTCAAAACATAAACCACCATACGGAAACATATCTAAAAAAAGCACGTAAGAAAATAGTATCTTTTAAGTTAAGGAGCGGTACCGCGTGTTGGGAAGGTGTTGAAACGTAAAGTAAATCAAACTTATATACCGCCTAGTGAAAACGTATTATGTTTGACTAGACTTGTTTTCGAACAAAATTTATGACAAAAAGTAGACCATTTATGTCAAAACGCAAACCAACTTGGATCTATATCGAAATGTACTTAAAAAGCACGTAAGAAAATAGTATTTTTTTTTAAATAGTACCACGCATGGCGGAATTTGAAACGTAAAGTAACTGGAATCAATACCGCCTAGTGAAAACGTATTATATATGACAAAACGTAAACCAACTAAAAACATACATAAAAATAAGCAGGAAAACAAATTGATAAAATGTAGACCAACCTAAAACATACATAAAAATAAGCACGAAAATGTATTATATTTGACCCACATACATATGAATTAGCACGTAAAACTTAAGAAGGTCAAAAAGACATTTTACAAAGTTTTTATAAAGCTAAGGGGTGTAAATGACAATGCTGAATGTTGAGGGTACAAAACCCAAAAAAAGTTGGAAATTTTTTTAAAAACCTTGCTTTGATTGTTGCTACAGTGAAACACTTTTCCACAAATTGTAATACTTTTAATGTGTTCATTGAAAAAAAAAACTATAATTTATAAATACATATGTGCATATTACCGCAGTTGCGCCTGTTGCTTTGGCAACATGGCGTAAATCTTCTTTTCGAACTCGCCTCACAGCAATGGCACCAGCTTCCACAAAATACTGAGTTGATACAATAAAAATTGTTAGAATTAAAGGAAATATACATTTATAATGTTATATAATCAAAAAAAATAAGCAAATTCACCTTGAGTGCCATGTCATCAATCCCCTTGGTCGTTAAAACAACATTAGCACCAGCTTTTAGAATCTTTTCGATACGCTCTTTTGTCATATCAGCTTCTCTGTAAGTTTATACATCAATACTTTGATTTAATAGAAACACAAAACACGTAAATGCATGAAATAATAGATTTTATTACCTTTGACGAATTTTCTCCAACTCGCGTGGGTCGGTGACTAAAACCTGAACACCTAATTGCATTTTCGTCTTTTGGAGATTAAAGTCGAGGCATGCGATTCTTGCGGGAGAAACTTTCATCGGCATTCCTTGTGCTGCGCGCCCGGTATTAAGAGCGTAACCTTTTAACAAGTAGCTCTCTTTAGCGCTTTTTCCATGAGCTTTAAGGATGTTAATCCCCTAACGATATTAAAAGCGTTTCAGGCGTGAGATATTGAAAAAATACGGTACTGATATACATCAAGGACAAAGTAATGACGTTATTATGAACAAAGTCACAAACCTTGATTGGATACTTGATTTCACCACGTGCATTGGTCATTTTAACAGCTTGCACTGCATCGACCACCTGATGATGTGTAACCCGTGATTCTTATTTTATTCAATTAAAAAACAAAACTGAAAACTTTTAGAAAAATAATAAAAGCGTACCAGATTTGCAAAAAAGTCAGAGTCACCGGATAACAATTTAGAAGACATGCTTGTCTTTGCACAATTCACAAGAGAATCCTTTCCAAGCTTGTCAACCTAAAGAAAAACAAAAGAACACTTAAGGTTACGGGCGAGCAGAAAACCCCATCCAAAAAACAGAATTGCACAAGAAACCGAAATAACCAAATCAAAATTTATAATTCAGTTACAGTTTTACATTTTTTAGAACCGAAAAAAAATCATTTTTAATGGTTGTTATGTATTGGTTATAGGAATTATTAGTTTCAATCTTGAATGTTGAGTATTTATAATAAAAACATTAACATGTTTATCTATCTTTGAAATAATTTATCCATTGCTTAAAAAATAACAAAATTTAAGATACAACTAAAATGATTTTCAAAGTATTATAATAGAAAATGTCTTAATAAAAACTTTGGAGAAACATAAAAACAGATTAGAAGGTTAGGTTTACGTGAACAATATTAATTAAAAATTAAAAAGGTTAGATACAATAACTTAAATGTAAACATCTAAGAAAGATTCTTGAATCTTGGATTATACTTTTTTTGAATCTTGCGAAATTTTGTTCCAAAAAACGGAAAACTGAACCGTTGCTAAAACCGAAACCGAACGGTTTTCAATAACTGAAAACCAAAAATTTCAGTTGCGGTTTTAGTTTTACCATAAAACCGAACCGTTACTAGAACCAAAAAAACCAAAACCGAACGGTTTTCAATAACCAAAAACCAAACATTTTGGTTGTGGTTGTGGTTTTGGTTTTACCATAAAACCGAGCCGTGCACACCCCTACTTAAGATAATCAAAAGATAATATAGCTTCTTCAACATAAATGTAAGAAAATCCAATTCTTGTAGACGTACTTTTGCCATTTTCACATATTACTCTATAATAGTATTACCTTAATCGCGAGCTTCTCTTCAATATATTTGCATGCTTCTCTCATTGCAAGCTGCGAACATAAAAACAAAAAAAAAAAAAAGTATACATGCCCATGAGCAAGAATTAACAAAACAATATTATATAGAAGACGAAGAATTGATTAACACTCACTCTGTATCCACTAATTACAGATGTTGGGTGAATCTTGTTTTTCACAAGATCATTTGCTCTCTGCAAAATTATCATAAGAATATATTAATAAAATTTTTACAACAGGGGTCGAATTCTTTTATGAAAAATAGTAAATACAAAGATGTATTTACTAGAATATGTATATTAATACCTTGAGTAATTCAGCTGCTACAATGACGACAGAAGTAGTGCCATCTCCTACTTCTCTATCTTGAAGCTCGGCCAGTTCAACAAGAACCTATATTATATAAATAACCATAAGTTGCAAAAAAAAATGACATATTGAACAGACAAATAGCAAGAAAATTAAAAAAAAACTACAAAAGGCTAAAAAGATAAACTTTTTTTTCTAACCTTGGCAGCTGGATGCTCAACGTCTAACATCTTGAGAATTGTAGCACCATCATTTGTGATGGTTACATCCCCAATGTCATCAACCAACATCTGAAACATGAGCTTACATTAGTTACACTCACAAGGTTTGATTTAATCGGAAAATAATAGAAGCATAAAAACAAAACAGAATAGAGAAGCAATTACAATTGCCAAAGTACTATAATGAGTTATAAGAAGCGAAACTGGATGCTATGTACAATACAAGAGAAAAAGGTTTATTGTCTCTTTTACTTCAACTTAATCCATCACTAATTCGTAAGCAAAAGGTTTACTGTTTCCTATGCACTGACTTTGTAGTCTGTAGCATAACATTTTATAAACGCAATAGCAACGACAAACGCTACTAAACCGCATTCACAAAACATACTCATCCTTTGAAACATCTACAAGAGCTCAGTCGCATACTAAAACAGACGATTAAACTATAAAAATCCCGACCGAAACCACAAGATCACAGACTTGCCTGTCCTCAAACTTTATCACAAACTATTAACTATATATTCTACCAACAATTCATCATCTTTTAAACTTTGACAATGTCACCACCATATTGTCATCTACCAGCAAACTTTTTCCCTTAACTTTGGTAGGCAAATCACATATCTTGAGTTAGGGTTTGTAAAAACTTTGTGCATACTCAAATCTATCCAGCACAGACATAATAGATCTATGGTATACAAAACCCTAAAAACCTAAATCTGTTATAACAAAACAACAAATACCTTGTCGAGTCCAACGGGACCAAGTGAAGTCTTGACGATATTCGAAACAGACTGACAAGCAGTAACTGCACCAAAACATTATTAAGGATCAATCGAGTGCAGAAATTAGGGTTTTAAAAGATGAAGACAAACACTTACTGTTTTGAGTGCGAACATCTTGACCAGATTGACGATCTCCGAGAATATCAAGCGGCTGTGAACCAAGCGCCATTGTTGATTGTGAGGATGTGAAGGTTAAAATGATACTTCTTGAAGAACCCTAACCGATTGGGTTTTTTGAACCGGGCGGCGTTCCTTTGATAATCCCAGTTTTATTGTTATTTATATTTTCATAATATAAACTAATAAATAAATTTTAGGGTAAATTACTTTTTGAGTCCTTGTGTTTCAGTGGTTTTAACTAATTGAGTCCAAAAGCAAAAAGTTTAACAACCTGAGTCCCTATAAGCATTTTCATTAACCATTTGAGTCCTTTTGGGTCCAAATTTTAACCTTTTGAGTCCAATTTTTTGGACTCAAATCGTTATAAAATTAGCAAAATTGGACTCAAAACGTTATAAAATAAATGGCTAGGGACTCAGAGCGTTAAACTTTTTGATTTTGGACTTAAGTGGTTAAAACTACTAAAACACAGAGACTCAAAAAGTAATTTACTCTAAATTTTATATACTAAATGATAAAACAATATATATCTTTAAAAACCCTTTTTATTGTACGGGTTGAATAAATGTAATTTTATATATTAAATAATAAAAAATTATATTCATAGGAACCATATTGTACATGTTTAATAAATGTAATTTTATATTCGAAATAATAAAAAAATTATATCTTTAAAATCACGTGTATTATACAGGTTGAATAAATGTAACAAAATGACAAAACATAGGGAGCAGACCTGCTATTTTCAAAAGGTGTGGACTAAATGTGAAAAAACGTGAAACCACGGGGACCATCCGGGCAATTAACTCTTAAGAAATTAAGACTTTTTATTATTAGTAAAATCAATGATTTTATATTTGTAATTTTGTTTGGTATTATTTTATTAAAAAGTGCATATTATACATATAATTATATTATGTCTTAAGTTATTGATGCCATCAATGTTTTTTTTTTCAATTTTATGTCTAGCATTATATATATTATGGTGAAAGTTTAAAGTTCATTAGAGATAACTAGTGGGAAGGCCCGCGCGTTGCTGCGGGTATTTCGCATTTGGACCCAAAAGGTTTGAAATCTTGCCATTTTCATCCGGCTCGTTAACTCCATCCATTTTCTCCGCTAATTCAGGGGTATTTCTGTCTTTTTTGTTAACTTAAAGGGCAATTATCTCTTTTTCACTTTACGTACAAGCATATAGCATAATGTACAATTATTCAAAAGACTGAATTGCCCTTTAAGTTAACAAAAAAGACGGATATACCCCAAGGAGAAAAATGCATGGAGTTAACGAGCTGGATGAAAATAAGAAGATTTTAAACCTTTTGAATCCAGACGCGAAAAAACAAACGTTCGGATCAAAGTTTTGCCAAACCTCAGGGGACGAAATGGCATTTTACTCTAATTGGTATTACAAAGCAAAATTAATTTTATCACTCCCTCCAACATAAATGAACGAACATAAACGGACGTTCTCGAACATAAGTGAATGAACAAAACGTGTGTTCATGTTCGTTCGTTTATTAAATAAATCGTCGAAAAAATTCACGAACAGTTCATAATGTCCGATTCTTTTACAGGCCTACCTTAATCAATATAGAATCATGTGTTTTTTACATTTTATTTCTAGGGACTAATGGCCATAACAGCTGGCTTGAAGCCCAACATATATGTAGTCAGATTCATAAAGAGATTTTGAGCATCAACCATATATATGTAAGCACTCAAACATCATACAAGGCTACAACCATACTGAACTCGAAACAATTTTGGGGTTATGTGACAGGGTTATGATATTAGGATTAGGAGGCCACAATGTTATAACAACTCCAAAATCAAAGAGTTGGTGAACAAGGCATCAGTGAAAAAAGAATTAGGGGTACACGGGATAGATTTTGTGTCGATTAGTAGTGGTGTATAATGCACTGATGGAAGACATCATGCGAAACCTTTCCAGAGGTTTTGGAAGATGGTTTTAAGATGCTTGTATTATACGTCGTAGAATATGATTATTTTTGTAACTGGATTGGTAAGACTCTTTCATGCTAATCGAGCCGAGCCAGGCTCGAAAACAAAACGAGCTTTTTACAAGCGAGCCTCGAGTCGCGATCTCTTTGAACACCTCTATCATGCTGAACTTAAAAACAAAATAGAATAATGTTTCTTTCTGAAATGGACACGGTACAGGGAACTATAGATGGGTTGAGGCCATGAAATGGTCCGGTCGAAAAGAATTTGAAACATCAAGGATTGTCAAGATGGCAAAGAAGCGGGAGAGCTAAAGAACCATGGTCCACTCACTTTCCTTACGGTTAGTGCGTGTTAATAATAATATTAACTCCCCATCAATTTTACTACTAAAGAAGCATTCTAGTTTCAAAAATTGACCGTTTGTGTCAACTGTCGAAACAGGTGCATGATGGATCAACCAAAGGCTTCACTGCAGATGTGGATGGATGGAACACTTAACTAAAAGAGACTGTTTTCTATGTGTGAATGACAGGTCTACACAAACCATTATGAATATATGATCTTCTACAATGTTGTCTGTCTATGTGTAGTTTACTAAAAACATTGGCAGCATAATAAAGGTAAATATGTGGATAGACAGACACTTAACTAAAAAGAAAATGATCTCTATATCTAACTGACAGGTCTACACTACACAAAACAAAACAAAACAAGATAAACATATAATCTTATAGAAGAAACTTGTCTATATGTAATTAACCATCATCAAACATTGGCAGCACAAAATCGAAAAAGTAGGCAGTTAACGATCAGATCTTACTCCATACAGCTCACTTAAACTATCCATTATAGGACGAAAACAACCGAAACAATACGCAGATGCTGTGCATTGCCATTCCTAGGGTTTGAAAGTGTCACTCTCAACATCTCTCCCTCCAGAATCCTTCTTACAGTCTCACCTATTCCATCACACAATGATAAGGAATCAAATAACATATCTATGATAGTTTCCCTGCGAACCGGACATTCATCAAACACTTCGTGAAGCGTAGCGGGAAGTTCGTTTATGTTTCTTCTTTTAATTTTAATAGATAAATGGGCACGAACAAGAAATTTAGTTCGTTTGTTTAATTAAATGTTCGTTCATAGGGATGAGCAAATGGTACCGCCATACCAGGTGCCGGTACCGAATTTCCCGAACGTAAACATTCTCGGTACCGAATTTCTAACTACAAATGGTACCGGGTTCATTTCATAGGGATGAGCAAATGTTTACATCATAAACTACGTTCCAAACCTATACAAAAAATCATTTTGTTAAAATACGAATATCGATATAAAAGCAAATGATGTAATGTGTTCTTCCAATCTAAAAAACGTATACTCCGTAACACATCTTGATTTTTTATTATCATATGCGCCCATAGGCAAAAGTTGCGAATCAGGCGAATACGCAATCGTAGGGATGAGCAAGGTATCCGTACTGAAATTCGCCAAATATGGGTACTTATATGGATATACATGAATGCCACATGTTGAAAAAGACAATATTTCAACAAAGATACTTCATTAAGCATATGATGGATTATACCAAATCGGTAACTTTAGGCACCTTTTCATTGACAAAAATAAAGTCGAGATTTTGTAAAAAAAATCAACTATTTTGAAGAAAAAAGAAGTAAAATGCCATTTTCATCCCTGAGGATTGCCCACTTTTGCGACTTTCGTCTCTGACTCTGAGGTGCCATTTTCATCGAAAAGTTTTAAAACTTGCCATTTTCATCCCTAAGGGCCAAATTTCGAGGGACGAAAGTCACAATAAACTGTCATACTCAAGGATGAAAATGGCAATGAAACGCAAACCCGAAGGACTCAAATGCACAAAAAAGTCATTTTGGATGGAGCAAGCAAAAATGACTAAACCTTAGGGACGAATTTGGCATTTTACTCAAATAGGAAATATTTTTGTAAAGTTTGGAACGATAATCGTACCTTTGAGATTGCACGTTGTGCAAAGAATACATGAAGAAGACCTTTCAATGTGTCCGAAAGAACAAGCTCATTGAACACCTTCACCTCCTCCTGTAGCAACAGATCTTTAATTTATTCAACACAAATATTTTCCACAAAAAAATAACTAAAACCAAAATACCTTCAAAACAACCAGCATTATTCTTGTTTTACAACCACATATAAACCAAAATACCTTCAAAACAACCAGTGTTTTACAACCACATATATATATATATATATATATTACATAAAGCTTTCACAGTAGGACAAGACCCCAACTGACTGTAATACAACCATAAAATGAAAGATGTCGCAAACAAGAAACAGGGGATGAACATTAACTATTATTAAGCGTTAAGCTTGTTATGGAGAGTTACCAAGTCTAGAGTAGAGCATCAATGCACAATCCAGGCCCATCATCAGCCGTTGGCATTCTAACTTAACTTCCATTAGTGGAACCACACTGGATTTTTGGTTCCAGATCCAGGCATCATAACTCTCAGCAGCATATTCGAAGCATCGATGTCCATACACACATTAATTTCCGCGGCCGGAGGTATCCCTACAACCTTGAAATCAACTTCATATGCCAACATGGTCATATATGGCTTCAGGAGGAAATTAAAACAAAAGTAACCTGAATACGGTTGCTAAGTGCAAATTCAGAAACCGCCCGTTATCCTGTCAAATCCTGAAGTTCCCTCTGTCGATAAAGCATACGATCAAAACACACTTTTCTATCATCAGCGAACACGAATATCGAACAAATCGAAACATGATCCATTACCATTAATGGAGGAAACACAAACATTAGTTTACAAACGAAATCTGAAGCAAAACGAAACCCTAAGAAAACTTACTTTTGCGTGTGCTAAAATTGAAGCAAAACTTAAAGGAATTGATTTGGAGTCGATGAAGAGGAAATTGTGACAGATTGTAAGACACATAATTAAAATTTGAAAAGCAAAATTGTTGTAGAATATTATTGGTTCAGAGATGGCTTCATTGTTAGGTCAAGAAACCCCTGCCTGCCTAAAATCACCAATTGAAACTATCTATAAACAGATACTTACAAACAAATCAATCATCAATCATACAATAACATCAACAGATACTACTTACAAGCCATGACCACTGGCTCCGATCATCAGTAATGTTTTGGGAACCAGATTAGGGGAATTTATGAGTACAAAGCTTGTTCTCCTAAGATGTGGACGTGTGTACCGGAAGAGAATGAGAGGGGTCTCGATGATGGTAGGATCAAATGCCTCCTTCAATTACTGGCAATGAGGGCATGTTTGGCTAAGCTTATTATAGTTAAAAAGGACTTTTGGAAAAGGATTTTTGGGAAAAGGACTTTTTGAAAAGTAGTTTTTAAAAAAAGTGTTTGGATTAGCTTATTGATGTAAAATTACTAAAATGGGCATTCTTTTAGATATAAGGGGGTAAAGAAAGGGTATATTGGTAATTTGTAGTTTGAAAAGTTAAAAGCTGACCAAAAAGTCACAATATTGTGACTTATTGAAGCCTCCTTTTTCTTCTTTGCAAAAAGTCATTTCTAAAAGGACTTTTGACTTAGCCAAACACAAAAACAACTTATTGGCTTTTTGATAAGTCAATAAGCCAATAAGTTGTTTTGAAAAGCTTAGCCAAACATGCCCTGAAGCCCATTGAATGAATGAATGATGATGAGGGGAAAGGACGCAGAGGTGAAATCCCTAGATTGCCCCTTTAGGCGTCTTAAAACTACTTTGAATAATTTCTCATTTCACCCCCTCTAACATAACATAGCTTCTTTTTCTTTTTCTTCTTGTACACAATGCTTTAAAATTTGTATGTGTGGCAAATTACCTAAAGGGCAAAAAACCCATTTCTCTTAATAAAGGTATATAGATTACATCATCGAAAAGAATAAGAGTAAATTTGTATGTTACAAACTAGAAAGTAGGTGTCTGTCATATGATATAAAAAATCAAATAAATAATGTTATAAATGAGAAGTACCTACACCACATTGCCGTCGTTCCACTGTCGGCACCACCGCTGATGATGCTGATTCGAGATGGACTGGTGATGATGATGATTCGAGATGGACTGATCTGGAGAAGAAGGATTCGAAAATCTAAAGAAGAAAGAAGATTCGAAGATCTGGAGAAGAAAGAGAATTCGAAAATGTAGGGATTTGATTACAGTTTCCTATTTCAAGTGGATTTAAAAGACTCTATTACCCCTACAATTTGCAAATTAGTCCAAAAAAATAAAACACATTTTACAATTTGGTCCCTACTGATCTCAACCATTAGATCAAAGATCTAATGGCTGAGATTCTTTCTTACCCTCTCACGCTTTTGGTCTTTTTTACAGGAATTTCAATATATATATATATATATATATATATATATATATAGGGTAAGGTTCATGCGAGAACCACCCTTATTGCGAGAACCAATGTGAACACAAAATAAATTCTAAAAAAAATCAAAAAAGCACTCAAATTTTTTTAATGTTTTTTTTTTCAAAAAATCGCTATATTTCGTTACCATTAAATTTTTTTTTTCGAGTAACTGATATCTATGCACATGTGCATATGTATCATTACTTCGACAAATTCGATAATACGTTATCAGGAATAGACAATTGCACTTTAATTTACAATACTATTCGTAATACACTACTTTTTACATTACCAATATTTAAAATGCACATTTGCATCATTAGGTATAACCATGATATAACGTGTTTTGGTACAAAAAGTTTATGATTTTAAATGGAGAAGTAGGCTCATATACATGTTTTTTGGTTAGTTATATCTAGTAGTTGATGGTTTGGTTATAGTTGTCAATTTATGATGTAATATGTTGATTGGATGGTATAAATGGTGTTTACATACATGTAATAAAGTGAAAATATCGGTAATGGTATTGTATTATGGATGGTAGGAGGTAATGGTAGTGTATTATGGATGGTATGATAGATGAAAGGGAAAGTGTATTCAAAGTAGTGTACCAGAACACTTTATTTCATGTTGATACATATAAATGCACATGTGCATTTCTAATATTGGTAATGTAAAAAGTAATGTATTACATATGGTAGTGTAAATGAAAGTGCAATTGTCTAATATGTGTAATGAATTACGAAATTTGTCAAATAAATGACAAAATGCACATGTGCATGCTTGTGTATTATGGATGGAATGATAGATGAAAGAGAAAGTAGTGTACCAACACACCTTATTTCATGTTGATATGTATAGATGCACATGTGCATTTATAATATTGGTAACGTAAAAAGTAGTGTATTACACGTGGTAGTGTAAATGAAAGTGCAATTGTCTAATATTTGTAATGAATTACGGAATTTGTCAAAGAAATGACACAAATGCACATGTGCATGGACAACTGTGACTCGAAACAAAAAAAATTATTTTTTTTTTGAAATTTTTTTTTATTGTAAACAAAATATAGCGATTTTTACAAAAAAAAAATACTAAATTTTTTTTTGGGGTTTTTTTAGATTTTTTTTAGGTATTACTGTTTGTGTTCATACTGGTTCTCGCAGTTCTCGCAATAAAGAGTGGTTCCTAACAGATCTTTGTCGTATATATATATATATATATATATATATATATATATATATATTAAGTCTGTATAATGTGCTTACAACAATGTTCCTGTAATCAATTCTAATATTCATTTATCGGATTAAAAAAATTAAAACTATGTAATGTGCATACATCAAAGTTCCTGTAATAAATTCTAATGTTATTTCATTTATCGGTTTAAAAACATAAATTTCAAATGTAACAATTTTCGATAAAATTTTTTTGTTATTTGATTACATCAGGAAAAAAAATTAAATTTAGTTACATTACATATTTCAATATTTTCTTTCTAAAATCAAATTAGTCTTACCATGTTATAACAATCGATTTTCGTTAAAAAAAAACCATAGAGCTCAGTTATAATATCGAAAGTCAAAAACCGACATGTTTGACTTTAAAAGTCAAATCAAAATAGAAGCAATAACAATGTAACCATTTACTACCCTTGCACCGCCTTAGCCATGCCAAAAGCGGCTGCAGACGCTATGGCTCCAATCAGGGCTGTTTGTAGGGCACTCCAAACTGGTCTGTCCCCGGTGAAGTAACCTTTGGCAAACCCAAAGATCAGCAGGGCTAATATGGTCACCATGACAGATGCAACCAAAGCTTTTTGGGCCACTGGGATGAGCATGTAAGGTAGAAGCGGGACCAATCCACCCAATACATAAGCGATCGCGATTGTTAGTGCGCTTTGAAGTGCTCTTTTTGGATCGGGCTTTTCAAGTCCAAGTTCAAATCTGGATAATAAAAATATGAGAAATTGTTATTCATTCATAATGACCAAAGATCACATACAACCATATCCATTAACATTTTCTATAAGTTGTTGACGTTTTGTATTAGAGGTAGCAAATGAGCAGATTAGGTTGCGGATTCAAGTCAAAATACGTGATAATTATGTGGGTCGGGTCTAATGGAGGCTTCAGTTGGTCCAAAACATAAAGTATGGTGTTAGCGTACAAATGGCATCCCTTCAAGCTAAGCAGTTAATGCGGTAAAAAATCAGATATCGGTCAAGGACCGATATTTGAGATATCGGTTATCGCGGTGCGATATCGGTAATTTTAATATCATGCAAAATTTATATATAGCAATTTAACACTAACAATTCAGTATATTCTCCCACCATTAACATATTAACCTTTTGCAACTTGCAAAACACTAACAACTGTAGCAAGTAGGAACTGACTAAGACTTAAAACACTAACATTTAACAAAAACAATTAATAACTAAGACTTACAACACTCATGGCAGCAATAAGAAGAAAGACGAATGGTAGAACTAAAAAGAAAGATGCTGTTATTGGGATAATCGGTCAATATCGCCCATAATATCGGTACCATATTCTGACCAATATTTTACATGGGGACCGATAACCGATATATCGGTGATATATCACCGAATTAACTGCATAGCCTTCAAGTAATAAGACAACATGCATGGAGGCCTCAGATCTGCTTTTGTAATATTCCTTATAACTCTTCTTTGGCTAAAAGTATATCATGGTGACTGATTTTTTGTCTCCAATAAACTTATTTTATTTTGACCATCATAAAGTGTGGCCAACGTGCTAAAACAGCCAAAATGTTACACATAAAAGATAACTTATGATCAATTTTATATATACCTAAAACACTAAACAACAAAGTTAATTAAGTATTGTTTATAATTGTTCTAATTGAATGGCAGATTGCTTCTGGTTTGCCAAACACCACATGCTGACATGCATAAACTCTCCTTAAAAGTAAAACTGTAAAAGACAAAACATTCTTGAGAAAGACGTAATGAAAAGACGATGTTTAGCTTATCGATGGCTAGCTTACATATAATACTCCAAGAAACGATTAAAAGTTTCCTAACCATGTCCTACTAAGATTCCAATTGTCTAAAATCAAGAAATAAGAAGCAAATTTACTAATCTAGCCCTCAAGCTTCCATTACTTTGTTCTAAACAGTTAATTTGAGGATATGTAATAACACTTACTTCATCATGAAATCAAGCCATGCTTGCGGGTTCTTCCTCAAAGCATTCACCACAGGCCCGTACTCATGTGGCTCCACCCCATACTCCGCCACTTCAGCCGCCTCTACAGTTTGTATACATAATCAGATCACCAATTATCAATTCCGTACTATCGAGTATGCATCTAATTTTTTGAATGAAATTATGAAATAACCTGAATCAGGTATGGTGTCAATTTCTTCTTGTTCTCTACGTAGCTCTCTATCGTAATGATCAGCTTCACTTTTTGCAGCCAAATACCTACACATTCAAATTATTGATCAGAGTATGATATCGGCATTAAGTCATGATACAAAACGAAAAAGTAACGAGTTATTGGAGCTAAAATCATCTTAAATCCATATCAAATTTTGAAAATCAATAACGCTAGGTTGTACCTCAAAACCTGAATTCTATAACCTAACAACATTCGCATGCAATTCACAATAGAGTATCGCAAATTCGTAATGATTAGAATTATGTCGTAATGATAAGAATTATTATGATTCTGTCACAAATTCGGATCATTCAAATTATTGATCAGCATTTGCAAATTATTGATCAGCATTTGATACGGCATCAAATCATAACACAAAAACAAAACCTAACAAGTTATTGGAGCTTAATTCATCATAAATCCAAATCAAATACTGAATATCAATAATGTCACACCCTGCTAGTTGCGGAAGCGTGTTGCGTGTGACGTAAGAAAGGTAATCATTGCATCCAATCATGTATCACTGGCTCAAGACTTGTTTCCTGAAATACATGTAGTTTTAAAAAGTCAACAAAAGTTGAGCGAGTTCATGCAGTTTTTGTTATCATATGTAATCGTAGTATTCATGAAAATGAAATCTTGTAATCATAGTATTCATGAAAATGAAATCTTGTCATCATGGTATGTTCTGATTCATACATGGAGTCTGTTAAGGATCTATCAGTGGGTAGCGAGCCCCTGACATAATGTACCATAAGTAAATAACCAAACCGAGAACACTTTGTCATCATTTGGGATCACAAAAGCACTCCAGGGTATACCAACCAGGAGTGGGGCGTGCCTCAAGCCCAATAGATCTACACCTTTTGCACCTTGGTCACTAAGTGATTAATGGTTACTAATGTTATCTCCTTACTTATGCACATTGATCATGTTATCTACTACTCCGTAACTAACATACCAATAGTTTTAGCATGTATTTCCCCTCGATGTTTTTGAAAACAAAACATTGAAAACAGTGAAAGGAGGGACATGAACTCACAAGTTTGCGTTCCTGTGTTATGATATCGAAGTGAGCGTCCGTACGTGTCAATAACCTACATGTGTACCGATCTCGTTAGACACTAGGTCTTTCGGACCTCGTACAAGTTGTTCATCTTGAATTCTTTATTATGTTCTCATTTGTTATCTTTAGAACAACTTTGTATTTTAGAGCGTTGATAGTTTACTCGCTCGATTGTTATGTGTATACATGTATTCTATTCGTATTGAGTTCATAAGCGTATTCATGTATTCTATGTGTATTGACTTATGTGTTATCGGCTTCGTTCTTCACACGTCCTCATGCAGTGCACGCATGCCATTGAGCCTTTGCTCATGTCATTGGGCCGAGCCCATGTCATTGGGCTGAGCCCATGTCATCTACGTTATCATATCTAACCCATGTTTTAATGTTATTGGGCCGAGCCCATGTCATTGGGCCGAGCCCATGTCATTGGGCCGAGCCCATGTTATCTATGTTATCGGGCCTAACCCATGTTTTATTGTTATTGGGCCGAGCCCATGTTATATTGCCATTGGGCCCTAGCCCATGTATTAAGGAATTTGGGCCTAGCCCATTACTAACTTTGATAGGTCTAATTCTAACTTTATGAGTCCATTAACAAAATCTTGCAATTTTTACCAAAATGTTACCAAGTAGCAAACTTTAAATAAGTTCATTTTTCCTATGAAAAATACTTGGTAATTTTTATACTTTTCGACTTTCCGGATTCTTGTTATAGGTCACTTACATATGTGCTCGTTTAAACGTCCAAAATATGTTATTTTAGACTCGACTTTGCAGTAACTTGTTTACGGTGTCGATACGCCCAAATTGTCGTCATCAAGTGTTATGTATTTCCATTTCGGCCATTTTATTTAATTGTCCGATTTTACTAGCATTTCTTGGACCATGTAGGAACATGTTTATGTATTTATTTTGATCGCCCTATAGGTATCTAATACATACACATATATAGCACATATACACATACTTGATATGTCTCAAAATATATAATTTTTCTTACCAAAAATTATACTCACACATTGTTATATTTTTACCCATTTATTTTTGTAAAAATATAAGTTTAAGTTCATAAGAACTTCTTGAATATTTAAACCTTAAATATTCCCATCAAAGTTTCCATAATGACGTTTAAGACCACTAATCGCGTTTAACCTTGTTAATCACCTTTTAATCCCCTCTTTAATCGCGATTAGATTTTTAGAAAAATTCGCCATAGTTTCCCCTAAACTATGACGTTTTCCCACGTTATAAAAACGCATTTAAATCACCAAATCAAGTTTCTAAATCACCACAATTTACCAAGTTTCACCAAATATCATTTTTACAACATTAATCAACACTCTTTCCTTCAAATTTCTCATGAGCATTACTTATGTTAAATTTCAAGACTTTAAAGTTAATCACTTTTCAAGTTAATCCTTCACATAAACTTGATTATGCTTGTTTTATGCTTTTAGAAATCCCCAAGTCTTACATATTTCAAGTTTATTAAGAATACCAAGACTTTTTATGTAACACCTTTTATAAACAATTTTATATAAACTTGTTTTATGTAAAAACCAAGTTAGTAGTGTTTTAAAAGTCTTGATTCAAGTTCATTCTCATGTTCTATCTTTCAAGAACACTAATCAAAGCTTCATGTATGTAATACTCATGAATTTGAAGGTGATGATCTTGTAGGATTTAAACATATATATGTTTAAATCACATTTTCAAGTTTATTATGGCTAGATTAACATATCTATGAAATACTACAACAAATAAACATGAAGATCATCATAAATCTCATCTTTAAATAACTAATCTTGACGTAATCAACATAATCAACAAGATTACACTAACTAGTTGCACTAATCTACACAAATAACCACATAATAAGTTTAGATTAGTAGATTATTAGCTTTGAGATTAGGGTTTTTGGTGTGATTTTTATTAGTCTTTTTGATGATCAACTTGTACTTCCATAATCTATACATAATAAGAAGCTTAAATATGGGTTTAAGAAATCTTACAACTTTGCACAAGACAAGATAAGGAAATAAGAAGAAGATTAAGCTCCAAAGTGCTCCTAGTGATCCTCCATTGCTTAAACTATATTGAGATGTTCTTGAAATGGGATTTTGATGCCTAAAATGTCGTGTTCTTTAAATCAAAGTGGGTGTTATGTGTGTGTATGTGTGATCCGTGAGGTGAGGAAGGGAAAGAAAAGTGTTTGGTTTGTGAGATTTTGCAAATCATAGTGGAGGTGTTGTAGTTATTATTGTAGAAGATTTGCATGTCAACAAAGTCAAGAAAGATTTCTCCTAGCCATACTTGAATCCATCATTTTCTATCATCTTTCAAGTTT
The DNA here is from genome assembly GCF_002127325.2 of Helianthus annuus. Classification (NCBI taxonomy): domain Eukaryota; kingdom Viridiplantae; phylum Streptophyta; class Magnoliopsida; order Asterales; family Asteraceae; genus Helianthus; species Helianthus annuus. The sequence goes on along the minus strand of NC_035436.2, from coordinate 73,263,838 downwards.
TGAGTTGATTTGGGTGGGCCCCCATGTGAGCCGATTGTTTTGTTGATGTAGCATAGAAAGATATATATATATATATTTTTAATAAAAAAAATAACATGTTTAAACATAAATGTTAATTTGGATGTTTAGGCATTTACTAGAAGTCTTGTGCCATTAGCCCACTAATATTAGTTTAGGGTGTTAAATGAAGTCCAATTAGTTTATTAAATTAGTAGGTATAAGTTTTGGATGGTAAAAAATACCGCTAGTTCGCTCACCCATTCGATATCGGGTGATATACGAAAGTTGTAGTGTAGTACCGGGAGCTATGGTTTTATTTTACCATCGATGTTATGGCATCTATTTAAGGCGTTTATGATGCCAAAATATGGTTAACTAGCTCGTTGGACTAGTGTAAGTTGTATTTGGATACCTTAAACGCTTTCCGTTTAGGCGTCGGCTAGTTAATGACACTTTTATTTCGTACCGACGTAGGTTTGCCGCAAGTTGTTATCCCGCAACCAAATGATGTACGAAGTGATTTTGAGTTCCAAATTAAGCTTAACTAGTTCGCCATGTTGTCCGTTTGGTTGTTTTGGCGTTGGAAAAATTGCTTACTAGTTCGTCGGTTCGCTAACGGACTAGTTTAATGCATAGCGATATAATATCGGAAGCTTATGATTCTGGTCATCTCATTGATATCCTTAAAATGTTTTAGTGTATTTTTCATCAAGTGACATAATTCTGAAGTCCCGGAAATGCTTTGTTATAGGTTCGGACAAGTTAAAAGTGCTATATTTTTAGCCGAAATAGACATTTTTGAGATTTGGGCGTTATACCGAAAAGTCTTGTTTATTTGCAAGATGTGTTTTCATAATAATGTTTTCTTATATAAATGGACCCAGTCATGTTGTTCGTGTGTCGTTTTTCATAGTTTCGATCTGTTTTCAGGGTTTTGCTGGCATGAATAGTGTGACCGTGAATAGTGCACGCAACACTTTTTACCAACACTTTTAGGACATTGTTTGACTGGTTTCGAAATATAACGAAAACCAGCATATGTTTTAGCTTCGTTTTCTTGTCCTAACACTGATATTCAGTATACGACACAGTTACGTAATTAAATTACGCTAAATGCATGCGATTTTGTAAATAAATAGTGATTAGTTTGTACGGAATTACCAGTTATTTGCCATTTGTCACATTCTCCCCCTGTTAAAAAGAATTTCGTCCCGAAATTCAAGTTGAGCCACCCTTTGCAGGGGTCTTCTTAAACAGATGGGGATACTTTGCTTTAATCTGATCTTCACGTTCCCATGTGTACTCGGGTCCGTGACGTGAATTCCAGCGGACCTTGATTAGTTCGATATTACTTCTCCTTGTCTTGTGGACCTTCCGGTCCATAATCTCTACGGGTTCTTTGGTAAACTGGAGCGTGTCGTCTACATGAATTTCATCCGCTGGAATGATAACTGTATCAACGGTAGGACTTTTCCTGAGGTTCGACACATTAAATGTGTCATGTATGTTGCTGAGTTCCTCTGGCAGTTTCAACTTGTACGCAACGGTACCGATCTTTTCCAGAATCTCAAATGGCCCAATGTATCTCGGGTTTAGCTTTCCGCGTTTCCTGAATCTAGCTACGCCTTTCCAAGGCGAGACTTTCAGTAAGACTTTGTCTCCGACCTCGAAGGATAATGGTTTGCGTCTTCTGTCCGCATAGCTCTTTTGTCTGTCACGAGCCGCTTTGATACGGTCTCGTATCTTTGCTATCTTGTCAGTAGTCTCTTGGACTAGTTCAGGGCCAACGAGTTGTCTGTCTCCGACTTCCGCCCAACACAGTGGTGATCGGCACTTCCGTCCGTATAGTGCTTCGAATGGGGCGGCTTTAATGCTTGTGTGATAACTGTTATTATATGAGAACTCTACCAGCGGTAAATGCTTATCCCAATTTCCGCCCAAGTCCATCACACAGGCGCGAAGCATGTCTTCCATCGTTTGGATGGTTCGCTCACTTTGCCCATCGGTTTGCGGATGAAAAGCGGTGCTCAGATCCAGACGAGATCCAAGTGATTCTTGAAATGATTGCCATATTCTTGATACAAAGCGACCATCACGATCCGAGATTATCGAAGTAGGCACTCCATGACGTGCCACAATCTCGTTGAGGTAGATTTCGGCTAACTTCGCGGTACTGTCTTTTTCACGAATAGGTAGGAAGTGAGCTGACTTAGTTAATCGATCAATGATAACCCATATCATGTCATGACCTCGAGAGGTTCATGGGAGTCCTGTAACGAAATCCATTGATATCTGCTCCCATTTCCAACCAGGAATCACGGGTTGTTGTAATAACCTAGATGGCTTTTGGTATTCGGCCTTGACCTTTGCACAAGTTAGGCAATTCCCCACGTAGATCCCAATATCTTTCTTGAGTTTAGGCCACCAATAATATTCTCTCAGATCCTGGTACATCTTATCAGATCCTGGGTGTATTGAATATCTGGACTTGTGTGCTTCATCCAGCACTAAGTCTCGTAAGCCACCAAAATAGGGAATCCAGATCCTTCCCCTGAAATATAAAGTGTCATCTTTGTTTGTTTCCATGTGTTTCCTTGCTCCTCGCAAGTATTCTGCTCGAATATTTCCTGGATTTAGGGCTTCCCGTTGTGCGTCGCGCACTCGAGTTGTAAAGTTTGTCTGGATTGTCAACTCTAAAGCCCGTACTCGTAATGTTTTAACTCTTTCTTGCTGGCTCAAAGCATCCGCTACAACGTTTGCTTTGCCCGGGTGGTACCTGATTTCACAGTCATAGTCATTCAACAATTCTACCCATCGCCACTGGCGCATGTTTAATTCTTTTTGATTGAATATATGTTGAAGCCTTCTATGATCAGTGAATATGGTACACTTAGTGCCATAGAGATAGTGACGCCAAATCTTTAAAGCGAATACCACTGCGCCCAACTCTAGGTCGTGAGTGGTATGATTCTTTTCATGAACTTTCAACTGTCGTGATGTGTACGCGATGACTTTTTCACGTTGCATCAATACACAACCCAAGCCTTGGTGCGATGCATCACAATACACCACAAAGCCATCGGTGCCGTCAGGGAGTGATAAGATTGGCGCTTGGCATAGTTTATCTTTGAGCGTTTGGAATGCCATTTCTTGTTTTTCACCCCAATCAAACTTTTTATCCTTTTGAGTGAGTGAGGTTAGCAGTTGAGAAATTTTAGAAAAATTCTCAATGAATCTTCGATAGTATCCCACTAAACCCAGTAATTGTCTTACTTCCGTTGGGGTCTTTGGAGTGTTCCAGTTCTTTATGGCCTCTATCTTAGCTGGATCAACATGTATTCCGTTCTCGTTCACCACGTGACCGAGAAATGGTACCTCGCGAATCCAAAATTCGTATTTTGAGAATTTGACATACAATTGTTCTTTCTTAAGCAGCTTCGGAATAGTTCTCAAATGTTGTTCATGTTCTACCTCGGTTCGTAAATATATTAATATGTCCTTAATGAATATGATCACGAACCTGTCAAGGTATGGCTCACATACCTGGTTCATCAAATCCATGAACATGATGGGGGCGTTTGTTAAGCCGAAAGGCATAACAAGTAACTCGTAATGCCCATAGCGAGTCCTAAATACTGTCTTAGTAATGCTTTCCTCTTGAATCCTCAGCTGATGATGTCCGAATCTTAGATCAATTTTGGAATAGAAGCTAGAAAATTGTAACTGATCAAACAAGTCGTCAATCCTTGGTAAAGGATAGCGGTTCTTTATGGTTAACTTGTTCAGTTCTCGGTAATCTATACACATCCGAAAGGTTCCGTCTTTCTTCTTGACAAATAGCACCGGAGCTCCCCAAGGTGAGAAACTTGGTCTATTGAATCCTTTATCAAACAATTCCTGAAGCTGAGTAGATAATTCCTGCATCTCCGAGGGTGCGAGTCTATATTAAGCTTTCACCACCGGTGCAGCTCCTGGCACAAGATCGATACTGAATTCGACTTGTCGCTGCGGAGGTAGTCCCGACAAGTCTTCTGGAAAAAACTTCACGGTATTCCCTTACCACAGGGATGTCCTCCACCTTGCGCTACTCGGCCTTCTTGTAGACCACATGGACAGAAAAGGCGATGCATCCTGTTTTCAGACTCTTCCGAGCCTTCATACAGTTGTTGGTCAGCAACCGTCGGTCGTGTTTTTCTCTGTGAACCAAAAGATGTTCTCTCGTCAGACAGGGGGGAAAAGAATAATAGTTTTCGCAGGACAACTACTTCTGCTCGGTTGTCGGCCAACCAGTCTATGCCAGAAGTTAAGTCGTAACAACCTAATTGAATGAGTAAAAAGTCGTTACTGAATTTTCGTGCTCCAAGTTCGAGTGTGCATCCTTTGATGTCATTCCTGACTTGAATAATTTACCATTGGTCAATCCTATTGAATGGGATGACGTCTTGTTTACTTGACTCGGCCAAGCATACTTTGAATTTTATGGGGATGAAGCTAATACCGACACCGGTGTTAAACAACACGGATGCAACAGGTCGGTTGATAGGAACGTATCCGTGACCCTTAATGACTTCACATGACTTCGCTAATTCCTCATTAGCTAAGTTGATAGAGCAAGACATGTTTAACCTACATGACTCTAATTCGTGTATATGCTTAGTATCTAAAGACACTAAGTTAAGCCGACGTTGGTATCCAAAGAATTGATACATGATGGTTGTAGAGTAGAGCATACCCCTAGACTTGCTTACTCACTAGCTTGATTCATCCTTAACCATCCATGCTCGTAGTCACCTCCTTGCCACAGTAAAAACCACCTCGTTCATTCTTAAATATAGCTAACTCATTAGTTTCTGTTTTGTGCCAAGTCTCACCACACTGCTACTCTTGTCACTTTTGCAAGTGCCCTCATGATGAAAGTTTCACCTATCTCATTCCGAATTTTGACAAGTTATTAGCATACTTCTAATGCGATCATCGATTATGGCAGTAATCGCCTTCACTTTGCGTGTCACGGGATTTCTCTTTCTCTTAATACCCTCCTTGGGCAGTCCCCCATCCTCACCATACCCTTGGCGAGACTAACTGAGAGAGTTACTTGAAAATAAATCTAGGTAGGGTGACATGAAGTGATCATGATTCGGATCTCAGGGCTAAACCCCAAATGTAGTGCTCAGTGCGTTTGGATTCGAGTGTTGTCCAATATGCAGTCAATCCTTGACAGATTGTAGAGGCGTGGGGGTAACTAACAACAAAAGTTCTAATCATGATCGAGTTCTAAAGCTCGGTTCCCAAACTTGGAATTTTTCCACTAGCGAGCAATACTCTTCTCGCTTAAGATTCTTGAGTTCTTCCCACAATAACCTCTTTGTTGTATTACTCCCTATAGTTTGCACTTGGAGATTCCACCAAGTTAACGCCTCATTCAACAGAAGGCTATTCGTTTACCAAAACGTTTACTTAGGAGTACATTTATTAGCAAGATTAACTGACTTCCTTGTCTTTATCTAGCGGATAGAACTCACCGCACCTTCCGTATCAATGAGGTCTAGCGGCTTAAAATCCGAAAAAGCCTTAGGATTAAAATCTGGTGTGACTGCATCTCCAAGTGTGGCACTGCCACTCATTCTCGTCCCATCGGGATTTGAACCACTTGAACTACCGGTACCATCAGTACCATCACTAGTGTTGACTCGACAACCTCATGTTGTTCCATATGACCTCTAGTTCAACTTTAATAGTAGGGCGCTGATTAACTGACCCTCTTCTAGGCGTAGATTTTCTTGTCGATGCCACGTTGTTTCCGATACATAGTATCATTGGGTCTAGGCCTTTATTTGGATAGATATAGCCTATCATGCGCCTAAGAATTAAGAATGTGATTGGTCATGGAAAACTCAAGACAGCGTTGCTCTAGTGTGTTTGAAAAATGATATACATGAATAAATGCATTCCAAAATGCATAGTACCTCTTGAGTGTATTAGCCATGTGCCTAAATGGGAAAAGAAGTAATTCGTTGAGATGGAGAAACCAAACGGTCGTCTCCAATTTTTACAACGTGTATCCCATACTTCATGGATCTCGATCGCCCAAAGTAGGAAAAATCCTTCGCCGCACTAGCCCGTGTGACGAATACGTTGATACTCCTTGAGCTCCACGAGCTTCGACAAAATTGTTATAATTTCCGTAGATGTCGAATAATACAATGAAGGGGTTGTAGCTTGGCTCATGCCATATTATCCCTTGGAATAAGATAAATATCAATTGGTGGAGTTTAGTGTAATCATCTCTGATAACTAAGATAAGGTAAGGTGTCATAGACACCAAAGAACCAGCCCATGTACAAGAATTTCAAGAATGTTAAGGAAAAATCCTCCATGAGTGGCTAACGAGTTTTGTTTGCTTTCGATGACTAGTCTCAGACGACTCGTGTTATAGATCGAATGTTAAGTGCAAACAATACGTATAGTCTTCCTGTATTGTAGAGTGTTATAGTAACCGTTCTGGTTAGTGTTCCACTAGATAGAAATTTGAACAACTTAAGAATTTCGAATGGATAGTGATCTCTTGGTTTGACCCGCAGAGCCCACCAGGATTCCCATGCACTACAAGTTGTTATTACGTGGGCCCCCGTAATAATAAATTGCCTTGCATGGTCACCCCAGTGTCTCTCGTTCAAAGCAGACGAACAGTCAGAGAAAGGAGTATATTGTCTACATACCTTCAACATAGATGGGACCTTCGTGTTGGTCCACGTGCCAATGCCCCTTATCATTACTCGTGAAAGGGCACAACGTAAGACAGAATAGAAATATAGAGAATCCGTAACAATAGCAACTTGAGGGGCAACTTTAAGATGAGTACTTCATCTTCCTTTTCTGGACAAGAGTGTCATCAATCACGATTAGTATGAGCCTCATGGACCTCATCCCACAAGTAGAGTTATTGTCTTTGTCACTATCGAAGCCAGACTTATACCCATCCAAGGGAAAATAAACATCTTCCACGGGATCAATTCTTTAGGGTCTCGCTTAGGGACCACGACCGCCATAAGCTTCGTAATAGACGCGAGGTCATCATTCTCATCGCGTGGGTCAAGTGTAATAATAGAATTCGTAGTCAAAGGTATTTTCGTTCATGGCAAAATATTCCGTACAACACATATATAAATATATATGTATCTATATAATCACTAAATCTCATGCTATTTTTTTTTTGTTCTCGTGTTTCACATGTAAGCCTTAGTGTTTTCAAGTCTATTCCTTATAGACTAAACACGTATTCAACCATATCAGTTACTTATGATTAAGCCCACGTGATAGATCCTCATGTTATAGTGACACAATGAAAACCTTTTGTCATTTTGTCATACTTTTTGAAATCATCTTTGTAATGTTATCAAATTTGTTTTCATGTGAGAGCCCTTGGTGATTGTAGACCAAACTTTATAAAAGTTTGTCCCCGGTTCACTACAATCGGAGCTCTGATACCAATCTGTCACACCCTGCTAGTTGCGGAAGCGTGTTGCGTGTGACGTAAGAAAGGTAATCATTGCATCCAATCATGTATCACTGGCTCAAGACTTGTTTCCTGAAATACATGTAGTTTTAAAAAGTCAACAAAAGTTGAGCGAGTTCATGTAGTTTTTGTTATCATATGTAATCGTAGTATTCATGAAAATGAAATCTTGTAATCATAGTATTCATGAAAATGAAATCTTGTCATCATGGTATGTTCTGATTCATACATGGAGTCTGTTAAGGATCTATCAGTGGGTAGCGAGCCCCTGACATAATGTACCATAAGTAAATAACCAAACCGAGAACACTTTGTCATCATTTGGGATCACAAAAGCACTCCAGGGTATACCAACCAGGAGTGGGGCGTGCCTCAAGCCCAATAGATCTACACCTTTTGCACCTTGGTCACTAAGTGATTAATGGTTACTAATGTTATCTCCTTACTTATGCACATTGATCATGTTATCTACTACTCCGTAACTAACATACCAATAGTTTTAGCATGTATTTCCCCTCGATGTTTTTGAAAACAAAACATTGAAAACAGTGAAAGGAGGGACATGAACTCACAAGTTTGCGTTCCTGTGTTATGATATCGAAGTGAGCGTCCGTACGTGTCAATAACCTACATGTGTACCGATCTCGTTAGACACTAGGTCTTTCGGACCTCGTACAAGTTGTTCATCTTGAATTCTTTATTATGTTCTCATTTGTTATCTTTGGAACAACTTTGTATTTTAGAGCGTTGATAGTTTACTCGCTCGATTGTTATGTGTATACATGTATTCTATTCGTATAGAGTTCATAAGCGTATTCATGTATTCTATGTGTATTGACTTATGTGTGATCGACTTCGTTCTTCACACGTCCTCATGCAGTGCACGCATGCCATTGAGCCTTTGCTCATGTCATTGGGCCGAGCCCATGTCATTGGGCTGAGCCCATGTCATCTACGTTATCATATCTAACCCATGTTTTAATGTTATTGGGCCGAGCCCATGTCATTGGGCCGAGCCCATGTTATCTATGTTATCGGGCCTAACCCATGTTTTATTGTTATTGGGCCGAGCCCATGTTATATTGCCATTGGGCCCTAGCCCATGTATTAAGGAATTTGGGCCTAGCCCATTACTAACTTTGATAGGTCTAATTCTAACTTTATGAGTCCATTAACAAAATCTTGCAATTTTTACCAAAATGTTACCAAGTAGCAAACTTTAAATAAGTTCATTTTTCCTGTGAAAAATACTTGGTAATTTTTATAGTTTTCGACTTTCCGGATTCTTGTTATAGGTCACTTACATATGTGCTCGTTTAAACGTCCAAAATATGTTATTTTAGACTCGACTTTGCAGTAACTTGTTTACGGTGTCGATACGCCCAAATTGTCATCATCAAGTGTTATGTATTTCCATTTCGGCCATTTTATTTAATTGTCCGATTTTACTAGCATTTCTTGGACCATGTAGGAACATGTTTATGTATTTATTTTGATCGCCCTATAGGTATCTAATACATACACATATATAGCACATATACACATACTTGATATGTCTCAAAATATATAATTTTTCTTACCAAAAATTATACTCACACATTGTTATATTTTTACCCATTTATTTTTGTAAAAATATAAGTTTACGTTCATAAGAACTTCTTGAATATTTAAACCTTAAATATTCCCATCAAAGTTTCCATAATGACGTTTAAGACCACTAATCGCGTTTAACCTTGTTAATCACCTTTTAATCCCCTCTTTAATCGCGATTAGATTTTTAGAAAAATTCGCCATAGTTTCCCCTAAACTATGACGTTTTCCCACGTTATAAAAACGCATTTAAATCACCAAATCAAGTTTCTAAATCACCACAATTTACCAAGTTTCACCAAATATCATTTTTACAACATTAGTCAACACTCTTTCCTTCAAATTTCTCATGAGCATTACTTATGTTAAATTTCAAGACTTTAAAGTTAATCACTTTTCAAGTTAATCCTTCACATAAACTTGATTATGCTTGTTTTATGCTTTTAGAAATCCCCAAGTCTTACATATTTCAAGTTTATTAAGAATACCAAGACTTTTTATGTAACACCTTTTATAAACAATTTTATATAAACTTGTTTTATGTAAAAACCAAGTTACTAGTGTTTTAAAAGTCTTGATTCAAGTTCATTCTCATGTTCTATCTTTCAAGAACACTAATCAAAGCTTCATGTATGTAATACTCATGAATTTGAAGGTGATGATCTTGTAGGATTTAAACATATATATGTTTAAATCACATTTTCAAGTTTATTATGGCTAGATTAACATATCTATGAAATACTACAACAAATAAACATGAAGATCATCATAAATCTCATCTTTAAATAACTAATCTTGACGTAATCAACATAATCAACAAGATTACACTAACTAGTTGCACTAATCTACACAAATAACCACATAATAAGTTTAGATTAGTAGATTATTAGCTTTGAGATTAGGGTTTTTGGTGTGATTTTTATTAGTCTTTTTGATGATCAACTTGTACTTCCATAATCTATACATAATAAGAAGCTTAAATATGGGTTTAAGAAATCTTACAACTTTGCACAAGACAAGATAAGGAAATAAGAAGAAGATTAAGCTCCAAAGTGCTCCTAGTGATCCTCCATTGCTTAAACTATATTGAGATGTTCTTGAAATGGGATTTTGATGCCTAAAATGTCGTGTTCTTTAAATCAAAGTGGGTGTTATGTGTGTGTATGTGTGATCCGTGAGGTGAGGAAGGGAAAGAAAAGTGTTTGGTTTGTGAGATTTTGCAAATCATAGTGGAGGTGTTGTAGTTATTATTGTAGAAGATTTGCATGTCAACAAAGTCAAGAAAGATTTCTCCTAGCCATACTTGAATCCATCATTTTCTATCATCTTTCAAGTTTTGAGTTGATTTGGGTGGGCCCCCATGTGAGCCGATTGTTTTGTTGATGTAGCATAGAAAGATATATATATATTTTTAATAAAAAAAATAACATGTTTAAACATAAATGTTAATTTGGATGTTTAGGCATTTACTAGAAGTCTTGTGCCATTAGCCCACTAATATTAGTTTAGGGTGTTAAATGAAGTCCAATTAGTTTATTAAATTAGTAGGTATAAGTTTTGGATGGTAAAAAATACCGCTAGTTCGCTCACCCATTCGATATCGGGTGATATACGAAAGTTGTAGTGTAGTACCGGGAGCTATGGTTTTATTTTACCATCGATGTTATGGCATCTATTTAAGGCGTTTATGATGCCAAAATATGGTTAACTAGCTCGCTGGACTAGTGTAAGTTGTATTTGGATACCTTAAACGCTTTCCGTTTAGGCGTCGGCTAGTTAATGAAACTTTTATTTCGTACCGACGTAGGTTTGCCGCAAGTTGTTATCCCGCAACCAAATGATGTACGAAGTGATTTTGAGTTCCAAATTAAGCTTAACTAGTTCGCCATGTTGTCCGTTTGGTTGTTTTGGCGTTGGAAAAATTGCTTACTAGTTCGTCGGTTCGCTAACGGACTAGTTTAATGCATAGCGATATAATATCGGAAGCTTATGATTCTGGTCATCTCATTGATATCCTTAAAATGTTTTAGTGTATTTTTCATCAAGTGACATAATTCTGAAGTCCCGGAAATGCTTTGTTATAGGTTCGGACAAGTTAAAAGTGCTATATTTTTAGCCGAAATAGACATTTTTGAGATTTGGGCGTTATACCGAAAAGTCTTGTTTATTTGCAAGATGTGTTTTCATAATAATGTTTTCTTATATAAATGGACCCAGTCATGTTGTTCGTGTGTCGTTTTTCATAGTTTCGATCTGTTTTCAGGGTTTTGCTGGCATGAATAGTGTGACCGTGAATAGTGCACGCAACACTTTTTACCAACACTTTTAGGACATTGTTTGACTGGTTTCGAAATATAACGAAAACCAGCATATGTTTTAGCTTCGTTTTCTTGTCCTAACACTGATATTCAGTATACGACACAGTTACGTAATTAAATTACGCTAAATGCATGCGATTTTGTAAATAAATAGTGATTAGTTTGTACGGAATTACCAGTTATTTGCCAGTTGTCACAAATAACACTAGGTTTGACCTCAAAAGCAATTCGAAACGGAGTATCGTAAATTCACAATGTGAGTAGTATTATAATTCTATCTCAAAATCGAATCATTCGAGTTATTAACAAAAACGAAAAGTAACAAGTTATTAAAGCTAAATTCATCACAAATCCATATCAAATAGTGAAAATCAATAACACTAGGTACAACCAAAACCTAAATCCTACAACCTAACAACAATCACATGCAAATCTCAACGAAGCATCGTAAACTTGTAACAATTAGTATTACAATCCTATCGCAAATTCAAAACCAGAATATAACTACAAAATCAACAAATTAAACCTAAAAAAGCAAGCGAACTAACAAAAATCGGTTAAATTACCCTCCGAGTCCCATAGAGATAGCACCGGCAGCAACCTCCGCTATACCGGCGGTGAGGATGATGGAAGACGAAACGTTAGCACCGGAAAGACCAGCGGCAAGCGCGAACGGGACGGTGAGGCCGTCAGAGACACCGATGATGACGTCACGGACGATTTCACCGGCGGTGAAGTGGTGCTCCTTGTGCCGGTTGAGTAGATACTTTTCCGATTCGTTGATGCCGCCCATTGTTTGTTGAGTTTCGAAAAGTTTTCTGTAAACAGTCCATATATATGATGAAGTTTGCATGGGAAATGTAAGTTTCATTAGTGGCCCTTTTGGTTTGGTTAGACTGGAAGGTATGGGGGCCGGCTGATGCCCGGCTTGGCCCGGCGCCGGACCCCCACACCGCCCCCCTGGGTTCGGCTGGTCCAACCCGGCACCACACAACCGGGGTTGCCGCTCCACGCTTTCAAAAAATAGCCGTTATTCAACGGCAGTTTTAATAAAAAAAAATCATTTTCATTTTAAATAAATACCACAATCTAATCCATTTTTATACCATTCTCTCTCATTCTACTCCCATTCTTCTCCAATTCTCTTCCTTTTTTATAAAAACACTCTATAATTTTTATACCATTCTCTCCCAATCATGAATCCATTCAACCCAAACAACCCCAACCCGAATAATCCCAATCCGAACCAACCTAATTTTTTTTCGAGTCCCGCTTACACTCCGACTATGGATCCTTCGTGGGGGGCTTCACAATTTCCGTTTTCGGGTTTCCAACAAACACCCAACGCCTTCTCACAAATGTCTCAACTTCAACAAGTTCAACAATATCAAGCGCTCCAACAAATCATGCAACGCAACACGTTTGAACAACTCCAATCGCAATCGCAACCCCCGGTTCAACTTGAAGATGATGATGAAGAAGTCGTCCCCGAATCACCACCGCAAGAGCTCACGCGCAAAAAAAAAACAAGGGGAAGGGAAAGAAGGTTGAACCCGAAACCGCGCCAAAACCGAGAGCAAAGGGGAGACCTTGGACGAAAGTAGAAGAGGAGGCGCTAGCTATGGCGTATGTTAAGGCCTCTACTTGCCCGATAGTCGGTATAATTTTTTTATTTTTATTTTCGGTTTCTTTTTTTTTAGGAAATTTAATTTTTTTTTACTAATGCACTATTTTTTAAAATTTAGGAAACAACCAATCGCGTAGTAGTTTTTGGAAGAAGACAACGGATAGATTTAACGCGATTATGGAGCATGGTCCGGCTCGTGATGTCGAATCCGTCTCGGGCAAGTGGCGAAAAATGATCAAGGTCGTCAACGCTTTTAACCAAATTTATAACCAAATTTACCTTTCTCCTCCTAGCGGGAGTAACGACGATGACATTCTTAACCTTGCTATCGCCAAGTGGGACTCTCAAAATCCAACGCCTTTCCCGCACTTCCGAGCATGGAACGTTGTAAGGAAAGAACAAAAATGGAGGCCGGTTCCAAATGAGGTCGCAACGGCCAAACGCACTAAAACTTCCGAGTCCGGAAGTTATAGTGCGGGAGGCTCCACCGCTCGTTGTCAAATCGACATAAACGACGACCCGGAAGATAACGAGGATGTGTTGCCCGTTCACGAGTCGGAACGTCCCCCCGGGAGGGACAAAGCAAAAAAAGAAGCGGCCGGAAAGCGAAAAGTGGCCGGCTCGAGTGGAGGTGGCGGCTCGAGTGGAGGTAGGGGCGAGAAGGCATCGTCAAAAATGGACGACTTGATAAACGAATTCCGTTCGTTCAAAGAGTTCGCGGCTGAAAAGTATACTCACAAGAAAACCGTGTCGTCCGACTATGCTCGAGCGGAAGATTTTAGGATAATGAGGTTGGATCTCGACTCGGTTCCGGAGGATGAACGCGAGGTTTATCGGAGGATGAAGGAAGAGGTGAAAAAAAAATGGACGTCGTAGGTTTATTTTTAATTTTTATTTTCGGTATTTTTTTTAGGAAACGTAATTTTTTATTTTTATTTTCGGTATTTTCTTTTTTTAGGAAATGTAATTTTTATTTATGTTATGAAATGAAATTATTTATGTTGTTTTATGTTGTGTTTTTAAAATTTTATAAAGTTTTTATTAACTTGGGTTATTAAATTAAAACAAAAGAAATTATAAAATAATGAGGTGGGGCCCATCCTCCATCCCCCTCCATCCTTCATTTGGCTCATCCCTCACGAGCCGCCTACGTGGCGCCTACGTGGAGGCTCATCCCCGTGGGGATGAGCCGAACCATACCCTCTAGTCTTAGTGGCGGGCGTAAGGCCACTCGGCTTGGTCCATCCTGGCCCGTCGTCGAGTCTCAACACCATTTCCCCCTAGCATTGTCGACGTATGAGGACGGGCATTAAATGACAAAAATTTTGACCGTTTTATGCTACTAGCTGTGATAAAAAAATTAGTTTTTCAATCATACTTTATAAATATACACCTTTATTCTCTCAATCTCTCTCATTTCTTTATACAATATCATACTTTTATAAAAATATAGGCATGTTTTCTTCTTCTTCATCGTGGTGTTCGTCATTTGCGGGTAAGGGCGAATTATTTTTTGCAAACTTCATTATGCACGCAGTGCATATGATCATGGAGGAGGCAGAAACGTCGTCACAACCGCAAACTAGGGCAGCCGCCTTAAAACGAGATCGAGAAGTTATTTTATTTTTTTTAATGTATCTTTATTTAAATTTAATAATGTTTTTAATTTTTTCGGTATTAATAATGAATTTAATCTATTTTTCGTTGTTAATATATAGCCGGCCATGATAATTTAGTGGCCGATTATTTTGCCGACAAACCTGTGTACAAGGACGTGATGTTTAGACGTCGGTTCCGAGTGAGTCGTCGACTGTTCTTACGTATCGCTGACACAACTTGGCGCAGTCTGATTCGTTTTTCACACTACGATACGACGCTAGGGGCCGTAAGGGATTCATCACTTTACAGAAATGTACGTCGGCCATTCGTCAAATGGCATACGGGACGACACCCGATTCGTTGGACGAGTATTTAAGGATGTCCGAAAGAACTTCACATGAATGTTTGCACATGTTATGCGAATAGATCGTGAAGTTATATAGAAAGAAATACCTGCGGAAACCAAACGCAAACGACGTCCAAAAATTATATCAAGCACACGAAGAAAGACATGGTTTTCCAGGAATGCTCGGAAGCTTTGGTTGCATGCACTGGTCGTGGCAGAACTGCCCTACGGTCTGGCAAGGTCAATATACTCGGGGCGATCATGGTCATCCCACTATAATACTAGAGGTTGTTGCGTCACAGAATCTCTGGATTTGGCATGTTTTTTTTGGTCTGTCTGTTTCACGTAACGAGTACACACATTAAAACCTACAAGCGGACTTAGTGGAGTACATTTGGAACAACGCATAAAACGAACCTAATGACGCCGGATGAAGACTAGTAGTTTTTATAATTTTTTTAAGATTATGTTGGTTTTTTAATATAATGTTGGAATTATGAATTATGAATTATGAATCAGCAACCTGGTAATGCATGTGCATGTTGTACATTTGGCTTTGGGAGTGTTTTAAAAAATTGATTTTTCACTTTTCCCCACATGTCTTGATAGTTGTTGTTGTTGCCTCCACATCAACACACAGCAGGGAGATAGAGAGAGGAGTAAGAGAGACAAAGTAGAGAGGTAGAGAGAACTGAGCGACTGTGATGGAGGAACCGGCGCCAACCGCCATCGAGGAAGCGGGAACTGTTGTTCCGACGTCACCAACCGCCACCGACTGAACCAGAGTCTGTGATGACGATGGCGAGTTCTAGAGTCCCGATCTCTCAATTGGTCGCCGGTTGTGGCTTCTCCATGGTGGTCGGTCAGTTAACGGGGATATCCGACAATACCCACCAAAAACCACCGCTGGTGCTTTGACATAGACAATACAAATATGAGCCCTAGATTTGCACAGCAAAAATAAGGAGCGACAGAACACGTTGGTGAGCACTCCGGCGATGGCGGTTTGGACCTGAACCAGGGACAGCGTGTCCTTGCACTGCCACTGCTTCCTCCTCCCTCTCCACCACGCCACTGACTTCACTCCGGCGATGGCGGTTTGGAATTGAATCAGCGACGTCGTCTCCTCCTTCTCCACCACGCAGCCGATGGTGTTTTTTTGTTGAGAAGTGGCGGTGGTGTTCTTTAAACACATTGCAGGCATATAACATTTCAAATTTTCTTTCCCCTGGTTGATAATATCTGTTCAATAAGTGTTTGTGTTTTCGTGATTACAGTAGATGTTAGGGATTTGTTTTGAAACCTTTTGTTTTGTCGATGTTATGCAATTAGCTTTCATTTTATTGGAATTCATATATTTTTGCTTTTAATCACCAGGTGTTATATCCAAGATTAAACGAGGCAAAGGAAAATTTATAGTTATAATTTTATTGGAATTTATATTCTGATGGATGGCTTTGTTTTTGGTATATGATAATGATTTGAAAATTTATAGTTATAGTGTAGTTATTGATCTATATAAGACCAATTTAAATTGTCATAGATTTTATAATTACATATTTGAGCATTATCATCGTTACAAATCACTTGAGCAAATCCAAATATCCATTTCACTTTGTTAATTTTTCAAAAAGAGGACTAGCCCATTGGAATTTATAAAGCAATCTACAGGCTGTGATGACGATTCCTGTTCAGAAGATGAATCAATGGAGATGGCGGATGAACTAGACCCATCTTCAAACCTCTCTGGTATGAATGACTCTTAGTGAACCACCATAGGCACACACAACGACTATTGATGCAGATTACTGGACCGTGGTTTCTTTTAGAAGAAAAAGAGGTGGCGGGCACTAAGTTCATTTGTTTTCTTAGAAGAAATATAAGTGTATCAAAACCAGGTCCAATAAGGGACTGCAACCCCGTCTATATTCTTTTCCTCTTAAATTAAGATCGTTTAGTATTTTGCAAATAACTTAAAATCTTGCATGACTACCAAACTCCCTTTCCTTTTAAACTTCAATAAGTAAACAATCAAATTCACTGGGGTACGTGGGGGTGAGCAAGATCTGGGTTGAGGTTCTGTCAGTGAAACAGACCAGGACCGACCCGTGAAACCACTAATACTTTTTGTCAGTTCGGTTCTTGGTTCTCATTTTCCCTCTTATTTGGTTTTGGTCCTACCCCAATGCCCAACCTGAAAAGACTCAAGAAACCCGATTACCCTGAAAAAAACCACTGTGTTAAAATTGACTTTATGGTTTATTATTGTTGGCTTGATCGATCTCCATCGGGTCCTGAGATTTTCGGAATTAATTTGCATTCCTATGTGTTAGAATTGAATTTATGGTTTATTATTTTTTTTTATAAATTGAGCTATTTATTTATTTATGTATTTGTGTTTTTGAGCTTAAAACAGGTTCCACATGGATAAATGCAACAATGGTCGACACTTTTTTCAGTTTAACCAGTGTGTAGATAGGGTGCGAATCTTCATCTCATCAACTATTCTCGATTTTAGATTGATTTTGGCTTGGACTGTCTTTGGATTGAAATATTGTTGGATACAACTAGCTACGTACTGTATTGGAATTTGATACAAAATTAATGAATCAGTGATGAATTATCTGAATCCAGCCCCTGTTTGTCATACAAGTTGATTGTTGGTTTTGTTTACATATTTAGATTTTTGTGATTGTAGGAACATGCATGTGTTTTGAGGCTGTTTAAGAGACTGGTTTGGACTGATCATCCGAGTCTGACTAAGAGCTGGTGTCTAACATGGTTGTTTCGGACTTCAAATCCAATGAAAATCAAGGTAAGAATGCTGATTTCTGGGTTCCAAGTTATTTAGATAATAAAATTGATGCGAAGAGGACTATGCGTGAGTGAGTAGTGGCGTTAATCTCAGTATCTTTCTACCATTTTGTGTGAAATAAAAGGCTTTATCAACTTAATGCCACTAGGCAAACTTGATGAAGTTGAGGTGTTCGACTAGCCAAGCTTTATCAACTTAACGCCAATTTTTAATGATTGTGTCAAATATTTATCATTTAGATGAGGAGTGGAACCCATCAAACTGTGCTGCTGCAGATTTGGATATTATGTTAGGTAGTTGGGTATTTATCAAACCCATTTAAAGTCGATGTTTTATATATATTTTTCCACATTTGGATACAAAGTTGTGCATTGGTGTAGTGGTTAGCCTTTTGGATTTCTTATTAGTTGAGGCGAAAAAAGAGAAAAAAACGAGTGGGCCAAGACTCAATCCCTCGGCCCACACATCAGATGTAAGGAAAGCTAAAAGACCAATCAATACACCAACACACAACTTTGTATCCAAACGAGGAAAAAAATTTTAATCGGAATTTCATCATTGTTTTCATGGAAGAACACAGCCTATATGAGGATATTTTGTAAATCTG
This sequence comes from Helianthus annuus, assembly GCF_002127325.2. Lineage (NCBI taxonomy): Eukaryota > Viridiplantae > Streptophyta > Magnoliopsida > Asterales > Asteraceae > Helianthus > Helianthus annuus. The sequence continues at coordinate 73,245,420 of NC_035436.2, read as the reverse complement.
GGGATATTATTTAAATCCATTAATTATTCATCGAAGTATCCTCCTGCAAGTATTAACCGTTAAACTAAAATATCTAAGTTTGACTTCGACTTCTTTAGTAATACAAGGTTTGGTTCTTTATTTTTAATTCACATGTTACATGAACAATAGGAGTGTCAAAACTGTTCTATTACCTTAACGTACTGACTTATTAGGTGGGTTACCAATGTTCATAACTCCGCATAGTTATCTTTCCAATCTTAAATATGTCAATTTGGTGTGTTTGAGTTACACTATATGTATATAGGTAACGTTTTAGACAATGATGGCAAATTATATGAACAGTTGACACATTTTGGTTTTTTTCTTTTTTGTTTTTCAGGTCCACCTTCTCTGTCAACGGGTCATAACAAAAGGGTCATCAAGTTAAGAGACGGTTTATAGTGTTAGGGTTATTGGTATGTGTATGTCCGCTGATGATGATAAAATAACCTATAACAGGTAAAAAGACAAATCTAATATGGATCTTTTCTTTTTTCTTTTTGTTTTTTAACTGCTTTGTAAACAACCTTCACTTATAGGTTTGTACAATTTTTATCTTAATGAACCTTATTTTACATGTAGGCATGTGGGGTGATGGATCAGATCAGATGGCTTCTGCATGTGGCAAAGCTAACAAGTGCTTTTTGCAAATAGTTTTCTAGGCACATGATTCCAACATCAAGCAAGAATTTCTTGTCATGTAGGTTGGAAAAGGTGTCAAGAGACTAATTCGTGCTTTAGTTCAGCTTATTGGAAGATAGACATGCCAAGACGGTTATTTTAACACTAAATTAAACTACGCTTTGTATTTATCCTTCACAAAGTACGTGTTGGCACAGTTTCACGCCCCCCCCCCCCCCCCCCGCAACGCGGGGGAGCTTAATCCTAGTTATTATTATGTACAAGAAAAGGTGCAATTAGCTATGCATGACATAGTTTAACCCTTCACTAACGTCTTCTAGATGGTACACTAACCCCAGCCAGTTAAGACCTTATTTAACCATGGTTAGGTCTACTGAACGCTATATAAACTCAACGTCTCGGGCTACTTAACTCATTCATTCTTCATTCTCACACACACCTTCAAAGGTTCAAATTCTCTCTTCACAAGCTCTAACAGTGGTAAACTGATCTTCTTCATATTTTGCTTTAACTTACTTCGCTTGCATTCGAATGAAATTTCTGATGAATATGATACGTTTCGTTTCGTGTTGTATGTATATATGTTGTTGAAACTGTGTTCAAAACGTTCTAAGTCATGTAACTTATGAACATCGCTGTGTAGTTGAATCGGTAGTTATTGAAACAGTGGTAAACTGATCTTCATATTTTGCTCTGTTTCTTGTAAAATCCACCAACATTTCTGGTCGGATCTACAGTTGCTGCATTTGTTAGGCATATATAATATCGTTGTGCATGTTCTAACCCTGTTCCACCTTGTTATGATTCAATAATAATAATAATAATAATAATAATAATAATAATAATAATAATAATAATAATAATAATAATAATAATAATAATAATAATAACAACCCCAACAACTCGTCTCTATAGGTGAAAATCTTTTTTTTTTTAATTTTTATAAAGAAAAACATATAGAAATAGTAAGTCGTCTCTATATGGCTTATATATTGTTATTTTTATTTTTTAAAGAGAATTTATAGAGACGACATGTCGTCTCTATAAGTAAAAATATTTTTTTATTTATTATAAAGAAAAACCTACAGAAACGACAAGTCGTCTCTATAGGGCTTAATTGTTTTTTTTTTTAATTTTTTTAAAAAGAACCTATAGAGACGATATATGTCATCTCTATAGAAAATATTAGAATAAACATTTCTTTTATTTAGTAAATATTAAGTTTAATTTGGGGATAAGATCTTAATCTAGATGGTTAATGACACCAGTAATTCCTTGAAAGGCTTTGTTGTTTTGACCGTTTAAACTCATAAATTAAAACATGATGATGGTGTAGGTTTTCGTGACGGTTGGCTCAATCTTACGATCTTCTACGGTTAGTTAACCTTACGATCTTCTATAGTTATCTCTTTCGTCATTAAGGTATGATTATAGTTGTTTAACAAAGGTTGTGAGGCATTTGAGGTTTTAGAATATGATTCTAAATGTTTATTAAGTTTTAAAATTATAGATAACCTAGTAACTACATAATAAAATTAATGATATTATATACATATTTTAAATGTCTTTTAACCTTTTAGTTAGTGTTTTAGTTACTTCACTTTGAGTATGAAAAAAGTATGGATTCTTAATTGCTAAAAAGGACTTATGAATTTACTTCACTTTGAATTTGAAAGCATGGATTCTTCCCTACGCACACAAGCAACAAAGGTTTCTTTTACCTATTCACGAATTCTCAAACTCAAACTTTAAAAAATTAAAAGACTCATATATAAGTTGTAATTCAATTTATAAGTAAAGGCATCATGTAATGTCACATGATATTTTTAATAAAGTAAATAATTTATTGTATGAAGAACGATATCTTGTTTTAATTATTTAAAGATAAAAAAGAATAAATTTTAACTTAAAGTCAAGGAAATATATATTATTTCTTTTCTTTAGTAATATAAAAGATTTATGTGATACGATGGGTAAAAACATCCATATACTTATATAAAAATGGTCAAGATCTTAAATCAATCTTTTTTTCTCTCTCTATATATATGTTTGTTTAGGATAAGGCTATAGGGTGTGGGGATCATGGTTGAGACATGATTTGCCACCTAGGAACATGAATGGAAGGCTACACCACCTCCTTGATTGATCCACCATGGTTTGCATGGATTAAACCATGGCAACCATGGTCCTCATTTCCATTTTTCAACAAATCATTTTCTTTTTGTTTAGACAAAGATAATAAATAAGGGGCTAATGGTTTGGGTCATGACCATACCCTTAGGGTAGTGGTTTTGGATGGTGGATTAAAGATGAGTTACATGACACTAACATGGAGGGTCATGATGGTCATGAGGGTCATGACCACACCCTATAGCCTAAGAAACATATATTTATAGAAATATACATTTCCATAGCATATCTAATCCAGTGGGTGCAACAACTATCAAAGTAGATTCATTGTATAAAATCTAAAGTAAAGCATATAAAGTTATATGCTTGAGAAAAAGAACTCATCTTGTAAATAAGTGAAAAAAAGTTTAATCACCTAGATTGGTACGTAGAGTCAAAATGATATCAATTTAATCACTTTCAACAACTGTCGATTTTTTCACTGTCAACAACTGTCGATTTTGTTATTATTAATACTGTTATAAAAGGGTGTTGCTAAATGCATTTTTTTTTAATTTTACTGATTGTACCCCCCCCCTTTGAAGTTTGTAAATAAATACAATCAACCCTTGTATTTTCTATTTTTTGAAAATTTGTATTAGGAAATATCCCTATTTTTTCTAGATGTTTATCTACTTGTCATAATTTGAATATTAGTATTACTAGGTTCAAACCCCGTGTATTACACGGGTTGAATAAATGTAATTTTATATATTAAATAATAAAAAGTAATATCTTTATGAATCTCGTATATTGTACGGGTTAAATAAATGTAATTTTATATATCAAATAATAAAAAAAAGTTATATATTTAAAAACCATGTGTATTACACAAATTAAATAAATGTAATTTTGTATACCAAATACTAAAAACAGCGTATCTTTAAAAAACCCTTGCATAATCGGGTTGAATAAATCTACCAAATGATAAAAAAAAATTATATCCTTTAAAAATCCCGTAATATTACACATATTGAATAGATCTAAAAAAGAGTTATATCTTTAAAAAACCATGTGTATTACACAGATTAAATAGGTTGTAAGTTGTGCTTAAGTGGTTGTAAAACAAAGGGAGTCAACCAATCATGTCCATCTCCACTAGGCTATAATTCATATACACTAATTCAGGAGAAAACCTAAAAATCTCAGAAAAACCACCTTGTGAGAATCAAACCAGGACCTCATGATCTCTAAGTTTTATCACACCCCAAAATGCCACTATGTTATAAATCGAGTGAGTTCCATTGATATACAAATTCAAGAGTATCATAAGAACACTTTACAAGTCATAAACCAATCACGTAAGATCATTTTTAGCAAGGGAATAACATCTATAAGAACTTAAAGGTACACAAAGCCAGGTTTAGTATATGTATTTGATAAATATTTTAGCGCTTTTACTTAAAGTTCAAATCACAACTTTACTTTTGGTTCCATCACTTATTAATTTGTCACGATGAAGCTTATGTTCATAATTAGTATGACAAATATGAATTAGTGACTATCCAGATCGTCATTTGGATTTCTATAAAATATATTGAGTAGATTCATTGTCATGATATGACAATGGAAAATTGTTTTTATACGTGTAGCTCTAGTTTTTGTTATAGACTCGTGTAGTTGAAACGTGATTACTGAAAATATATTGGATTGAAAAGAAACAGTTGGGCAAATATATTAAAATCACCTTTTTCTTATAAATATTTGAAATAAAAGTAGAGTCGTGCAGTTGAAACGTGATTACTGAAAATTAGGGGTGTTCAAAAAACTCGTGACTCGCAGCTCGCTCGAACTCGCTCGAAGAAAGCTCGGCTCGAAATTGGCTCGGCTGTTAACGAGCCAGCTCGGCTCGGCTCGGTTTGTAAACGAGCCGAGCTCGAGCTTGGTCTGGCTCGGCTCGTGAGCTGGCTCGATAAGGTTTACATCCTTCATTTTTTGTCCCACATCGCTTAAAAAACAATAACTAAGAGAGTATTCCCCCTATAAAAGAAGATAAAGACAATGTACAAAGTGAATTAACTATTTATACTTGCATATTTAGCCATATGGTTAAATTAAATGGCAATTATGGCCCTTAGTCTATGAAGAAATTCATTTTTAAATGCTTTTTAAGTAGTAAATTTTGCGGTTTTTTGTTAGTTCGAGCTAGATCGAGCCGAGCCGAGCTAGCTCGAATTCTAATTGAGTCGAGCTCGAGCCTCAAATCTCAGCTCGATTTAAAATTCGAGCTCGAGCCGAGCTCGAGCTGGGTCAAGCTCGGCTCGACTTGGCTCGTTTACAGCCCTACTGAAAATATAGTGGATTGAAAAGAAACAGTTTGGCAAATATATTAAAATCACCTTTTTCTTATAAATATTTTGGAATAAAATAATATAAAAATTAAAATAGTAAATTTATAAGGTTGGACCGGGTCCAACTAGAGGTGCAAAAAATAACCGGTTAATTAACTGTAATCGGTTATTAACCGAAACCGTAACCTGTTAATAACTGATTTAGAAATAACTGGTTAGTGGTTATTTTTAACCATAAGTTAGTAAGCGGTTATGAGTATTTGGTATAGGAACCGGTTTTTTATCCGATAGACCCGGTTCACCGAAAAAAAAACAAAATAACCGGTTAATTAACCGAACCGGTTAAAGTAATTAGCTGATAAAAGTAATAACCAGTTAAAGTACTAACCAATTAAAGTCAAATTAACTTGTATAACCGGTTATTAAAATTAACCAGTTTGTGCACCTCTAGGTCCAACTGCCTATGCCTTATGAGGTGGGCTATTAGGGGAGGGGGGGTGGTTCACTAGTGATAGAATTTATCACTCACAAGCACCAATCAAGTTTCGCCATGTTATCGACCATTTTTCCATCACTCACAACCATTTTTAAGTGGGGGTGGTCATCACTCATCACCACACCCAACAATTTCCCCCAACCAACAAATCCACTCACAAAACCACAAACAAGTTCAATATACAACGCGTGATAGTGGCCACGCGTTGTCAAGTTAACGCGTGATGGTGGTGACCGGCGGCCGTGTATAACGCGTTATAATATGTTCCCGTGATACATTAACGTACGAGCCCGGGTGCTCTTAACATTACATTTAACTATGGGCTTTTGAGGTGGGTTATTTACATTAAAACTAGCAAAAGTTAAGACCGAGTCAAAGAAAACAACAAAGATAATTAATTATAAACTATTATTAAAAGATTTAATCAAAAACTATTTAGATCAGTTAACCCACTTATTATAAGTAACCTAATTATTATTTGGGTAGGTATTCAAAATTGTATCAAACTATAAGGTTTATATATTAAACCATCTAAAACTAAGGGGAAAAACTGAAACATGTTACCTATGTATTAGAGTTAAATGCCAATTTAGTCTTGTGATTTGGGTTATTTTATTAGTTTAGTCTAAATGTTTCATTTTTCGTATGTGAGTCAAAAAAGGTTTTACCGTTGTCATTTTAGTCCATTCGGTTAACATCATACATTTTTTATGTTAACAAGAAGGATAATTCGGCCATTTTATATGTAATTTTGTTAACTAGGAGGGCAATTTGACCATATAAAATGACCAAATTGCCCTTCTTCTTAACAGAAAAAATGGATGAAGTTAATCCAGTGGACTAAAATGATAACGGTGAAACCTTTCTGAACCCAAAGATGAAAAATGAAACGTTTAGACTAAACTGTCAAAATAGCCCAAACCGGACATTTAACTCTATATATTATATGGCAAAATGGAAAGTTGTCTACAAACACCACAAAACAAAACTATTACATGAGCTCTGAGAAAACCGCTGAACGTTGCATCCGCACCTAGGCGTTGTTGGTTGTAAACCTCCCCCAAGCTAAGCTATTGCTTGGGCGATAACTAACACGTTCGTTGGATTGTTAAAGTTAATCACCATAAGATAAGATAAGTTAAAGCTGCAACATCCTATGTATATATACTAGTAGATGCCCCGCCCGCGTTGCGGGGCGAGTGCCGAATAATTTTCAACCAATTAAAAAAAGACTACTATAATTTTCCTAGGAAAAAGAACCAAAAACGATGATAAGACCGTAGTAAACCAATTAAAACAAAAAACCTTTATAATTTTGGTAAAAAAAAAAACTAAAACGATGGGAAAAACGTAATTTTTAACTCAGGGCCAAATCATAAATTTGATTCGGGGATAAATTGTAAACTAAATGGACCAACGGGGGAGTGCCAGGAAATTATCGGCACGACTGTAATTTTACACTGGGGGCAAAATTGTAATGTCACCGGGAAAACAAACAAAAACGATTGGGAAAATGTAAAGTTAAGTTGAGGGTAAAATCGTAACTTGGCTGTGAGAAAAAAAACTAATGGTAAAACTATAAATTTATACGGGGCAAAATCGTAATTTTGAACCGAGAGCAAAATCAAAATTTTTAGCTGGGAGTAAAAGGGAATTTTTTTTAAGTGGGGGTAAGAACATAATTTTGAACTGATGGCAAAATCGTAATTTTAAGGGGAAAAAACTAATGGCAAAAGTGTAAAACTAAACGGGGTAAAATCGTAATTTTTAACCGAGGGCGAAATCGAAATTTTTAGCTAAGAGTAAAAGCGCAATTTTATTTTTAAGTGGGGGCAAAAACATAATTTTATACTGATGACAAAGTCGTAATTTTAAGATGGGACAAAATCGTAAATTTGTTTGGCCAATAAGGGAGTGCCAGGCATCTGCCGCCCATTTCACCCGATTGGGGTCCGGATGACGTAATCATCTTGGAATTGTATGTATTGAAAATGAAAATTTGGTTTATACAGTCTTTTTATATTTAGACGTATATTCAATTCCGTATGCGCTGGATGCTCTATGCTAATGGTTTTTGCATCTATGTTTCAGGTATTTATTTAGATGGCATCATCTGGTCAGGTATGTATGAAATTTGAAATATGTTATGTGTTTGTTTTGTTGTTTATTTTAGTTGTATCGTTGTTGCTGCTTTTGATGCGTTTGCTTCAGGTGTTGAACGCCAGTCCTCTGCATTGTGTCATACTTCTCATCATTGTTGCAGTCTTCTCACTTTCAAGCAATGCTTTACCCAACAGCCCCACCAGTGACTGGAATACGTTATACAACCTCTCCGGCAGCCACTCCGGTCAAGAAGTTGCTGGCATCTCTAAGCTGAAATCCTACCTCAATCAGTTCGGATACATCACTAACAATAACAGTAACAATCAGCCCACCAAATTCAACGATTACTTTGATGACGCGCTTGAACACGCCATAAAAATTTACCAAAAAAGCTTCAACTTAAACACCACAGGCATACTCGACAGCTCAACGATTAACCAGATGGTTAAACCGAGATGCGGAGTGCCTGACATTGTTAATGGAACCGCGCTCATGTATTTATCCTGAAATTCCGGAAGCGAGAAATTTCACTTACGCTTTCGAGCCGAAAAATAAACTTTCCAATGACATCAAGCAAGTTTTCGCTAACGCATTCAAGCAGTGGTCGAAGTGGTCTCAGTTAATGTTTATAGAAGACAGTTCCTACTTTGGTGCTGATATTAAGATCGGATTTTACGCTAGTGATCATGGAGACAGTGAACCGTTTGACGGAGTGTTGGGAACCTTAGCCCACGCGGATGCAAAGAGTTGTGTGTTGCATCTGGATAATGCTGAACAATGGATCATTGACGGTGATTTTGCTTCTGGTTCAGGGTCTGGAACAGCAATCGATTTGGAAACTGTTGTGGTGCATGAGATCGGGCATGTGTTAGGGCTCGGTCACTCGTCGGTGGAAGATGCGGTTATGTTTCCGACGATGCCTTCGGGTGTTCGGAAAGTTGAGCTTAATGATGATGATATTGGATGTGCTGTACATTTGTACGGTATGAAACCAATGGAGCAAACGTTTATTAACGCGAGTTACCGTTACTCGTTCGGGTTGGCCCAGATGTTATTGTTTACGACTCTTGGATTGTTTTTGCTAGATGTTTAAATGTTTAAGTTGTCGTTGATATTTATGATGTTTAATCTTTACTTGATTTGTATGGTTCATGGTTATATGAAAATTTGATAGTTTAATGTGAGTTGCTGTTATGTATAAAATCCAAAGTTAAAATTCATGTTTGGTGATGTTGCAAGTTACAAGTTTTACGATTAGATTAGATCATGTGTAGTGGTCAAGCCTTATGGAGCCCTCAATGGGGGTTTGTGTTACAAGTGACAAAATGTGTAAAAATGAAGGTTATATAACTTGAGTGTGTAGTGGGGGATTATGAAGATGTGGGGTTATATATGTATGTATATATGTGTGTGTGAGAGATGTTTCTTGTTTGGCGTTGTTATACACATCGCGGGACTCAAAATTTTCACCTCATAGCGCTCGGGGGGCGGTGTACCCCCGCGCTATGGTGATGTATGGCGCCGGATCAAGCCCGACTACGGGTGGCCTTTTATACCCTTACACTATTATTTATTTCCCTAAAATTAATCTCAACTCTCCAAATCTAAGATCAATGGATTGGAATCCATCTCTTCTTCTTATTTATTTTGTCCTTTGTATTTGATCTTAATCCTAGATTCATCTATGATACAGGGAATACAATTTACGTGAATATAAACATGTATTCAACTAAACGGGTTGTAGCCTAGCGGTATAAGGTTCTAAAGAAAATGTGACACTCTCTATAAGGTTGAAAGTTTAACTCCCACATTTTGCAACTATATAAATTTATAAATAGAATTAACGAGTGATGTATGGATTAGCCAGTAAAAAAATAAAATAAAAAATTAGGACGATTTAAGTCGGATATTAAAGGAAAAGTAGATTTACGATACAATCCAATTTAACCTTTTTTAAATAAAAAAAGTTGTATGCTTTATTAACGCATTGAAAAATAAGGTTTCGCAATTTTCTCTTGAACCACCAAATTTAACCTTTTTTAAATAAAAAAAGCACATTTGTAAATCTAACTTTATGTGGCTTTTACTATTCAATAAAACTATTTTATTTAGATATATTAATTATTTACATAAGAAAACCTTAATATTTTAATACATTCCTGTCTTTTTCTATTAAAAACTTCATTTAATACTTGTATTTACAAAACTAAGGATGAGCTCGGTAGAGTATTAGTACTGAAAATACTGATCCTGAAAATTGCCAAAAATGGATACCGCTATCGATACCGAAAGTGCTCACAGTATTGGTACTGAAAATACTGATCCTGAAAATTGCCAAAAATTGATGCCGCTACCGATACCAAAAGTGCTCGATATGGTACGACATTCGAAGATAAAATATTGTACTGTACCAAACAAAAGTACCAATTCTAAAAAAACGCCAAAAAAAAATTAGGTACCAAAATGCAATCGGTACCGAATATTTTTTGGTACCTTGTAGCTATGGCTCATCCCAAATAAAACCAACCATTACTAATCCCTAATAAAACCAACCATTATTTGTAAGCAGCAATAATATTTAATTAACAAATCTAAAATAGTCTATACATAGATTTGTTATTTAAAGTCAACTTCAAATTACAGAAGCTCCACACCGTCAACTTCTAATACTTCACTATGAGTTTGAAAAAATATGGATTCTTATTTGCTAATTGTTTTGGCCCATCAATTAGAGGTCAAGTATAGGACCCTCCTAGTGCCTAACCCGCCTGTTTGGGCCTATTCTGGGCCTGCTTACCATTCATTTAACATAGGTTCATAATTTACGCTTTCTCAAACCATTGTTAATAATATTAAAATGAATTAAAATAGGACTGTTGTAATCTTTAATTTAATCATCCTTGGTTACTTGTAGATTGACAAAAGGAATAACCGGAAAAAAAAAAAACAGATTGCTTGCATTGATAATCAAGCTTTGCTTGACTACTGTTCGACCATTTGTAGTAGAATAACTAAAAAGTGCAAAAGCTATTGTTACGTCATTATTACATAGGCCTTCATTATTGGCCTTGAGGCTATAGCTAAACCACACATTCACAAGAGTGTAATGGTTTAACTAACCACTCATTAAATAGCTATGTTCAACAGATCTTAATCAATACTTCAAATCTTAAAAAGAAACCAAGAAAACTTTTATAATGCGTGAAAGATATTTATAATATGATATTGAGGTTCAAGCTATGTTCAGAAATGTGAATACTAAATTTGCTAAGCTTCCAAAGGGGCATCTTGGTGATATAAATGACAGATTTCATTATCGCAACACTGCAAAGTTTTATATAGAACTAGTTTTAAACAATGTAACATAGCACACATATAAATCAATAAGTTTACAAAGCAAAAAGAAAAAGAATAAAAAGAAGTTATAAATGTATAAAACTAGTAAATTGCCCCGTGCGTTGCTGCGGCGTTTCGTAAAAAAATTACGTTAAAATATGGACCAACAGAAAACGTACATAAAAAAAACACGAAAACGTATTATATTTGACCCGACTCATTTCTGGAAAATTTTTCGTCGAAACGTAAATCAACTTGAATTTTTATACCCATACGTACATAAAAATAAACACGTAAAACTCGCCTACATAGTCTTAAGGAAATTAAAGGGTTATACGTGTTAATGCTAAAATTTAAGGAGTAAAAATATACAAACATACAAAAGGACAAATAAAAAAAATGGTCAAACCACTGTTCAGAGTGGTTGGTAATTGTATTATATAGAATTATCATAGAACAAATTTAACTTATAATAACCATACGCAACACGTGATTCCATTCTATTAAGGCTGGGTGGTGTGATATAAAGCTCACAGGGGCTTTATAGTGCCACGTATGCACCACATAAGCCAGGGTCTTTATCGTTAACTTGCACGGTGTGGGATAGTGCCCATTTAAAGCCCTCTATTAAACAAAATATAAAAAGAAGAAAATTAAAGATGGAAAAAATTGATTGGTTGGAATCATTGAGCCCCACCTGCACATTCAATTGGCGCTCGTTACTGGGATGGAGCCCCCTCCATAACGCCCCCCTTTGGCGCCTAGAAAATGGGGGACGGGCGCTATAGGGCGCCATTTTAGCTGATTTGGCAGGGGCGGTATACCTCACCATATGGTCCTGACAAGTTGATCTAGTGGTTAGTCATTTGGTTTCTCTACTTAAGCTCCCAAGTTCAACTCCCACTAGCATCACTTTGAAGGACATTGGTGGTGACAATGAAGTTTAGAACTATGCCACTTTGGAGGTTGGCAGTTCGAAACCGAGCCGAACTGGGTTTTACCGCAGTGGGCCTTTGGGTGGGCGGATTTTCCTCGAAACTGGTGATTTTGTGGCTCGGGTATGCATCCAACTCTGAACGTTATGAAGGAGGGGATATATTTGCTCGATTGAGAGCATCCCAAAATATTTATCCGTTGATTTAGTTGGCCATTAAAAAAAACAACGTTACATTTCATCCTGATTTTCATTCCAAAATACCACACACCACCTAAAAGTTGTCCACAAGTCCACAACCCGTTTAACACTATGATAATATTTTTCTTGAATCTTCTTGTGTTGCATTCACACACACATCAAAGGGAACTCACCATGGAAAACGCTTATAGATCACTCGAATTATCCAACTTTCTTTGCATATTCAAGGTTGCTTCCTCTTAACATAGTTGGTGTGATCAATGAACCTACATTGCTTCTTCTTACACCGCCCACTACCTACCAAATATAATTAATTGTGCGAGCAAACATTTAAAGCTATTCATATGAAAATAAAAAAAAAATTAAAAAATTGCTTCTTCTTACACCACAACCTACCAAATATAATTAATTGTAACATTTAAAGCTATTAACAAGTTTCAACACAAGATAACAACACATTTGACGTTGTGGCATGTGACATTAGCAACAAGCAAGTTACATTAACAACAACCTTATTATTATTAGGTTTTTACTTTCTAGTCCTTTTTTCTCTCCCGTTTTCGCCGGAGGATTCCGTCTCGCCGGAGGCTCGACGAAGGCAGTTGCCGGGATTAGTGTGCGAGGTCGCCGTTTGTGGGCTTGACCTTTCATCCTAATTCTTTGCTCCTTGCATCTTCCATTCGCTTTCCGGGAGGGGTGTGCTCCGTTGCTCTTCGTTGCGGTCTCTGATCCATTCTCCCTGCCGGATCTTCTTCAAGTTGGCTTAGTGGGTCTGATATTGGTTGCTGCTTCTGGTAAGCCCGCTTGACCGATTCGAATCCCATTAACACTCCTTTGAAGTTGTGTCATTGGCTGGGAGTCCTGTGTTTCGGCCGCCATGGTTCTTGCCCAAAGTGTTATCACAAAGTTGTTCGTCTCTAACCTTCCTGAAGGTTGTACCCCATGGGAATTGAGGAAGTGTATGGAAGACTACGGGGAGATCGCAGGCACGTATGTGGCGAAGAAAAGAGATAAAGACGGTTGCAGATTCGGGTTTGCTAGTTTCAAAGAGGTTAAAGATAGGAAGGAACTGCTGAAGAGTCTCACAGGGGTCAAGATGGGAGATTTCAAGTTGAAGGTCAACATTGCAAGGTATGCGGTGGAAAACTCGGGTTCTGATGATCGGCCGGAAGTCATGAAGAATTCTCATAAGGCCTCTGGCCAGGATCATTCTGGGAGAGTTTTTAACCTCAGGGGTGCTAGGAGTTACAGTGATGTGGTGGGGAAGTCTTGTGCAGCGGGTGGTTTCGGTTTGGTCCCCGACGTGCCTAAGTCAGTCGGTTTGCAGGATTCGAGGAAGTATGTCGTGGTGCCGGACAGAGCTGGAGCGCTCAGGAGTTTGTTCGGTGTGGCTTTTATTGGGAGAACTGTGGACCTTGAAACATTGGTGGATTTTGACAAGCTGATTGCCATTGCTATAATTCCAGTTGCAAACTTTCAATATCTTGGAGGTCTGTCTCTTCTAATTTCCTTCCATGATGGTGACTCGGCTAGAAAGTTTTTTGACTCGAAGGGCATCTGGGGCCTGTGGTTTTCCAAGCTCGATCCATGGAGCGGCCAGACGCTCCCCTTTGAAAGAATGGCTTGGCTTCGGCTGAACGAAATCCCCTTGCACCTCTACGATCCGGAAGTCATGACTCTTGTCGGGGAGATCTTTGGGAAAGTCCTGCACGTTCCAAAAGTTGTCGAAGATGATGCTGACCTGTCCTTCTGTAGGATAGGGGTGCTTTGTGGTGAGTCTGGGAGGATCATGGATTCCGTTTCTTTAAGGTGGAACAATAGATCTTTCAGAGTTTGGGTTGAGGAGGAGTTGGAGGTTTGGGTTCCGGATTGCCTGGCCTCCAAGGGATCGGATGATCGGAAGTCCACGATGTCGTCTCCGGTGGTGGACTTGCAAAGCTCCGGGGAGATGGGTAACGAAGGGGTGCAGGAGAAGGTAGGAGGGGAGGAAGACGGCGGGACGCTAGGAGTTAATTCTTCCCATGCAGTTCCTTTTCCCATGCATGAGGTAAGAGAAAATGTTGGCTTGAATGTTTTTGAGGTGGCGGAATGCCAGATGGAGGAGAGAGATGGATTAGGGAATCTAAAAGACGATGGCGGTGCTGGTTCTGGAAATAGAAGATTGGCTAGTGGGTCCCCCTTTTTCCCTCTGTCACAGGAGGATCACGTGCAATGTGGTAATGTTTCTGGAGTGAAGAAGGTTAGTGGGCCCGGTCCGGTTAACACTTCTGGAGTGTTTTTTTTCCACTCTGAGGATGTGAGCAAGAATAGGCCCAATAAGAAAGCGATAAGGCTGAGGCCCAGATCTGTGAGGCCCGGACGCAAGGGTTTCCCTAGCCCTATCTCGGGAGAAAGACCAAGGAAAAGAAACAGAGAAACCGGTGAGTTCCTTTTTGATCTTAATGAACAAGTGGCTGTCCTATCTTCTGATATCCCCGAGGATGGGAGCTATCTCGATCTTAACCTGGATTCAGAACCGGCTGGAACTTCTGATGTTCCTTCGTCTTCTCCGGTTCGGGCGCTCTCAGAGGTTGAGGCCGTGGGCGGGTCAGCTGAGGTCGGTTTGTCTAAGGATGTAGAAGCGGGCGATTCAGGGGAATCTCGGATCAGGAAAGAGGTTGACGCCACTATCACTATAGGGAAGGTGATTGGAGTCAACTTGACCAATCATGAACAGATTGTCCGGAACGTCGTCAGCGGTGAAGGTATTAATGGGGTGTTTAAATGAATATTATGTCTTTCAACATCAGGGGTATTAGAGGTATTGGTAAGGCCTCTTGGGTTAAGGATATTAGAAAAAGGAACAACATCGGTATTTTAGCCTTACAGGAGACGTTGGCCGAGTCGATTCCGACGGATGTGCTAACTAAAGTTTGGGGTGACAATAATTTTGTTCATGCTTGTGTTGACTCAGTTGGTCACTCGGGGGGATTATTGTGGGTGTGGGATCCGAAAATTCTGAAGATTGATTCAGTGTCCAAAAACAGGCATTATCTGCTCATAAAAGGGTTCTGTTGTTGGCAGTGGGGTCCCAATTAATTTGCTGAACGTCTACGCTCCGCAAAGTACCGCTGCAAAGAAGAATTTATGGGAGGAATTATCTAGCATTCTGGACCCGGATGTTGGTTTTTGGGTCTTGGCCGGGGATTTCAACGCAGTTAGGTCCACCGAAGAAAGGAGACACTCGAACTTCAAACCGGTATGTGCAAATAACTTCAACGAGTTCATTTTCAATAACGGGTTGGTGGAGTATCCTCTGCAGGGGAGGCGTTTTACGTGTGTCAGGGACGGGGGCAAAAAGCTCAGTAAGTTGGACCGGTTCTTGGTTTGTAGCGAGTTTTTTAACAAATGGCCTTCGGCTTGCGTGAGAGTGATCCCGTGTTGCATCTCCGATCACTGCCCTATCATCTTAGAGACGGTGGATATGAACTTTGGGCCTCGTCCTTTTCGTATATTTAGCTCGTGGATTGGTAAGGATGGGTTCGAGTCCGCGGTTCGGTCCCCCTTAGATGGGTTCGTGAGTTTTGACCCCCCAGACTCGTGCTTGTCACACAAGTTCGCCATAATTAGGTCTTCTGTGAAAGTTTGGAGAGATGCATTTTTATCTAAGGAGCGCGAAACCGAGCTAGGGGCGCTGGCTGAGTTAGAGCTTTTGGAAGTGGAAAGAGAAAATAGGGACCTCTCCGAAGAGGAAGATTGGATTGTGGCGGAGAACTTAAAAATATTAAAAGATGTGGAATTCAGGAGGAATTTGGATCTTCTTCAGAGATCGCGGTCCAAGTGGGCCGTGGAGGGCGATGAAAACTCTAAGTACTTCCATGCTATTGTTAATAGTAGAAGGGCAGCGAACTCTATCCATGGTCTTAACGTTAATGGAGAATGGTGCACCAAGCCGTCTAAAGTCAAGAAGGAGATTTTCTCTTTTTTTCGTGACCGTTTCAAAGAAGTTAATTCGACCATGCCTGAGTTGTCGGAGGTCAACTTTAGTAAAATCTCTGAATGGGAAAGCAATATGTTGGTGGAAGAGTTCTCGGTTCCAGAAATAAAAGAAGCGGTTTTTCAGTGTGGGGACGATCGTGCCCCGGGCCCGGATGGTATGAACTTTAAGTTCATTAAACATTTCTGGGACCTTTTTGAAGATGATTTTTTCCAGAATTTTCTCTTGGTTCCATGAGAATGGAGAAATAAGTAATGGGAGTAGCTCGTCTTTTATCGCTCTCATCCCAAAGGTTAAAGACCCGGTGTCGCTTGGCAATTTTAGACCTATTAGCCTGGTGGGAGTCATCAGCAAAGTGATTTCGAAAGTCATAGCGAATCGGTTTAGAAAAGTTCTGGATGGGGTTATATCTAATTCTCAGTCGGCTTTTCTTTCCGGTAGATACATTCTTGATGGGCCTCTCATTGTTAACGAACTTATTACTTGGGTCAAGAAGAGGAAAGATAGAGCGTTTTTGTTCAAGATAGACTTTGAAAAAGCTTTCGATAATGTTAGATGGTCTTTTGTGGTCAATGTTCTCCATCAGATGGGCTTCCCGAGCACTTGGGTTAAATGGATTTCGGGTATTCTCAAGTCGGCCAGATCTTCTGTCTTAGTTAACGGAGCAACTACTTTCCAGTTCCGTTGCGAGAAAGGGATGAGACAAGGCGATCCGCTCTCCCCGTTCTTGTTCCTTGTTGTTATGGAAGCTCTTTCTCGTATGCTATCTCGGGCGAAGGAGGCGGGTATTATTAAGGGAATCCCTACTCCCAATAATGGGCCGGTCATTTCTCACCTTCTCTATGCGGACGACGCCATCGTCTTAGGGGAGTGGTGTAGGGAGGAGTTGGGGAATGTCTTGAGGATTCTGAGATGTTTCTTTCTTTGTTCGGGGCTCAAGATAAATCTAGACAAATCCAGCTTATTCGGCATTGGGGTGAATTCGGACGATACCAAGGAGATGGCCTTTGAGTTTGGTTGTAAACCGGACTCGCTCCCGTTTATTTACCTTGGGTTAAAAGTTGGAGCTAACATGAATCGGATCTCCAATTGGCAACCGGTGTATGAGGCGTTCCGGAGTCGTCTCTCCAGTTGGAAAGGTCATCTTTTATCGATTGGGGGAAGAGTTGTTCTCATCAAGTCGGTCCTGGAGAGTCTACCTTCCTTTTATTTCTCTTTATATAAGGCTCCCAAGAAGGTCATCGGACTTGGAGAAGATGATTAAGAGGTTCCTGTGGGTAGGGGTGTGCACGGTTCGGTTCGGTTCGGTTTTTGGGTAAAATCAAAACCGAAACCGAAATGTCGGTTTTCGGGTTTTCAAAACCGTTCGGTTTCGATTTTTTTCGGTTTCGGTTTTTCGGTTTTTACGTCGGTTCGGTTCGGTTTTTCGGTTATTTCGGTTTTTGGAACAAAATTATGTAAGATTCAAAAAATAAAAAGTATAATTTATATTATAACAATCTTTTTATATGTTTACATTTAAATTATTATAGTTAACCTCTTTAATTAATATTGTTTACATAAACCTAACCTTCTAATATTTTTTATGTTTCTTCAAAGTTTTTATTAAATTTTGTTATATCTTATAGGTAATAATAAATCATTTCAGTTATAATGTTTATATTATAAACACTTAACATTCAAGAATAAAATTAACATTTTCTACTAGCATTGGGTTAAACACTTAATTTAAACTTAAACTAAAAATATATGGATTGTAACTTATCGGTTTGGTTCGGTTTTTTTCGGTTATTGAAAAGGTTTATCCGAAAACCGAACCGAAATTTTCGGTTATTAAAAATCCGAAAACCGAACCGTCGGTTTTTGTTTCGGTTCGGTTTTTTCGGTTCAGTTATTTCGGTTATTCGGTTACGGTTCGGTTATTTCGGTTTTCTTGCTCACCCCTATCTGTGGGGCGGTTCGGTGGAGGAAAGGAAAATGCACTGGGTCAAATGGGATCGGGTGGCTCGCCAGAAGAAGGATGGTGGCTTGGGGCTCAGTAAATTAGGAGAGGTCAATATCTCTCTTCTGTCCAAATGGGGATGGAGGTACAAGACGGAAAGCGGTAACCTTTGGAAAAAAGTGGTTGATGCCCTTCATTATAGTAGAGTCTGCTGGGAAGGAATTAGCTTCAAGAAGACGCTTAGTGGAACTTGGAGTAATATCGCCAAGGTGTTTATTAACACTAAGGCAGGTGGTGTTCCGTTGCGAAACTTTCTTAGAGGTATGGTGGGTAATGGTGAAGACATCGCCTTCTGGCTGGATTCCTGGATTATCGAAGAGCCGCTCAAATTGAAGTTCCCGGTTTTGTTTGCGCTGGAAAGGGCCAAGAAATGCAAGGTTGCTGAAAGGTTTGTGAGACATGGTTCTGTTTCAACGTCGAAGTGGGACTGGAGTGTTTCGGATCTTTCTGCGGAGGCGGCTAGTGATCTCCAGCAGCTGTGTTCGCTGCTTGATGGTGTCCGGATCAGCGACGCTGCTGACAGTTGGAAGTGGCAACCCGGTTCAAATGGTTCTTTCTCGGTCAAAGAAGTCAAGACGCTTCTGCGTGGGGACCTTGCTGTCGGCCCAGAATTTGTGTTGGATTGGTGCCGATGGATCCTGAACAAGTGTAATATTCACGCGTGGCGGATGGAAATGGATCGAATTCCTACAGGTGATGCGCTAAGAAGAAGAAACGTTGCGATTGAAGACATTTCATGCCCTTTCTGTGGCTCGGAAGACGAGACAACGGAGCACCTTTTTATCTCGTGTAGAATGGCTGCGATTATTTGGAATGGTGTAAGTGTGTGGTGCAAGATCCCCAATATTTATGCCTTTTCAGTCAAGGATCTTTTGGATTTTCACGAGACGTTAAGGTCATAGGAGAGGAAGATGGTCGCGGTTCAAGGTATTATTTTGTTAGTGTGTTGGTGTATTTGGCGTGCGAGGAATAATTTCAAGTTCTCCAACGTCCCGATCAAAATAGATAGCATTATAAGTGAAGTTAAGGCGTTAGGTTTTTTTTGGTTTTCGAATAGATCGAGATTCAAAGGGATTGATTGGGGGGAGTGGTGCTCGTTTGTAAATATGTAAGTTCTCTTTGTTTTGTTTGTTTTTGCCGGCCCGATTTGGGTCGGTGGTTCCGTTAATGAAGTATACGTTTCAAAAAAAAAAAAAAAAAAAAAAACATTTAAAGCTATTCATATGAGAATAAAAAAAAAGTTGTGTCAAGTTGACATACGATTTGGATTATTGTAAATGTAAGTGTCCATGACAATTGACTAGTGGGCTGGTAGGGTTGCCTTCCTATTGTTAAATTCATCCCTCTTTCAAGTAGATCTTCTTTAACAAGACTAATTTGGAGTTCAATCCATTAAAAAATGGCTCACTTGAAAAACCTCTAAATACAATTGGATGCTATAATATCCGCAACCAACAACTTCGCCGATGAAAGTTGCATTGGGAGTGGGGGATTCGGAAGGGTGTACAAGGGAACGATTGCGGGTTTCGATGGTTGCTTTGAAGCGTTTAGATCGCCGTCTAACTGATATCGAGTTTTGGAAGGAGATCATGATGCTTCCACTATACAAACATGATAATATTGTGTCTCTCTTAGGGTTTTGTGATGATTGTGGCGAGAAGATCCTTGTATGTACCCAACAAAAGTCTTGACTATTATCTCGCGAGTGATAATCTAAGATGGATTAGACGCCTTAAGATATGCATTGGGGCGGCTCGTGGATTGGCGTACCTTCATAGTCCAAGAAAGAGTATTGCATCGGGATATCAAGAGTTCTAATATTTTATTAGATCAAGATTGGAACGCCAAGATCTCAGATTTTGGTCTCGCCAAGTTCGTATCTGCCAATCACAAGTACACATTTTATTACTCTAATGCTGTAGGCACGCTTGGATATCTCGATCCACTTTACGCAGAGGAGGCTGGGTTATTAACAAAAGAAGAGTCAGATGTTTACTCTTTTGGTGTTGTATTGTTTGAAGTAGTATTGTGTGGGATCGAAAACAAAGACGCTGGACAACCAGCTTTAATAAGATTAGTGCGAAAACAACACAATAGAGGAAATCGTTTATGGTAGTATAAAAGAAGAAATAAATCCTGAATCTTTGCAGGTGTATGTTAAGATCGCCTACCAATGTTTAAAGATGAAACGTGAGGAACACCCATTAATGAGTGACGTTGTGCGGGCACTAGAAACAACCGCACTTAGTTATCAAGTAACTTGTTTTTTTTTTTTTTTTAGCAAAACAATTTGGTTTTTGACAGAATTGTTGATAGTATCATTGATTACTTTCTAACACTTTCAGGAACCCAAAAGTGATCAAGATGCAAACACTTACTTACCGCCAAAATCACCCTCAACCGGATCGTGGGAAGTAAGTATCCCCCTGTATTTATTTTTGTTGCATGAAGACATTTGTAACAAACCATTCAAACATCGAATTGTTAGGGCTACGCATCCCATAGATATCGAAGAGTATGCTAGCTCCGAGGGTGGAGGGTTGCTTGTGGTTACAAGGAAATGATCTAGTAAAAGGGAAACATCCATTCGTCATATTGCGTGTTGTTGGACATGACATTAAACGAACTACGGTTTGTGTTCTGAACTAACTATATATAATGTTTTTGGTGACAATATTATTGTTTCAAAAGTTTTACTACATTTTTGTGAATTTTTGGGTTTTGCAGACTATGAAGAACAATCAAAATCCGGTATGGAAGTTTACCTTAGAAAAGCCTACAAAAGCAATATTGCATTTGGTAGTTTGTTCTGACTCGTGGAGTAAAAAGGTACATCAAATCCTAAACATGAAAATTGACACCGTCTTTTCTTTTGACACAAATAATAATATATGAGTCGTGTTCGGGTTCAGCTATGTAACCGGTCTAGATAAAATCTTTGTCATGTCAACCTGCTAACCCGGCACGATTTACACCATGTATATTATTATCTTTGGTTTTTAATTATTGTGAATAATAATTAATAGAATATGATTTTCAATTTTTGATTAGGACATTTTGGGTGATGTGGATATAAGTCTTGCTGACGTGGTAAAAGAAAAACAGATGAACAATATGTACAACATTGGAAATACTCGGATTCATGTGGAGTTGCAATGGGAAAGTTCAGATTTGCCACTAAAATCAAAGCCAAAGCTGTTGAAGTTCATGAATTCAGTTTACAATTTAGCTGTTTCATAAGCCAATTTTGACAAATTTGGAAATATGTATATGGGCCTAACATTGATTAAACCGAAAAGTATGTATGTGAGCCTTTTGAAATTGGGCTTTTTAAATCCTTCTATGTCATCTATTTTTGTAACCCAAGTGAGTTGGATTGAATTGAAGTAGTGAACTATTAACTTGTAAATATTTATGGAAAAGACAAGTAGCTTGTTAAATAGTATAAAACTTCCTTTTTATATATTAAATGGTAACTTTGGATCACTGACGGACCACTGGAGTATCATACTATCATCGTGCCACTAGTTGAACCACCCAATCATATTCATCTCCACTAGGCTATAATACATATACACAAATTCATGAGTAAACTCAATCTGGGAAAACCCCGTTGTGGGAATCGAACCCAAGACCTCATGGTCCATAAGTCTTATCCAACCCCCAACATGTCACTAGACTATAATGCCATGGACTAAATAGTAGGGTTGTAAATGAACCGAACGTTCAGCGAACAGTTCGTGAACCGTTCGGTGAGAAGTTCGTTTATTTTTGTTCGACTAGCTTAAACAATGAACACAAACAAAAAATTTGGTCCGGTTAGCTTAGCGAACAAACACGAACACATGTCTCATTCGTTCGACTGCGTTCGTGAACGTTCGGTGTTATGTTTTACGTTCGTTTATATTAAAAAAATAAAAATAAGCCTATCATTTAAACATATTAAAAACTTGAAACCCTATTTTTTATGAGTTGGCTAAAATTTCGACATTCTAAGACATTTTTTGGGATAATTATGTCTAGGTTAGTTAAACTTTGAATAATAATGTTTAAGTTAGTTAAATTTGATTCATCGTTTGGTGGTTGTAGTAGACTCTTGTGTTTTAATTTATCATTTGATGGTTGTATTTAACTACTTATGTCCAATGTTTAAGGATAACAATGTTTTTGTTTTCATTTTCAAGCTGAATATTCCTTTACGTTCGTTTTTATTTACTTGCGTTCGTTTGTGTTGGAGACCAGTGTTCACGAACTGTTCGTGAACAACTAAATTTCCCTAACAAATGAACACGGACATAAACTTATGTTCGATAGCCGTTCGTGAACAGTTCGCGAATATGTTAATTTCCTTAACGAACGAACACGAACATTGTCTCGTTTGTGTTTGTTCGATTCATTTATAACCCTACTAAATAGTAAGGGGCTGTTTGATGGCCACTTAATGATTCCATTAAAAGGCTCTCTCTTAATGAGTGAGAGTTAAGAGTGTTTAGTTCAATAAATTAAAAAAACAACTTAATGGTTCAGTAACCTCTTTAACGGTTCAGTTTTAAAAAGTCTGAATGAAAAATTAGACATGCATACCTTTACTTTACCCTGTAACTCAGCACGCCTTCTCTCAAACACATCAACACTGCTCGATGACAAGTTATAGCCCTAATCACTCGTCACCACTGCTAATCTGGCGCCAGCCACTCACGCAGGTATGTACAATCTTCTCCCCATCTCTGTTTTCAGCCCTAAACGGTTTTCAAACCCTGAAGAAACACTGATCTAATTAGGGAATTAATTTAGATTGGTTTATGTTTCTATCATAGTGGTTAATCTTCTTATGGATATTTGAGCTCCGACCTGAATGGTTTGATCCTGCAAAACAGAACACCGTTACTCGTTAAGAGGGGAATGTGGGGGTTTCCCTCTTAACCAGGCTCCGGCGTGAGAATAAGCGACTGCTTTGAGAGTAATTAAGTGCTAAGAGTGAGAGTAGAGGGAATAGAATGTTTAACCTGTGGAATGAGGTCTCTATTTATAGCCGGAGAGGTGTAAGGGGTTATGGGCTGATGGGCCTTGGGCCGGAAACGGACAACATAATGGATATGCTCTTTGTCTCACTGGCGTCGACCGCTTAGTGGCTTCTAGACGTTCCTCGGTGCTGGCGCACCTTGATTGGAGCCACGTGTCATTGTTGTCGGCCTTGTTGTCCTTCTGCCATCAGCAAACAAATGGAGATCGTGGGACAGTTGTCTCCGTCCTCTGATTGGTGCCACGTAGGCGTCCTTGTGTACTTCTCGTCAGACGATCGTGGCGCACGATTGACCAGAGTCTGCTGGACGCTCATTGGCTCCTTTTACTGCCACTTGTACCTTGTGTACCACTGTAGGTAGCTGTGCGCTTCCTTACTGTGTGGTTCTTGTTGGACAGCAAACTAACCCGCGCGGGGTTAGTATGCTCATTTGTTCCAACGTTTCATGCTAAGTGCTGATATCTGGGCCTCTTGTGGGCGGTGCCTTGCGCGGGATAGATCAGAACGCTGTGTAAGCCGCGCGAGGGTCTTATTAATAAGTTTACTGAAATAAGGAGTATGGTCTCACGCGCAACCTGAGCGGAGGTTTGCGCAGCTTTTTGGGACCATACCCCTTCAAGTCCCCCCAGTCCAGTGCTGCACCATGCGCAACGCAAGTGGTTGGAGCTCTGGACTTAATAAAAATAAGAGAAATAAGAGTAAAGGGGAAATGTTCCTTTGATCTTGATTGGTGTGGCGCATGTGGAAATTGTTGGTTCCAATTGCGCCGCTACCAAGGCGGGTCTTGAGGAACTTTTTTGTTTGTCTGATCAAGCGCGCAAGGCTATTAAAGGGGACGTTTAGCTTGCGCGGCTCATGTAACTTCTGCCTAAAGTTACTTATACTTTTTATGGCGGGAAACTTCGAAATTTGAACCCTGACAAGTTGGTGGGATAAGTCGTTGAGTGCGACGTTTGAGTTGACCCCTGGCACGGATGTCGTCATGCCGACTGCGACGGTTGCACTTCGTGTCAGGAGAGTGAGGCCCACGCGCGCGTGGTAACCGTCACCCCTGGTTTTCCGCTTGACGTGGCAGCCTCTCGTTGGCTAGCCTAGCGGCGAAAGCGGCACGGTTACCCATCGCATTAAATGCGATGGGTATATATATCCGAAGAGATGTGAGAGATCCTCACTTCTCTTCGTTGCTTTCTTACTCTCTCTCAAACTTCCTTCTTTGAATCTTCAAAGTTGTTCTTCACATCTTCAAGATTTCTTCAAACCTTCAAGTTTTTTCCAGAAATTCTTTTCCGATATGAGTGAAGAACATCAAGAAGTTGCTGCTGCTGAGGAAGGTCCAGTTCCTGTCCTCAAATGGGATCTCGGGCTCTTCGAACAGATTGTTCGGAGTTTCCGATTCCCACCAGAGTGGGATGCCCGGTATCCGGCTCAGGGCCAGACCGCGGCTGATGCACCACCTGGTTATATTACCTTATATGAGGATTTCTTTCTCCAAGGTAACTTTAGGTTACCGGCTACAAACTTTATGGGGCATATTCTTCATCATTACTGTGACAACTCGAAATTTAGAACCTTTCGTTGTAACTTGCTTGAACGTTATGTGACTAGTTAAAATGATAACGTGAACCTTTTTATGTGATAAGTGCTTTGTTATGTGTGTATTGTGTATATATGTGTACGTGTTAAATGTGAACCGAGAACCCGACACGAAACAACAAGGAACCCGACTCGAGACCATGAGGTCTCGAGTGACTAGTAATCGGTTTTGGACCTTGGGCCGAGAACCTTTGGCCGGTTAGGCCTTTGGGCCGTGAACCCCACTCGAAACCCACTAAGGGTGCACCATTTGGAACTTGACTATAAATACACCATCCTTAGTTAACTTTGCCATTTTGTTGAAACATTACACCCACACACTCTCCTACTTCTCTCTCTCACCTAAACTCTAGAACACAAACACACTCCATCATTCTTGGATCTTTGGACTTGGATCGGCTCACACACACACCCGGTTGGAAGCTTTTCACACACCCTCGAAACCCATAACCGGTTAGTGTTCTTAATGTTTTGTTGAATGTTAGTGTGTTCATGTTATGTTTGTATGAGATTATGTGACAATATGTTAAGTTGTTGAGTTATACATAGAAATCGGTTCATGAATGTTCTTGTTATGTGTTGAAAATTTGCATAAATGCTTGATGTTAAAAATGGGTTCATTGTATGTTAAAAAAAGGTGAATAATGATATTGGTTACACTTGGGTTTGGATCCGAAAAAATGGGTGTTTAAACTAAACAAATCGGCTAAGGAGTATGTTTGTCATGTTAGAATGCATGCTAGTAAATCATGTCTTGATGATTGTTCATAGTTGTGGTTGAAATAAGTGTTAAATATGCTATGAACTTGATGAATATGAGTTTGAACATTTGAAGAACACTTTGAATGATAGTTAAGAATGTGAAAACCCTTGTGATTTTGATCCATCTTTGACTAGTAACCTGATTAGGAAAACTGTTAGTGGAATGCTATTGGTAGTTTCCTGATTTGGGCCTGATTATAATGTACCATTAATCTGACCATATCTGCATCAACACGTGAACTTGAAAATGACAGCTTACCGACTCGCAATCACCCGTTGCGACTCGCAACCACAGCGTGATGACTCGAGACCACGCGGTTGCGACTCGCAACCATAACAGGACAAGCCGAAACCACAGGTTACGAGTCCGGTTGCGACTCGAGACCTTAGCATGATGAACCGAGACTACGGTTGCGACACCGGTTGCGACTCGCAACCACCTGAGATCAACACACACAGCATGACTCGAGACCATGCTTGCGAGTCCGGTTGCGACTCGAGACCACACTTTTTGGGCCTTAGTTAATGGGCCAGACTGATGGGCTTCTGTGTTAACTGCTTTTACGTGTTTGGGCCTAAGTAGTTGGGCTGAACCTATGAACCGTATGTGCTACTGTTGACTGTTAACTGTTACTGCTAAACGTGCTTGCCAAACGTGTTGAACATTTGTGCACTACTTGGTTCGAATCTGATTATATGTGATATCCGTGTTAGGACGTTATTGACTACTTGCGACTTGATTGACTTTCTGTGTTTGACTGCCGAGCAAACCAAGGTGAGTTCACACCCTTTACAAAGCATGGGATTCCCTGGGTTGGGAACGGGATTCAGGAACGTGGGTTCCTCGTCTACCTTGGGTAGGACGTCAGTGGTTCAGGAATGTGATTCCTCGTCCGGATGGACAGATAAACGTACTAGACTAAAACTCTATCACGAAGTCCCTCCTTTTTGTATCGACTAATCGCCGGGCCAATGGCGAGCGGGTCATTAGTTAGATAGCGCTATTTAGGTCTGACAAGCCTCACACCGTGCCGCAGAGGACGGGCGTGAACTAATGGATCTGTGGCACGTCAATGATGATAGACATTGATGTTTTCAGGGCACATAAACATGACTACAGTCAGCAATCGATACGGTAACGAGTCTAGTATACACATGGGGTAGCCCCCACGGCTGGAGAGCCAGATGATGTACATGGGGTAGCCCCCACGGCCGAAATGCCTGATAACTACATGGGGTAGCCCCCACGGCCGGAGTGCCGGAGTAACTGGGAACGAACTGGTCACGTTTTTAAAACTATGGGGTAACCCCCACGGCAGGATGCCAGATAAAGTAAACTGTTTTCGAAACAACTAAAACGAACGCCCACCCGTGAACTCACTCAACTAGTTGTTGACTCGTTACTACATGCTTTGCAGGACCATAGGTACTCAGTGGGAGCTTGCATGGAGGAAGATCGTTGTGGGACAGGGATTGCTACAAGACTATGTTAAACTTGAAACTTTTGGAACTTATGTTATACTTTAAACTTATGCTTCCGCTTGCAACTTAAACTTATTTGTTTTGGAACACCAATCGTGAATGGTTAAACTTTTATAACTATTTATATGCTTGTTCAGTATGATTGGTGGCTGGATCCTGGGCAGTCACGCCTCCAAGCGGTAGTACTCCGCAGGTGGGATTTTGGGGGTGTGACAGATTGGTATCAGAGCCATTGGTTATAGTGAACTTGGTTTTAATAAAGGAGAAACGTTTTTGTTAAAACCAGACTATAACCGGTATAGCGCTCGACGGTCCACAACGACACTTCGCTCCTCATGCAAGGCTCGACGTTCTAGGTAATATGATGTATGTATATTGCCTACTTGTTAGTTGCGTAGTACACTGCTCATGGTATGCTTGATTAGTATAGCTACTGTTGTTTGAACACGTGCGTGCTTACTCTGTCCTACTATCGTGCTTTCGCGAACCTCTCTCACACGTGTTACTCTTGTTATGAAGAACCATGTCTGGACGCGTTAACATGACACAAGCCCAGTTGACGGCTTTGATCAACGAACGAGTTGCCGCAGCGCTCGCAGCTGCACACGCAGGAGGTATATCCTGCAGTCCGAAATTGTTCTAGGATCATTTGGATCCTACTCTCGTGAACCAACCTTTGTGATAATCTCTGTCTTTTCTTTCACATACCTTAGGTCAGTATGCTCAGGCACCGGTGTGCACTTTTAAGACCTTTATGGACTGTCGACCCACAACTTTTAGCGGCACTGAAGGAGCAGTAGGTCTCCTACACTGGTTTGAGAAACTGGAGTCTGTGTTCGAAATGTGCGAATGCCCTGAAGCGCGCAGGGTGAAGTATGCTACTGGCACTCTCGAGGGTTTGGCTCTCACGTGGTGGAATGCTCAAGTACAAATGTTAGGGTTGGTTGCTGCCAACGCCACCCCATGGGAAAACTTCAAGGAAATGATCAGGGAGGAATACTGCAGTCGTGACGACATTCACAAACTGGAAGATGAGTTCTACAATCTTAAGATGTCGGGATCGGAGATTGAGGCATACACTAAGAGATCGCATGAGCTTGCCTTGTTGTGTCCTACTATGGTGGATCCTCCGTATAAGCGAATTGAACTCTATCTCAAGGGCTTGGTGCCAGAGATCCAAAGTCATGTGACTTCAGCGAGGTTGACTACTATCCAGCAGGTTGTACAGTTGGCTCACCGTCTCACTGACCAAGCGGTGGAGCAGAACAAGTTACCGAAGCGTATAGGTGCTGCAACTACTTCTGGTACTTCTAGTGGGGATAAACGGAAATGGGATGGAACTTCAAGCAGGGGTTCAACTTCAGTGCAAACTCAGTCTCAGCAGAGAAAGACGGACGATCACAAGAGCCCCCAGTCAGCAGTCGTCTGGTGGTCAAAGTCATGGTGGATACAAGGGGAATCACCCCAAGTGCAATCGCTGCAGCCTACACCACAGTGGGCCATGCACCAGGGGCAACTGTCATCGATGCAACAAGCCTGGTCATGTTGCAAAGGATTGCAGAAGCGCATACCCCGTCAACCAGAATCGTCAGCAACCTCAGCAGAACCAGCGACAGCAGCAGGGTAACAACAAAGGGTGCTTTCAGTGTGGAGCTGAAGGCCACTTCAAGAAGGATTGTCCCCAACTGAACCAGAACAACAACAATCAGGGGAATGGTAACAATGGGAACAACAACAACAATGGTGCTAGGGGACGTGTGTTCGTGATTGGTCAAGGTGAAGCAAGGAATGATCCCAACGTGGTGACGGGTAAGTTCCTTCTCGACGACTTTTATGTTACAGTCTTATTTGATTCGGGTGCCGATACTAGCTATGTGTCACTAGAAGTTAGTAAGATGCTTAAGCGTATTCCTACACCCCTGAGCGACAAGCACACCGTAGAGCTAGCTAATGGTAAGAGTTTGGAAGCCTCGCACGTAGTCAAGGGTTGTCAGCTTATTCTCGCTAACCAGACCTTCTCTATCGATCTTATTCCTATTATCTTGGGTAGTTTCGACGTTGTCATTGGGATGGATTGGTTATCCCAACACCGAGCAGAGATTCTTTGCAACGAGAAGATCGTTCGTATTCCTGGTTTAGGTAGTGAACCTCTCATGATTCGTGGCGACAAGAGAAGTGCTGTTGAGAACATCATCTCTCTTCTTAAGGCTCAGAAATGCTTACGAAAGGGCCACACTGCGATTTTGGCTTTAGTTACTGATACCACAGAAAAGGAGAAGAAGTTAGAAGATTTTCCCGTTGTACGCGACTATCCTGAGGTATTCCCTGAGGAATTACCTGGTCTTCCGCCCCATCGCCAAGTCGAGTTTCAGATTGATTTAGCTCCTGGAGCCGCGCCTGTAGCCCGTGCACCTTATCGTTTAGCGCCATCAGAGTTGGAAGAACTCTCCACGCAACTACAAGAACTCTTGGATAAGGGTTTTATTCGTCCTAGCTCATCGCCTTGGGGAGCTCCAGTACTTTTTGTGAAAAAGAAGGATGGTACCTTCAGAATGTGTATCGACTATCGCGAACTCAACAAGGTGACTGTGAAGAATCGTTATCCTCTACCGCGTATTGACGACTTGTTCGACCAGTTGCAGGGGTCGAGCTACTATTCAAAGATCGATCTGAGATCGGGATATCACCAGCTGAGAGTTCGGGAAGAGGATGTCTCTAAGACGGCCTTTAGAACTCGTTATGGGCACTATGAGTTTCTGGTCATGCCGTTTGGGCTGACGAACGCACCGGCAGTATTTATGGATTTGATGAATCGAGTGTGCAAACCGTACCTGGACAAGTTTGTTATAGTCTTTATCGACGACATCCTGATCTATTCTAAGAGCAAAGAAGAGCACGAACAGCATCTACGACTTATTTTGGAACTCCTTCGGAAGGAACAGCTTTACGCAAAGTTCTCGAAATGCGACTTCTGGCTTCGTGAAGTCCATTTCCTAGGGCATGTGGTGAACAAGGATGGGATTCACGTTGATCCATCCAAAGTGGAATCTATTAAGAACTGGCCTGCACCTCGTACGCCGAAGGAAATTCGCCAATTTTTGGGATTGGCAGGTTACTACAGGAGATTCATTAAGGATTTCTCTAAGATTGCGCAGCCTCTCACCTTACTAACGCAGAAAGGCGTTGTTTATCATTGGGGAAATGCTCAAGAGTTAGCTTTTCAGCATCTAAAGGATAGACTTTGCAGTGCACCTATCCTTTCACTGCCAGAGGGCACAGAAGATTTTGTGGTTTACTGTGATGCATCAATTCAAGGTCTTGGTTGTGTATTGATGCAACGAGATAAAGTCATAGCTTACGCCTCACGACAACTTAAAGTTCACGAGAAGAACTACACGACACATGATTTAGAGCTGGGAGCTGTTGTTTTCGCACTTAAACTATGGCGGCATTACCTGTACGGAACCAAGTGCGCCATCTACACCGACCACAGAAGTTTAGAACACATATTCAAGCAGAAGGAACTGAATATGCGGCAGCGACGATGGGTCGAGCTGCTGAATGATTACGAGTGCTCTATCAGGTATCACCCGGGCAAGGCCAATGTAGTGGCGGACGCCCTCAGTCGAAAGGACACTACGCCTAAGCGCGTAAGAGCTCTACAACTCACGATCCATTCTAGTCTACCTTCGCAAATACGAGCTGCTCAGATAGAAGCACTGAAACCAGAAAACATTAGAGCCGAAGCTCTACGCGGGTCAAGGCAACGCTTAGAACAGAAGGAAGACGGTGCTTATTATGTAACAGGACGCATTTGGGTCCCACTCTATGGCAAATTACGAGAACTTGTGATGGATGAAGCGCACAAATCTCGCTACTCGGTACACCCTGGTTCGGACAAGATGTACCACGATATTAAAACCACGTATTGGTGGCCTAGCATGAAGGCCCACATAGCAACTTACGTCAGCAAGTGTTTGACTTGTGCGCGAGTCAAGACGGAATATCAGAAACCTTCAGGCCTACTTCAGCAACCAGAGATACCACAATGGAAATGGGAGCAAATTTCCATGGATTTCGTTACTGGCTTACCTAGATCACAGCGCGGGAACGATACTATTTGGGTGATCGTGGATCGACTCACAAAATCCGCACACTTTTTGGCAATCAAGGAGACGGATAAATTCTCCACTTTAGCAGAAATATACCTCAAGGAAGTTGTTTCGAGGCACGGGGTGCCCACTTCTATTATCTCTGATCGAGATGCACGTTTTACTTCGGAACTGTGGCAGGCAATGCACAAGTCTTTTGGCTCACGTCTTGATATGAGCACAGCGTACCACCCGCAGACGGACGGGCAGTCCGAGCGTACTATCCAAACACTAGAAGACATGCTTCGCGCTTGTGTAATCGACTTTGGCAACAGCTGGGAAAAGCATCTGCCACTCGTAGAATTCTCGTACAATAACAGCTACCACACCAGCATTAAAGCTGCTCCGTTTGAGGCATTGTACGGACGTAAATGCCGGTCACCCCTCTGTTGGGCAGAGGTGGGGGATAGTCAAATCACTGGTCCAGAACATGTGGTAGACACTACTGAGCGGATCGCTCAAATACGACAACGCATGGCGGCCGCTCGTGACCGTCAGAAGGCATACGCCGATAAGGGCAGGAAACCACTTGAGCTCCAGGTTGGGGAGCGGGTATTACTCAAAGTTTCACCCTGGAAGGGTGTGGTTCGTTTTGGTAAACGAGGGAAACTCAACCCACGGTACGTTGGACCTTTTGAGATTCTTGAGAAAATAGGCAAGGTGGCCTACCGACTGAAATTACCAACAGAACTCGGTGCAGTTCACAACGTTTTCCATGTGTCGAATCTGAAGAAGTGTCTGTCAGATGAGACGCACGTAGTTCCTCTGAAGGAACTTACGATCGACGAACAGTTGAAATTCGTCGAAGAACCTGTCGAGATCACGGACCGGGATGTTAAGGTCCTCAAGAACACTAGAATACCTCTTGTTCGAGTTCGTTGGAACTCACGTCGCGGCCCAGAGTTTACCTGGGAGCGCGAAGATCGGATGAAACAAAAGTATCCCCAACTGTTTGAGAACAGTACAAACGCTACTGAGGCTGAAGCTACGGAATTTCGGGACGAAATTCCAGATCAACGGGGGGTGGATGTGACACCCCAGGATAACCGGGAAAACCTTACAACTTGACTAGCTTCCTCAGTGAGTGCCATCAAATTTCGGGACGAAATTTCTTTCAACTTGGGGATGATGTGACAACTCGAAATTTAGAACCTTTCGTTGTAACTTGCTTGAACGTTATGTGACTAGTTAAAATGATAACGTGAACCTTTTTATGTGATAAGTGCTTTGTTATGTGTGTATTGTGTATATATGTGTACGTGTTAAATGTGAACCGAGAACCCGACACGAAACAACAAGGAACCCGACTCGAGACCATGAGGTCTCGAGTGACTAGTAATCGGTTTTGGACCTTGGGCCGAGAACCTTTGGCCGGTTAGGCCTTTGGGCCGTGAACCCCACTCGAAACCCACTAAGGGTGCACCATTTGGAACTTGACTATAAATACACCATCCTTAGTTAACTTTGCCATTTTGTTGAAACATTACACCCACACACTCTCCTACTTCTCTCTCTCACCTAAACTCTAGAACACAAACACACTCCATCATTCTTGGATCTTTGGACTTGGATCGGCTCACACACACACCCGGTTGGAAGCTTTTCACACACCCTCGAAACCCATAACCGGTTAGTGTTCTTAATGTTTTGTTGAATGTTAGTGTGTTCATGTTATGTTTGTATGAGATTATGTGACAATATGTTAAGTTGTTGAGTTATACATAGAAATCGGTTCATGAATGTTCTTGTTATGTGTTGAAAATTTGCATAAATGCTTGATGTTAAAAATGGGTTCATTGTATGTTAAAAAAAGGTGAATAATGATATTGGTTACACTTGGGTTTGGATCCGAAAAAATGGGTGTTTAAACTAAACAAATCGGCTAAGGAGTATGTTTGTCATGTTAGAATGCATGCTAGTAAATCATGTCTTGATGATTGTTCATAGTTGTGGTTGAAATAAGTGTTAAATATGCTATGAACTTGATGAATATGAGTTTGAACATTTGAAGAACACTTTGAATGATAGTTAAGAATGTGAAAACCCTTGTGATTTTGATCCATCTTTGACTAGTAACCTGATTAGGAAAACTGTTAGTGGAATGCTATTGGTAGTTTCCTGATTTGGGCCTGATTATAATGTACCATTAATCTGACCATATCTGCATCAACACGTGAACTTGAAAATGACAGCTTACCGACTCGCAATCACCCGTTGCGACTCGCAACCACAGCGTGATGACTCGAGACCACGCGGTTGCGACTCGCAACCATAACAGGACAAGCCGAAACCACAGGTTACGAGTCCGGTTGCGACTCGAGACCTTAGCATGATGAACCGAGACTACGGTTGCGACACCGGTTGCGACTCGCAACCACCTGAGATCAACACACACAGCATGACTCGAGACCATGCTTGCGAGTCCGGTTGCGACTCGAGACCACACTTTTTGGGCCTTAGTTAATGGGCCAGACTGATGGGCTTCTGTGTTAACTGCTTTTACGTGTTTGGGCCTAAGTAGTTGGGCTGAACCTATGAACCGTATGTGCTACTGTTGACTGTTAACTGTTACTGCTAAACGTGCTTGCCAAACGTGTTGAACATTTGTGCACTACTTGGTTCGAATCTGATTATATGTGATATCCGTGTTAGGACGTTATTGACTACTTGCGACTTGATTGACTTTCTGTGTTTGACTGCCGAGCAAACCAAGGTGAGTTCACACCCTTTACAAAGCATGGGATTCCCTGGGTTGGGAACGGGATTCAGGAACGTGGGTTCCTCGTCTACCTTGGGTAGGACGTCAGTGGTTCAGGAATGTGATTCCTCGTCCGGATGGACAGATAAACGTACTAGACTAAAACTCTATCACGAAGTCCCTCCTTTTTGTATCGACTAATCGCCGGGCCAATGGCGAGCGGGTCATTAGTTAGATAGCGCTATTTAGGTCTGACAAGCCTCACACCGTGCCGCAGAGGACGGGCGTGAACTAATGGATCTGTGGCACGTCAATGATGATAGACATTGATGTTTTCAGGGCACATAAACATGACTACAGTCAGCAATCGATACGGTAACGAGTCTAGTATACACATGGGGTAGCCCCCACGGCTGGAGAGCCAGATGATGTACATGGGGTAGCCCCCACGGCCGAAATGCCTGATAACTACATGGGGTAGCCCCCACGGCCGGAGTGCCGGAGTAACTGGGAACGAACTGGTCACGTTTTTAAAACTATGGGGTAACCCCCACGGCAGGATGCCAGATAAAGTAAACTGTTTTCGAAACAACTAAAACGAACGCCCACCCGTGAACTCACTCAACTAGTTGTTGACTCGTTACTACATGCTTTGCAGGACCATAGGTACTCAGTGGGAGCTTGCATGGAGGAAGATCGTTGTGGGACAGGGATTGCTACAAGACTATGTTAAACTTGAAACTTTTGGAACTTATGTTATACTTTAAACTTATGCTTCCGCTTGCAACTTAAACTTATTTGTTTTGGAACACCAATCGTGAATGGTTAAACTTTTATAACTATTTATATGCTTGTTCAGTATGATTGGTGGCTGGATCCTGGGCAGTCACGCCTCCAAGCGGTAGTACTCCGCAGGTGGGATTTTGGGGGTGTGACAATTACAACTTCCATCTGTCACAGATGAGCCCACCTGGGATGGTTAGGGTTCGTCACTTCGAGTTCTTGTGTCATTCTCATGGCATCGAGCCATCTGTGGATAAGTTCCGGGCCTTCTACCAGTTGCAGAGGACGATGGGTTTCTTCTCTTTTGCAAGCCGTGGTGCGGCGAAGAAAATTCTGCTAAACCCCCCTAAGAGTTTCCATGACTGGAAACCCAAGTTCTTCTTCATCCGTGAAGAGGTGTTGCCGATTGCCATGCCCTTCAGGGATTGGACTGAAGCAATACCGAAGGAAGACCTTCCGATTCCTAAGAATGCCCGGTGGTATCAGCAGTTGAACCCAACCCCAAATCGGGTGTTTGGGGAAAACGTGTTAGTAGCGGCTAAGATGAGTGACCAGTGGTCACCCAACAGCAGGGAGGTTCCGGTGTTGAAGATCGGCGATCAAGGTCAGTTATCTCCTTTTTCTTTTTCCAAGTGCTTTGCTTTAATTGTTACTTATTTACATTCATGTTTAGAGGCGCAACTGTATCAAGCTGCCTTCGCCACGTTTGGTGGTTCTATGGGCGTGCGTCCATTGCGCGATGATGAAGAGAGCTGGTATGACCAGATCAAGGGCAACTTCATGCATCCGGTTGATGGTGCCTTTGCTTCGCCGCCAACCACGACTGAAGGTGCGCAATTTCCTAAACCTCGTCCTTTGCGCTCTGTGACTTCTGCTGGGAAAGAGATTCTCTATCTTTCCAGCGAGGAGTCAGTAGGGTCTTCCAGCGGCAAGCTAAGTTCGTGGTCTAACATCTTTGCAGGTGTGTTGCGCGACCTGGGGATTGACCCAGAAGAGAAGAAGAAGAAACCTCCGAAGAAGAAGAAGACGAAGGTAGATTCTGAAGTGACCAGCAAGGGGACTGGCACTAGTCGCGCAACCGCTGCTGCTGATAAAGGTACTCTTCGCCTTCGACAAAGTGACTTAGACGATTTTGTTATAGTCAGTGACTCACTTGAAGGCTTATCGCGCACAGCTAAAACAAAAACTAGAGCGGGCGGCTCAAAGAGTTCTGGGAGCGTGGGTTCTCGTAACCCTGATGCTGGCGCGACCCCATCTGTGCCTGAAGATGATGAGGCTGAAGAAGAAGATGCTGCTGCCCAGTTGATTGGCAGGAAAAGGGGTAGAAGCGAGGCCACGACTGGTGTGGCTTCCGCGGCTACTGCTGTTGTGATTCCCGTGGTTAGGAAAACGAGCAACCTGCGCTCGTTGTATAAGTTTTCTCCTGGTATGTTTTTTGCTTCTCCTTACTTTTTACCTTCCTTGCTTAATGTACTTGTATTATTTTCACAGAGATCAAGAAGAAGACCCCTGAGAAGGGTGTCAAGTTCAGTGAGCCGGGGTCGAAGAGGCCGAAGATTACCATCAAGTCTTCTGATACTGCTGCTCAGGACGCTGCGAAGGCTGCCGAGGCGCAGCGAAAGGCAGAGGAGAGTCAGAAGAGAGAAGAAGAAAGGAAAAAGAAAATTGAGGAGGAGAAGAGGAGGAAAGATGAAGAAGAGAGAAAGAAGAAGGCGGAGGAGGAGAAGGCAGCCGAAGAGGCGAAGAAGAAGGCCTTGGAGAAGGAGCTGGCACAGAAGAAGGCTATGGATCAGCCTGTCAATGTTCAGGGGCCTGAGGTCGCCAAACCTACCCACTCCGCGCATGTCGAGACCCATGATCGATCCAAGGTCACTACTTCTAAGGGGTCGGGTCGGTTTACTTCTAGCGGCGCGAGCTCTGGTGGAGCTGGGGGTTATAACCCAAACGTGATTGGGGCGAAGGACACTGTTGGTGACATATATTACAAAACTTATACCGAAGAAGAACGCGGTGACGCCCCTCACCGAGCTCCCTGGAGCTTGAAGCAAAAGGATACTTTTTCGGAATTCGTCCCTTGCCGCGAGTGGTTCTTGAACTCGTTCACCCCTGCAGAGGTTAACCGGCAAAGGGCGAAACCTCATGAATTGTTGTATTGAACCTTTGTGCTTGGAGAGGCCAATGCTCGCGCTGCCAATCATCAGATAGTTCGCGAGTGGCGAACGATGGTTAGGGAGCGAGCAGACTGGGAGGGTTATCGCGAGCGCATGATAAAGCGCATTGCTGATTTTGACAAATCGAAAGCTGCCTTAGATGAGGAGAAGGCCAAATTTGATGCTGATAAGAAGGCCGAAGAATGGGGGCGCGAGGGCCTGAAAAATAAACTCCAAAATGCTGAACAGCAACTGGCCAAGGAGAAGGCCGAGTTCAAGCGCATTTGTGCCCAGGATAACGAGCGCGCCTACGCGGCTCGACAGAAGATTGTTGACCTCGAAGCGAAGGTTGCTGAGTTGACATCGAAGGTTGAAGAGGCGCATGGTGAGAAGGCTGCCAAGCAGCAGATGGAGGTTAGTTTATTTAAAACACTTTTTCTTGCTATGTTGTTTACAAAATGGCATAAGTCGTTTGTCAATTTCCAGGTTGAGTTGTCTGAGGCGAAGGTGCAGTTGTCCCGCAAGGATAAAGATCTCCAAGCTAAGGACATTGAGATTGCTGAGCTCAAACGTCGCTTGAATGAGCAGATTGACAAATGTGAGTCTTTGGAGATCGACCTGGGGGCCGAGAAGGTTAAGGCTGCCACAGCTGAAGAGGCGCGTGATGTTAGCACTGCCGCGCTTAATGTGGCCCAGACCAACTACTCCGAGGCCCAAGGCATCGTTGACACGCTTGTGTCTGAGGCGGAGTGGATGCGCACTCGTGGAGTAGTGCTGGTAAGTTTGTAATTTTGTTATGTGCTTTCTACTTTCGTCTGAGTTGCCTCTGATGTTCCGCTTTTGTTGAAGGTTGCCAACTCCATTCTTAATACTGGGGAATTAGATTGCGCCGTTGCTGCACTCACGGATGCCGCGCGTGCGGTGGGTCATCGAGGGGGCTACCTGGAATGTGCCAGTCATGTTGAGCAGATGCTTGGGCAAGAATTTGATGTGAGCCATTGCTCGGTGACTGAACAGGCTGATGCTGCGCTTGCGCATGCTGAAAACTCATATGACAACCTTACTTTGCCTGTTATGGATCTAGTTGTGGAATCTTTGAAGAAAGACGACTGGTGTCAGCGTCTTAAAGCAGTTCTCGATCCACCAGTTACCGTCGAATTGTCCGATGAAGAGCCGGCTGGTGATGACGGTGGAGATGGTGATGATGATGGCAACGATGATGATGGCGATGATGACGGAGATGATGATGGTGATCGACGCGATGAATAGAGTAGGCTGTTGATAGGCGTTTATGCCTTGTAATTTTCTTTTGCAACTTTGATTGTAAAATGCTGCGCTGTTGCGCATGTTTACATTATATGAATCGTTTTCGTTTTTTCCGTTGCAATTATTGCATTGCTGTCAAAACTTAGGTTAAATTAGCTCGAATAAATGGAAGTGTCTTTTAAGTAAAAGGTGACCGCCCGGTCTCGCGCTTTGTTCGCGGAGGACCTTGGAGGCGGTTCTTGTTTCACAAACTCTGAAATGCTGGAGTGTTTTCGCGCTAATCAAAAGTTTAGCATGCATTTGTAACGAAAAAATGTAATAGAAAACATGTCGTATGCTTTCATTAAATCAGAAATTGGCGCTTAGGCCTTCATACATTGATTGCTAATGGCGTATAGCCGACGTAGGAAAGTAAAGGGGGCGCAAGGCCGAAGTAGATTACATATAACATTTGCGCAGTTATTGCGCGTTCCATGTTCGCGGTAAGATGTGGCCATCTAAGGTACGTAACTTGTAGGCCCCTTTGCCCAGCACCTCGTGGACCAGATACGGGCCTTCCCATTTGGGTGCCAACTTCCCTGGGCGCTCTGCATTTGACGCTTCATTGTCGCGAAAGACGTATTCCCCTGGAGTGAAGGTACAAATGCGGACCCTTGTGTTGTAGTACCTTTCCAGCTGGGTCTTGTACTTGGCTTCTCTGATTCGCGCGATTTCGCGCCTTTCTTCTAACAGGTCCAAGTCAAGGCGTCTCTCCGTTTCATTGTCGACTGTGTTGACCGCTGTCATGCGTGGTGAGGGTAGGCCAATCTCCGCCGGGATAACCGCCTCTGAAACATAGACTAGGCTAAAAGGGGTCTCGCCGGTACTCGTTTTAGGCATGGTTCGGTGAGCCCATAGGATGCTAGGGAGCTCATCTACCCAGCCTCGTCGCCTTGTGCCCAGTCTGGCCTTTATTCC
This sequence comes from Helianthus annuus, assembly GCF_002127325.2. NCBI lineage: Eukaryota > Viridiplantae > Streptophyta > Magnoliopsida > Asterales > Asteraceae > Helianthus > Helianthus annuus. The sequence goes on along the minus strand of NC_035436.2, from coordinate 73,206,384 downwards.
CTCGACAATGCATTTGTTCACGCTTTCCACTTGTCCGTTGCCTTGGGGGTGCGCAACAGATGTGAAAGTGTGTTCAATTTTCATCTCCTTCATCCACTTCTTGAGGTCTTCCGAAGCAAAGTTGGTGCCATTGTCAGTTACAATCTTGAGCGGGAGGCCAAATCTGCATATGATGTGCTCCCAGATGAACTTGCGCACCATCATAGCTGTGGTTGAAGCAAGGGCTTTGGCCTCCACCCACTTTGTGAAGTAATCAACGGCCACTATGATGAACTTGACGGCGCCGGGAGCATCCGGGAAGGGTCCCACCATGTCGATTCCCCACTGTTGGAAAGGCCATGCAGTGGATACAGGGATAAGATCGTTCTTAGGGCGCAGTGTTTTTGGAGAATGTCTCTGACAAGAGTCACATTTGCGAATCTCTTTCAGTGCGTCGACATGCATACCAGGCCAGTAGTAACCGGCGCTCATGATCTTCGCGACAACCATCCGTGGTCCGGAGTGAATGCCGCAGATCCCCTCATGGATCTCCCTTATTAGGTAGTTCGCATCCTGGGGGTCCACACAGCGCAGTAGTGGCCCCAGGAAGGATTTTCGGTACAAAATACCACCGTTCATTTCATAGTGTAGGGCTTTGTTTTGGATCTTTCTCGCTTCCGCTCTGTTTTCAGGGAGTACCCCTTCTTGCAAGTACTGGATTATTGGGGTCATCCACGATGGTTGCCCCGTTTCGATCACGTTTACTTGTCGCAATAGCACGGATGGATTCTTGAGCACCTCTATCCTTACATCCTTGGCAAGATGTTGAAAAGAAGTCGAGGCAAGTTTGCTCAAGGCATCAGCTGGCTTGTTTTCGGAGCGATTGATGTGGATAACCTTGTGCGATTTGAATTGTTGAAGCAATTCTCTTGCTTGCTCCAGGTACAAAGCCATGACTTCTCCCTTCGTATCGTATATGCCATTGACTTGACTGGCTATCAGGAGTGAGTCAACATGTGCGCGCAAGCTTTTGGCTCCCATTTTGATGGCGAGGCGTAAGCCTGCCAAAAAAGCTTCATACTCCGCCTCGTTGTTGGTGTTTTTGAAGTCCAACTTAATGGCGTAAGTAAACTCGTGGTTCTCTGGGCTTACTAGGCGCAATCCTGCCCCCGCGCCATCTTCATTTGATGCCCCATCGGTGTAAAGCATCCAAGTCTCATCCGTTGCATCTTTCTCGGGAGTTTCTATCAGCTCGCACTCTTTAATTTTATCGGCCGGCACTTCTGTGATGAAGTCGGCTAGGACCTGACCCTTAATGGCTGGGCGCGGCCTGTACAAGATGTTATGGCCTCCCAGTTCAATGGCCCATTTTGCCAACCTGCCTGATGTCTCAGGCTTCTGTAGTATAGTGCCGATGTGGAAGTTTGTAAGCACAGTTATCACATGGCCTGTGAAGTATCGGCGCAGCCTTCGGGAGGCGTGTAGTAGCGCAAGAACCAGTTTTTCCATTGTGGAATATCTTGTCTCGGGGTCAGTGAGTACCCTGCTGACATAGTAGATCGGGGTTTGCACTCCGTTTCTGTCGACCAACAATACTGACCCTACTGCCTTATCCGAGGAGGACAAGTACAGTACGAGAGGCTCTTTTTCAAATGGTGCAGTCAGGGTAGGGAGTTCAATCAGACACGCTTTCATTTGTTGAAAAGCTGTTTCGGCCTCCGGGGTCCATTTGAACTCTTGTTTCTTCACACAATTGCGCAACGTGCTAATGAAGGGATACGACTTTGCGGCGTGATTGGAGAGAAAACGATTAAGCGCGGCCAGTCGGCCGGCCAGTCGTTGCATTTCTTTGATGTTTCGCGGTGAGGGCATTCGTTCTATAGCTTGTACTTTCTCTGGATTCACCTTGAAACCGCCGTTTGTGACAATGAAGCCTAGAAACTTCCCTTCTTCCATGCCAAAAGAACACTTGGCTGGATTTAGCTTCATATTTACGCTGCGCAATGAGTTGAACGTTTTTTCGATGTCTTTCAACATTTGGTCCTCCTCGGGACTTTTAACCACTAGATCATCGATGTAAACCTCAATATGCTTTCCGATGTCACCTGCGAAGGTCTTGTCCATCAAGCGTTGATATGTCGCGCCCGCATTCTTCAGGCCGAAAGGCATCTTTGTGTAGCAGAAGATTCCGAGATCAGTTCTGAACGCTGTCTTGTCTTCATCTTCTAGCTTCATCTGAACTTGATGGTATCCTTTGTAGCAATCCAAAAAGCACTTCCATCGGTATGGCGCGAGAGAATCTATTTTTTTATCGATCTCAGGCAAGGAATAGCAATCCTTTGGGCACGCCTTGTTGAGATCGGTGTAATCTACGCACATGCGCCATCCGCCGTTTGACTTTTCAACCATCACTGGGTTCGCAACCCAACTCTGATATCTTACCTCTCGCAAGATCCCGGCTTTGAGCAGCTCACATACTTGCTCGTTCATTGCTTTCGTCTTGTCTGCTCCTAGGCTGCGCCTTCTTTGGACCTTTGGCTCGACAGAGGGGTACGTGTTTAAGCAATGCTCGGTGATGTTGCGCGGGACACCGGTCATGTCTGCCGGGGTCCAGGCAAATATATCCATGTTTCGAAACAATAATTGCTTTAAACGCGTTCGGATGTCTGACGAAATGGCGTGGCCAATTGTCACAGTCTTCTCTGGGTATTTGCGGTTTAAAACCCATTTCTCTGGCTCGGTCGTGGAGACCTTCGCCGCTTTCGTTGGGCGCATTTCTTCGGTTGACATCACTTCCTTCTTCGCATAGATGATTGCCACTCCTGTTTTGGTTGGGAACCCTATCGCAGAATGGGGCGTTGAGGTTACCATGTTTAACTCGCCCTGGGTTTCCCTCCCAATTAGCACATCATGCCTTGATTTTACCGGCATCACCATGAAATTCACATTCGTCGTTCTTGAATGTTTCCCGTCAGAAAACGTGACGGGGAAACTGATCTGGCCGAGTGGAAAAACCATCTCGTTGCAAAATCCAGACAAAGGATAATCGACTGGCTCGAGTCTCGCTTTATCCTCCTCATCCAACTGATTGAAACACTGTTCGTAAATGATGTCGGCTGTACTTCCCGGGTCGATGAATATGTAGTCAGTTTCATAATGCCCGATTATACCGGTAATGACGACGGGACGTGTGGCGCGAGGTCCGCCGCGCACTACCGGAAATATAACCTGCTGCTCTTGCCAAGAAGGTTCATAGGGGCGTTTGCCTTTCTCTTTCGCGCTATACCTGGGTCCGTTGACCATGTGAGTCTCTAGTCGTCGGACCTTTTTGTGGTTCCCTTCATCGTGGCGCTGGAGTTGACGGGTTTCCTTGCGTACATTCTTCACCAAATGGCTTAGCTTACCGCTTTTGAGCGCTCTCTCGATTTCTTGGCGCAAGCTATAACAGTCGTCGGTCAGGTGCCCTGAATCTTTGTGAAAATCGCAGTACAAGTTGGGGTCTTGCCCTTTCTTGTTTGTCATTGGCCTGGGAGCCTTGAAATCGTGATTCTCCGTCATCAATACCTCCTTTGGTGTTTTTGTGAGCGGAGTCCAGTGCTTGTCACGATTGTCGTCTCTGACCGTTTTCTTGTAACCAATTCGGTCAATTGTTTCTCGCGCATCTTCTCTGTAGCGCGGCCTGTCGTCGTGGCCTCTTGATCTCCCAGATTTCCAGTCATTACTCTTGTATTTGTTACGCTTGTTGTTGTTGTCGCGCGTGTTTTGTCTGGAGAATCGATCTTCAGAATAGTAACCCTTGCCACCAGCAAGGGACTCCTCAGTTTGCGCGACGATTTTTGCGGCCTCCATTAGTTTATCCCACTCCTTCGGCATTCCATCTTTACCTGTGATAGTTCTAATGAGACTATCGCAGCGTATGGCCTTCTTGAAGTGACAACGCATCAGTTGTTCACTGACGCCGCCTATTTCCAGACATTCTTTGTTAAACCGGGTGATGAAGTCGTCAAGACCTTCACCATCTCTTCGCCAAATATCTTCTACTTCGGCTGTGTCGCGCTGGTAGCGACGTTGTTGGCTAAAGTAGCTCAGGAATTGCGTCTTGAAATCTGTCCATGATTTGATCTTTCCAGGCGGAAGGCTGTCGAACCAGGCGCGAGCCGCCCCGGTAAGAGTTTGAATGAACAAATGACACCACATGGGCATGTTCCAACCTCCCATGCAGCCCACACTCGTGAACGTTCTGACGTGATCGTTTGGATCAGTCAATCCATTGAATTTCCCAACAGTCGGGGGTAGCTTCTCTCGTGAAAGCGGCGCGAGTGCAATTTTCGGGATGAACTTGGAGTGCTCCGCAGCTTCCGCTGGTCGGTATGCCAGGCGGAAATCTCTTTCAGCTTCTTCTGTGTAGCCAATGTGTTGTCTTGGCTTGTAGTACTCATGGTTTTTTGGTAAACGATTAAAGACTGACGATTCCTCGTCACCTTCCCATGTGGGATCATATGGGTCCGTTTCTTCCCATTCGTTGTTCATGTTGCGCGGCGTGAGCCGGCTGTGAACAGGGCCTCGTTGAAGGTTCGACGGGTAGTCGTAGTAACTATCCGTTTACCCTCTTGTATCGCGCGTGTCTTGTACGCTTAAACGTCTTGTAGGGGGAGGCCTGTTGATTCTGCCTTGTAGATTGGCTGGCGGGGGCATTTGGCGCACCCCCTGACTCTGAGGGGTGACCAAGGACGATTCTGCCGTCAAAACTGCTTGCTGCGCGATCAGCGATTGGTATGCTGCATTGATGGTGGCGATGTTCTTAGCATACCACGAGGCTGGGGTTTCGCCTTCTGGTAAGCCTAGTAATGCCGATACATTTTGAACTGGCGCTGTGTTCGAAGGTCCTTCTCCGTTGTTCCCTGGGGTGACCACTTGGGTGATGCGGGTGATGCTCCCGCGCGGACCCCCAGTATTGGTGATTTCAACTTCGCCGATTTCTTCGATTTGTTGGGCTTGGAAGTTTTGGATTCCTTCACCCAACGCCGCGTTAGAGTTGGTTCCGAAACCGAACTCTGGAATGGTTCCTTGACCAGCCATAGTCGAAGGATAAAAAAGATGTCAAAGGCTCAAATAAAAGAAGATGAGGGTGGTTATAGAGAAAATCGGTGGGCGCCAATGAAGAAACACTGATCTAATTAGGGAATTAATTTAGATTGGTTTATGTTTCTATCATAGTGGTTAATCTTCTTATGGATATTTGAGCTCCGACCTGAATGGTTTGATCCTGCAAAACAGAACACCGTTACTCGTTAAGAGGGGAATGTGGGGGTTTCCCTCTTAACCAGGCTCCGGCGTGAGAATAAGCGACTACTTTGAGAGTAATTAAGTGCTAAGAGTGAGAGTAGAGGGAATAGAATGTTTAACCTGTGGAATGAGGTCTCTATTTATAGCCGGAGAGGTGTAAGGGGTTATGGGCTGATGGGCCTTGGGCCGGAAACGGACAACATAACGGATATGCTCTTTGTCTCACTGGCGTCGACCGCTTAGTGGCTTCTAGACGTTCCTCGGTGCTGGCGCACCTTGATTGGAGCCACGTGTCATTGTTGTCGGCCTTGTTGTCCTTCTGCCATCAGCAGACAAATGGAGATCGTGGGACAGTTGTCTCCGTCCTCTGATTGGTGCCACATAGGCGTCCTTGTGTACTTCTCGTCAGACGATCGTGGCGCACGATTGACCAGAGTCTGCTGGACGCTCATTGGCTCCTTTTACTGCCACTTGTACCTTGTGTACCACTGTAGGTAGCTGTGCGCTTCCTTACTGTGTGGTTCTTGTTGGACAGCAAACTAACCCGCGCGGGGTTAGTATGCTCATTTGTTCCAACGTTTCATGCTAAGTGCTGATATCTAGGCCTCTTGTGGGCGGTGCCTTGCACGGGATAGATCAGAACGCTGTGTAAGCCGCGCGAGGGTCTTATTAATAAGTTTACTGAAATAAGGAGTATGGTCTCACGCGCAACCTGAGCGGAGGTTTGCGCGGCTTTTTGGGACCATACCCTTTCAAACCCTAATTAATCTCTGCCATTCATTGCACCTAGTTTTGTTTCTGATGCAAATTTGTATAATTTGTTTTATCTAATTAACCCTGATGATTGAACTATGTACCATGATTTTCAGAGTGATAGTGATAAGTTAGGATGAAAATTGTTTCATCAGTGCAAAAGAGTACGTATTTGTTTTGTTTCTTCTCTATGTCAAGAGTCTAACTAAACATTTATTGGATTGGATTTATTCACTTGTCTAGGAGGTTTTAAGGTCAAATTCAACATCTAGGGATTGGTTTTGTTATACATGTTCCTGCTGCAATCTTTGAGTTTGATTGGATTAAAAATGTGTTCAATTCTTTAGTTTTCTTGTAGTTGATTGGGTTTGTGCCATTTTCACTCATTATCATGTGTGTCGTCGTTTTAACTAAAATCCATGAGTAACATCACGTCAAAAGAGGACACAACAAGGTTTTAAACGATGCTGGCAGAATTTAAAGCCGACTTTAAGAAACCATATCTCGGTCATTTTAAAACATTCAGAGCACCCGTTTAGTTTAGTAAGCGGGAGGTCTTGAGTTCGACTCTCAATGAAAGCAACTGTTTTTATGATTCTTTGGGGTAGCTGAAACTGTTGGTGTAGCTTTTGGTATGTAAGAATGGAGTTTTATCATATACAAATGGAGTTGACTATTTTTTAGGGAATGCAAATTCAAGTTTTTTGCACAAGCATGTGCAACACACACAACCATACCAATCTCCATGGCTGGTATTTTCCTCATTTGAAACCTTCGCTATTTTTTTTATTTTAAAAAATGGCTGAAGATAATAGAAGAAGAGATAGTTAATATATGCACATAATAATTTTATTATCTTCATTAGAATTACCTATGTGACTCTTGATTAGTTGATTGTGTGAGTTGATCATGATCACTATGTTGTGCTTAATTTTTATACTTAACATTGGGCAGTTTTAACGGTTTATGAACTCCCCCTACAAGTTATTAGTATAATATCCGAACAAAAAAAGAATCGTTTTGGTTGATACAAATTGGTTCCAATAAATAAATCCCATAGGCTTTGGGTTAAATAAAAATAAATCCTTTTAATTTTTTTAGAAGAAAGAATAAGCAGCATGATTTCGATTAAAACTGTACGCAAAGTATTAATTTTGTTTTGTATTTTAGTATTTCTCATGGATTTTGTATTTTTCCTTTTATAATTATTAATCATTCTCTACAATCATTCAGATTTCTGACCAAACATATACATTTCATTTAACACATAATAAATAGTTCATAGGTGTAAAATTGTCATTCAGAGGTCCAACCAAACAGCACTTACTGACTCAGAGTCTCTTAACAATTCATACCTCTTATTGGTTCAACACTTACCCAGTCAGAGGTTGCCAAACAGCCCCTAACTAAAACTTCTAAACCGGTGTTGCTACACCATATAACCATATTCCGTCAAAATGGCGAAAACACCACCTAATTGTATATGTTTAGTGGTCGAAATATCAACATGTAACTTTCAGAAAATAAAAGAAGGAAAATTATCATTGCGCCAATATGGACCAGACATACTTCGTCTTCTATTAAGGTTTTAAAACACCATGGAAAAGCACGTTAGAAAGGGCCTTTTGAGACCGCCCTCTAACGGTCAAGTCAGTCATGAATTGATCGTAATCGAAATGTGTATTAATGTGCATGCATCCTATTAATATGACAGTGGTAGCGAATATGGGAAGTAATCATGTGTAGGACAAAATCTCCAGGTAGGAATAGTAAGGGTAAAGCTCTTTTTAAGTGGGTATATATTAACTATTAAGTATGATATGAAGAGTCGAACAGTTCGTTCAATCTTGTGTTTTGCATGTTTGATCAAGGGTCTGATTTCCAACAATTTTGGTTGTTTGTATTTTATTCTTATTCACTTTATGTGTAATGCATGTATATGTAATGTAAATAACTATCATGACTTGCGCAATTATACGGTGAAAGTTTTGGTAAAAACACATCCAAAATTCTTGTAACTCATGTAAGATTAACACAGCCCAAACACTAGTAATAACTGCATAACGACAATAAACAAGTTGAATCGATGGATGGTCTAAAGTAAAAACTACAAATAAACTATCTTTAAAACCATTCGACCTGTTCCACTTTTATTAAAAAATATTAAATAAAAAATTACATCGAGAGATAGAATGTAAACGGGCAACAAGTTTTCAACAAATCATATACGTTCTTTTTGTTTTACTCTGCAGAAAAACACTTAGAAAGAAGAAACATGCATCCTACTAATGATTGCTGAAGCTGTTGTATAAGAATGGGACTGGGAAAAGCATACTCGGCCACATCATGCCACCTACTTACTTAAATATCTAAATAAGGCTCTATTGAGATTATTTTTAATATTTCCTTGAAGCAGCAACGTTTCCTTGTTTGGCAAGATTGATAGGAGTGACGAAGCTTGAGATTTCCGACCGAGTGGTTGGAAGTCACCGGACCTAAAAATAGCAAGCTTCAGCTTGTTTAACTGCAATAAGATAGGTCAAACTGCAATTAATTTTCTTGAAGCAAAGTTCTACAGAAAACCAGTTAGTATTTTGTTTTGGAATATTGGATTTTAATAATCCCAACTATTCGCCATTGGCCGCCAACTGTCTCAACTTCAAGAATAACCACTGGCAGTCCCAACTATTGATATATTGACCCCAATGGACCCTGACTAACAGAACCTTATAACGTCGTTAGTCTCCGGTCGCCGGAAAACCGCTTTTGTCCAGGAAAGGGTTTCTAAAGGTCCGATCTAAGGTTACAAAGAGGCTTGGGACGAAAATGTTGAGTTCTCCGGCCAAAAAGTTGAGTAAAAAAAGTTTTCCGGCGAAAAAAAAGTTTTCCGGTGACTTTAATAATTGGGCTTTTACTATAAAAAGGTTACCAAAGGTCCATAATAAGGTTACAAAAAAGGTTCGGGAAAAAAATGTTGAGTTTTCCGGCCAAAAAACCTTTTTCCGGGAACGGAGACTAACGGCGTCATGGTCTGTTAGTCAGGGTCCATTGGAGGCTAATATGTTAAAAGTTAGGACTGGCAGTGGTTATTTTTAAAGTTGGGACTGTTGGCGGCCAACGACGAATAGTTGAGACTATTAAAATCCAATCTTCCTTTTGTTTTTGAAAACTAAGCTTACTTGACACTGAAGTGCAGTTTCAAGTGCGCTCACAATGTTGGTCACTAATGGACGTTGTTCACGGTCCCTATTCAAACATTGATAAGAGATTGTCATAAAAACCTTCAAAGCCTCGGGATCTACTTCATCCTTAATTCTTTCAAAAACAATATCGTCTATCGTATTTTGTTCGTAGGATTGACGTGCCAATCCTATTAAAGGTCGATGCTCAGCGTTGTTATTGTCCATACACAACCTCCCGCATAATACTTCGAATAACACGACACCAAAAGAATAAACATCAGACTCTTTTGTTAATAACCCCGTCTCTATGTAGAGTGGGTCACAATACCCAAAAGTACCTACAACGTTGGAGTAAATAAATGAATATTTTTGATTGACGGGAGCAAATTTGGATAGGCCAAAATCTAAGATTTTGGCCTTCTAGTTTTCATCTAGAAGGATGTTGGAACTTTTGATATCGCGGTGCAATACCCTTTGATGGGTTCCAACTGAATTATGAAGGTATGCAAGTCCACGAGCCGCTCCAATGCAAATCTTGAGGCGTTGAATCCATGTTAGCTCAGTACTATTGAGATACATGTCAAGGCTACCGTTATGTGCATACTCGTAAACAAGGATCTTCTCGCCATTATCATCACAATACCCTACGAGAGAGAGAATATTTTCATGTTTGTAAAGAGACAGTGTCATGATCTCCTTCCAAAATTCTGGATCTCCTTGACCAAATGTACGATCTAAACGCTTCACGGCAACCATTATCTGCCCTGTCAGTGGCGGAGCCACACTTTGAATAACGGTGTCGTCCGACACCATTGAATTTTGTGTAGCAAATACAACGTATAATAGGAAAAATTTGACCGACACCATTGTTTTTTTACGAGCGACACCATTGTCTTTTTACAAATGATACAATTGTTATTGATTCATATTTCCCCATCAACGACTTTGTTGACCTATCTCCTGGTCTACTTTGATTTAATGGTGCTCGTAGTGGCGGAGCCACACTTTGAATAACGGTGTCGTCCGACACCATTGAATTTTGTGTAGCAAATACAACGTATAATAGGAAAAATTTGACCGACACCATTGTTTTTTTACGAGCGACACCATTGTCTTTTTACAAATGATACAATTGTTTTGTTTTCTTCTAAAAGAATTACATAATAAACAAATTTATATTTCAAAAATTAAGCCCAGTTACTTGAATTTAATTAGTATATTTTAAATCATTAAAGGTCCATGCTAAATTTTTATTTTTTTTCTAATCCAGTAAGCGTTATAGCCCAATGTCTATTGGTTTTGTTTCAATTGTTTAACCTAACAGGATATTTGATAATCATTTGAATGATGCATGCACTTGTTTGTTACTTTGTTATAATGAAAAAGAGGTTATTTTTTTGCAAGTTGCCATTGAAAACATTAGGAATCGTTTTCAAAACATGAAAATGCATACAGAGCAACTATTAAATTCATTTTTTATATATTTCAAATGACTTTGTAATTTTATTATGCGTTTTTATTCAATGACATTGTACTTTTACTGTAATATTTGTTTTTATTATGTGATTTGACCCGACTAGATCTCAACCGATCCAAGAGGTTCAACTCTGGGTTACTATAAACCGGGGTATCCATAAAAAATGACAGCATAAGAAAAAATTTCTGGCTCCGCAGCCCTATAGAATGGACAATCTCTCCCTTATACACTCTCCCGAATCCTCCCATCCCAATGTAATTTTCGTCAGCAAAGTTGTTGGTTATTGACTTTATACCTTCAAGATGCATTTTGAGGTGTTCAAATTGTTTTAGATGAGACATAGTTTTGATGATCTAACAAAACCACACCACAAAACTTAATTAGAGCTCTAAAGATTTTTAGTTGTAGATCGATCCTTAAAGGTCAATATGGATTTAACTACACACAACTACACAAGTATCCCTTGTGGTCTCTTCCACATCGATCCAATCGTCTAGCCATGTATACTTTGTATCTTTTCAAATTCACCTTACTTAGCATTGGTTTCATAAACAAGTTCGTTTCCTTGTCAATTTGTATAATGAAAGATATTATATTTTTATATTTTCCAATATAATAATTTTGATTGTTTATGTAATAAGAAGCAATAGGGGTGTTTGGGATTCCTTTTAAAAGTGACTTTTTGAGCTAAGAAGGACATTTAAGAAGACAAGGAATCCCAAACACAATCTGAGAAGCACTTTTGAAGTAGAAGCAATCCCAAACACCATGAAAAAAAGGACTTTTAGAGCAGATTATGTCTTCAAAAAGGAGATTTTGAGAAGTTAGAATTTCTGACTTATTGAATTTGAGGACTTCTTGAGAAGGAGAAGTTGAAAAGGAATCCCAAACACCCCCAATGTCACGCAAGTCGACTTTGAATATTTCAAAGTTCTTGTTTATTGATAACATCTACATATTTGTTACCTTAAATATACATTATTTTTGTCATTCTATAGATACTATATAGGAGTGGTAAACTAATTAAAAAAAGAGTTGATGGTCTTACATGTAATACAGTTTCATATAATAATAATAGAGAAACTTACGAAATTGGCCAAGAATAGTGTTGACTTACGAAATTGGCCACCTCATGCGTCTTTGGAGAGGCGCATCACGGATTCAAATGCGCGGGATGCGTCTAAAGTCCACGGGATGCGTCTTTGAAAATAATTCACTGACGATGCGTCTGAAAGTGCACGGGATGCGTCTGAAAGTGCGCGGGATGCGTCTTGAAAACTTGAAGCGTCTGAGATGAAGATGGGATGCGTCTGATATGAAGATGGGATGTGGGATGCGTCTTGGAGTGGGATGCGTCCTTCAAGCACGGGATGCGTCTTTGGAGCAAAAATCCAATAAAAAATGGACACGTGCCACGGGATGCGTCCTTGGAGCGAGGCATCATGCACGGGATGCGTCGGGCAAGTTTCCGGGGATGTTTTCCGTTGAGTTGCAGGTTTCCGCCATTTTCTCCGGCGAGTTGCAGGTTTTCGCCATTTTTTTCCGGCGAGTTGCAGGTTTTCGCCATTTTTTCCGGCGAGTTGGATGTTTTCGCCATTTTTTTTTTCCGGCATTTGTTGTGTTTGAGGCTACCACCCTTTAAAATTTAAATTTAAGTTTGAGTTTTTAAGTCATGTTGAAAGGATATGGTGAGAGGATATGAAAAACCAGTTGAATTCAAATTTTTTTTGAACGACAAATATGAAGGTGAAAGGATATGGTTTTATTGGGAATGCATTCCTTTATTAAAAGCTGCACACAAGAAAAAGCTGCAAGTCTCATTTATTGAAATGCCACTTGTCTATTTTTTATTGGGAGACGCATCAAATACTTGATGAGTCTGTATATGAACGCTTTAAGTGGCTATTTTCGTAAATAGTGTGAGTCAATGACTATTTTTGTAAATAGCTCATAATAATATGGATAATAACATGAACAACAACTAACGACTTATGTTTATGTTTGTTAACTATATTTAAATTTAAAATCTGATGTGACATGACTAGATAATAAGATATTAATGTTCCTATAAAAAATTTCAGGATTAATTCACACACATATAAATTGTGATCAATCCGAACATAACCTATTTAAAGCTTTTGAGGTCATGAGTTAAGTACCAAAGACCAAAAGTGTTAAAAATTGGTAAACAAGGATCAAACATGTAATTTCTAAAAACTAGGAATAAACCCGTAATTTGAACATGCCATAATCATTTATGTAATTTTTTCTATATTATATTAAAAAAAGTTGTATTAGAACTAATACTTACTAAATGTTTCATAAGAAATTTCTCATTTTCATAAATGCTTTGTTCCAGCTTCTTTTAAGTGGGTTGTTCAAAAAGTCCACGCTTCGTGGCTTGCTCAAAGCTCGTTCGAAATACGCTAAAAAAAGCCCGCTCGAAATTGACCCGGTTTTTAAACGATCTAGCCTGGCCCGACTAAGTTTGTAAACAAGCCAAGCCCAAGCCAAAGTAAGCTTGACTCATGGCTCACTTGTTAACTCGCTCAATTAGCTCGAATATAGTTATGCCTAATTTTTTATATGTATAAAAGTTATGACACAAAATTATTTTTAATAAAATAACTCTGACGATTCATATAATTCAGTTATACTGAAAATGAAAAATAAGAAACCAAAAAATCTTAGTGTTCAATTCATAGCAAAGAAAAAACAATAGCAATAACCGTATTCTTATTTTATTTAATCCACCTTTTTTCTAATAAAAAAAATCAATAAACGAGCCGGCTCCAGTTTTTCTAATTAAATAAATAAGTAAATAAACGAGCCGGCTCCACAAGTCATGAGCTGGCTTGAGCTTTTGAAAATCCAAGCCCGAGCCAAACACTTTAGTTTAATAAAACACTACGGCTCGGCTCGACTCATTTATAATCCTACTTTGTGAATATAATATCAGCATATCATCATAAGATATTACACTACCTTGTTTTATGGTGATGCAATTCTTTAATTTGATGGATTCTTGTCGTTGTGCAATTAAAACTGGCACATGTTAACAATGTCATCACAATGTTTCTTTTGTTCGTGTATCATGAATGTTAGATCTACACACCACGTTTGACATTCAGATGGATTGTTACTTGAAGAAAGAGTCGTTATTAATGCAAAGTAAAAAAATGCAACCATTGTTATTATTTTTTGAAACTTCTGAAGACCCGTAAACTGGGACTCAGCAATGATCTATCTACTTAATTGGATTAGGAGCAGTGGCGGAGTTTGAGCGAAAATTCAGTGGTGGCCGGACTCTCAAAATCCAAATTGGTGGAGGCGTTGGCCTTTGCAACCAGGATGCGGTGCGCATGATCCAAGAAAAACGAAAGGATAAAGATACAGACTTCTTCCTAGATCATTTGGACAAACCCGCATCTAAACCTTTAGGTGTTACAAAATTAGAATCATGTAACTCAGCATACAATTAGAATCATGTAACTCAGTATACAATTTTTAGAGTTCAAAGATGTGACTAGGGGAAAGCCACATCACCATTTGTATAATTAACTTAAAAGGTATTATATGCATCACTAAATAACCGTTAAACCTATTGTAGCAATTGTTAAGTATATGGTTAATCATTGTTATTAGAACGTGGGGTATGGTGGGCTTGGGTTGGGGCATGGGTTGACACGTGTAATTTCAAAAGTCAATTCTAAAACCCACTTTAGATGGGGTATGGTGGGCGTGGCTTAGCTGGCGTGGCCAAGCCACATCAGCTTTTATATATATATATATATGTGTATATATATATATATATATATATATATATATATATATATATATATATATATATATATATATATATATATATATATATATATATATATATATATATATATATATATAGGGGAGGGTTATCTTGAGAACGCTAAATATTGCGAGAACCGTGAGAACGAATGAAAAAACCAATCAAAACCAATTTTTTTTATACAAACCTCATTGTAATTAAGATACAACATCAAAACAAGAATTTATAACATCAAATAATTCATTTCTCATTTCAAAATCATTCTTTTTAGATTTTTTACACATGTGTAAATATAGCAGATTTACACATGTCTAAATGGCAAACTTACACATGTGTAAATTTTCTTTATTAATGAATTCACGTAAATTTAAACGTGTAAATTGAATTTCTAACATTGTATTCGAATAATAATGATAAGTGTAGAAAAAAATTTTGAATTTGAATTGTTTTTGACCAAGTTCTCATGGTTTTTTCATTTGTTCTCACGGTTCTCACAAATATATATATAATGTAAGTATCTATAGAAGACCCACTTTAATTTAGAAAACCCGGGAAACTCAAAGCTCCCGATGTTTTTTTCTTTTGAAAAAATTTACACATGTTATATACATGTTTTTAAGGGTTTTGGGCAAAAAAAAAAAAAAAAAAATCAAAAAAGCGCCGAGTAGATATTTTTTAAAAAAATAAACAAGTTTTGGTGTAACACAAGTTACAAATATGTCAGATGAATGTAACATGTGTTACACCAAAACTTGTTTATTTTTTTTAAAAATATCTACTCGGCGCTTTTTTGATTTTTTTTGCCCAAAACCCTTAAAAACGTGCATATAACATGTGTAAATTTTTTCAAAACAAAAAAACATCAGGAGCTTTGAGTTTCCCGGGTTTTCTAAATTAAAGTGGGTTTTCTATACATCCATCCCCTATAAATATATATATATATATATATATAAAACCAAAAACTACATAAACATACAAAATAATTATTAAAATAAACATACAAAATAATTATCAAAATAAAAAACTATCATTCTTCGTCGGTTTCGAACCCAGGAATCGTTGAAACATGATCCACCAAATCAGATCGAAGGTTGTGATGTATATCCCTTGACTTTATCAAAAATTCATTTGCCGCTTTATCTTCGTCTGTTACGTTACCTGGTTGGGGGTCATCGTCATCATAGTAGGTAACGACCGCTCTACCTTCATCCTCCAAAATCATGTTGTGAAGAATGATACATGTGTACATCACGTTTCCAATCTGATCCTTGTCCCATAGTCGACAAGGCATTGTTGAGTCTCTTCCTCATCGTCTTCGTCTTCCACGATAGCTTTCACCATCGTCGCGATCGTTTGTAGAAATATTTCCGCCCCATCGTCAGATGATGATGACGATTCACTATAACTTGAAGAACTCATGCCAAGATTGTGTTTTATGTGTTTGATATTGTGTGAGAAAAATGTTAAATATGGTAAGGTATTTATAAAGGAATTTTTTTTAAAACTAGCCCCCCAACGGCTAGGCCAACGGCTAGTTTGAGTTGGCCATTCACAGTCCGCCATGTCAGCTTGCTCCCTCCGCCCCCCGCCCGGCTTGAAACCCAAGCCCCAAGGGCCACGCCCCAACCCAAGCCCCATACCCCATAGTCTTATATATAGCTGTCGATCATAAACAATCATCGTTGCTAATTATTACAACACCAAACAGGCAGAAAGTCAGTTGACGATTGTAAATATACTTCGCGAATTTAAGGGTGTTAGGAGTGGTTAAACACTTGAGAGCGGCAAACTAAAATATCAACCAATCAGAGTGCGCCACGTCAATCAGTGAAAAAGTGTTTAAACTTTGGTGAAAAGTGTTGGCAATGGTTTAGACATTTGGTGAAGTGGTAAACTTAAAAAAAAAAAAAGAAAAAAGGTGTGATTGGTTGAGATTGGAATGGACCCCACCCCACCCCACACTACCCTCTCTCTCTCCTTCCTATCTTCCCCGCGTCGGCATGCCCTCCCCGCACCACACAAGTCGCCGCCTCGGCAAAGGGTTGGCGGCGGTGTTTGCCGCGCGGCAAAACCCTTTGCTGCACCCTTTTCCGATACCACTCCTAACACCTTAATAGCCAGTAGCGGACTTATAGTACAAATAGGGGTAGCATGGGCTACCCCTCAACCCCGTCTCCGTGGTGTAAAAATACCCCTTAACTTCATTTCTGTAGTGTAAAAATCAGGGCCGACCCTGGGGGTGGGCGGGGAGGACCACCGGCCAGGCCCGATATTTCGGAGGGCACGCTATTTCTAGAAAAAAAACCCGATATGTATATGTAAAAATTTCTTTTTTAATAGGGTATACTTATACAAACACCAACATACGCCCACTTACAAAATCATTCTTATACTTTAGATTAGTTATTAGCCAATTGACATTAGGTTTAGCCTTTATTGAGCTCAATACCCAATTTCGTTAAGGCCTAAGGGCACGTTTTTGAAGCTCGAACAGGGTACACAAATTCTTAGGACCGGTCCTGGTAAAAATACCTCTCAACTCTATTTTTGTTATATAAAGGATACCCCTAATCCTAAAAAAAATTAGGATACCCCTAACTTTTTGGGCTAGTTCCGCCACTACTAATAGCTATATATAGTTGTAACTATTATTATAATCATTGCCATAAATACTTGAAGAGCAACCAATCAAGATGAAGGTGTGTGGTGGTGGTGGCGCCGGAGGTGGAGGCAACACCACCGAAAGAGAGTCGTGTTTATTCCTCTCATGGAGCCTCCGAAGCCTCCTTAAGATTTGTGACTGATTTTTCTAGCTCACCCATTAGCATATGATCATGTACACTCCCGATGTCATGCTCATCACTTCCCTTAATCTTTATGAAAGACGAGCTTCCTCCTCCATCTAAACCGCCCAAGTGGTCTTTATGTGGCCTTATCGGGGACGGGTTTTTAGGTTGTTTAATCGTGGTGTGATGCCCATGTGGCGAAGAATGAGAACTACTTAATTTAACATCAGTTCCAGATAGGGGGAATAGTTCCAGATAGGGGGAATGATGAGAGCTTGAGGATGTTGCTCATTATTTGCATGACTTCCTCACATGGAGATCTCTTCTTTGTCATGTGTGAAGTAATTTTGAGTAAATAAATTGAAACCCGCATCGCTATTTATATATCGTGTTATAAAACTTTGTGTATGATAAGAAATCTTAAAAAATGGAAATTATTCTCATATGCCGGCCCGGCCCGTTAGACTTACCAATCTAGACACAGGCCTAGGGCCACCAAAAATCAAGGGCCTCTAATTTTTAGTAAAGTTTTATATATTGTATATGTATCAGGCTCAAATAAAAATCAAAACTAAACCATATTTTCTTAATACAGTTACATAAATGTTTAGGAAAAAAGGCCCACATTTAAGGCCCACATTCGAAATTAAACCACAGACATAAGTGCAGTCTGTAGCAACCATCTACCACTCGACCTCATCCGAATTCCGTGAATCAGTGCCAAAAATCCATAAAATTGAGCCGCAGTCATCGTTCCTACCTTCTATCTCAACCCGCTCTTTCGATTTTCTAGGTTATCGGCTATCACTAACGGTAATCACTCATGGCGTTGGGTCTGTCGGGATTGGAGGAGAATTTATAGGCAAAATTACGGCTAATTAATAAACCTAGGTTAACTTTATCAGCTAATTTTTTTATTAATCTCTATATGTTTTGCCAAAGGGCCTCCACTTCGTAGTCCGCTCAGGGTATACAAAAACGATGGAACGGCCCTGCTTGAAAGTGGATGGTATAAATAATGTGTTATCATTTTTGAGTAAGGTAAGTTATTGATCTTAAAGTACCTGATTCCAACATTGGACTATAATGGGATTATTAAGTTGTCACATTGACAAATAAAGACAAAGTAGAGAAAAAATGCATCAATTTTTCAAATAATTGAAACTTTATCAGAATAACTAAACTTTATCTGAAAAACACGCTTAGGTACTACCCGGTTTGAAGAATAAAATTCATAACCTTTTGACAGGTTTTTGCATGTGTTACAAAGTATATTAACTTACATGTTTAGACCCGAACCTGTTTCCCAAGTTACCCTATATGCCTAAGGTGCTCAAGAATATCTAGCTATATGCCTAAGATACGTATAGAGTCAGATCAGATAAAAACCATAGTTTTCAAAGCAACAAGACGATTTTTTAGCTATGTGTTTTAATCCGAAAAGTTGATCTGGGTATTTGTAATGAACGCCCAAAACTGTAAAAAGGTTAGGAACGATTTTGGTGCTGATATGTGACAGACATTTAAATTATAAAGCAATATGACATTTAAATTATAGTCTTTCATTACTACCACAAATACATATTAAATAAAATCCGGTTTTTTAACAGATGAGAGAAAATAACCATGCATGGTGAAGTTATAATTTGCTGAAAACTAAGTAGTATCCCAAGCCGGCAAACGCGTATAATCAACGCCAAAGTAGGAACACATTTTAGAATAGAATGATATCTGATACTCATTCCATCGAGTAAGCTTGGTCTGAGGAGCTAACCGCGGTGAGCAGATAACAAAACGTAAGATCTCCCCAATCTCTTTTATCGAGAGTACAAAAGCCTCGTCGTTGCTGCTAAGCTTCGTCTTGTGCTTAAACACAGGATTCTGCAGCCAAACCAAATAATAACAATTTATTTATTAAGCTTTAACTTGTTGGTTGATGATGATGATGATGATGATGATGACAATTATATTGTCCTTACACGCTTGTTCGATGGGATCTTGTCAACCCACTTAAAATATGGACCTGGCAGTAGTGGTGATCTGCCCTTACTGTTGTCACAAAAAACACAATATTATTAGTCAATAGAAAACTAACATGAACATGCATAATAATAATAATAGTAGTAGTAGTAGGAGTACCGGCGAGTCATCAAAACCACATCGTCCTTGGAAGCAGCCTCTAGATGCAGATAATCAATGCCAAAACAGGAACATAGTTTACAGTAGAATGACATCTGATTCTCACTCCATTCCATAAATTTCTTTGGAGTAGGCGTTATCCGTGAGTAAATAGTTCTCATAAGCTCAAAAACCATGCTGATAGATAGTTGTGTGTCATCATCACCGGTGGCGGATCTAGACCAAAATTTAAGGGGTAACGTTCAATTTTTTTTTACTATACTTCATACAATATAAACGAAACAAAAATAGAAGCACAATAATAAAAATGGGCCTTTTGATTTGGGTTAGTGGATTTTAATAATCCTAAGTTTCACCAGTTGGCCGATAATAATCCCAACTTTAAAAGTTCCCTCCAATAATCCCAACTTGTAAAAGTTTATCCGCCATTGATCCTTTTCTAACATAGGTACACTTAAATCAATTAAGGAGTCTCTAGTTGTAATTGAACCTATTGAGGAGGCCAAATTCTTATATGTTTGAAAAGGATCAATGATGGCCAAACTTTTACAAGTTAGGATTATTGGAGGGAATTTTTAAAGTTGGGATTATTATCGGCCAACTGGTGAAACTTAGGATTATTAAAATCCAATAACCCTTTTGATTTTAGATGTCGTGTACGAGTTCTTTTATTTTTGTAAGTATACATAAAAATCGTTGTAAACATGTTGCATTTTATTACTTAATATTTCTCTACAAAGCATCCTAAATCTGTTAGCGGTTTTCATATAATTAGTATTAAACGATTTTATGAAACTTAATAGTTTTTTAATGCCCATTGAATCCTTCAAATGAGTTACTGGTGAATTCACCATATCAGGATACACTCGCCTTCTAACCGGTGAAAACCCTTACATAGGGCCGAAGCATGTGAACTCTCGCCCGAAGGCATGACAATGCGGTGAGGTAAAACCCGGTTAGTTCAAAGATCCAATTAGTGATTGCCGCATACTCGCCTAGTCTCTAATCATTACCAGATGCTGCCGAAACTACATGATGGGGGCAGAAATAAAACCTGAGTCTTTTGAAACACCAGATCTCTTCCTACCACTCCACCACCAACACATTAACATGAAACTTAATAATTGATTGAGTCTTTTGAAACACCAGATCTCTTCCTACCACTCCACCACCAACACATTAACATGAAACTTAATAATTGATTGAGTCTTTTTAAATATATCTTTCTAAACAAGTATTCTTACTCATATAACCATATAAATAATAAATATTAAATTGGGAAAATGTCATAAAAATGTAACCAAGTTTGTCTACTGTTCCAATTAAATCACTCACACTTATATTGTCTCTTTAAAGTAACTAAACTTTAATTTAGTGTTTTAATACTATGTAATTACCAGGTCAACCGGTTATTATTATTTTTTCTTATTTTTTATTTTCTTTGATGCTTATCTTGTATCACCTGACCTTTCACGACCCTCCCAACTCAACCGAGATTAGGCCATTGTTGCCACTTTGGTCTAAAGTATATTATTTTAATTAAACGAGGAGAATGACAACAAAAAAAGAGAGAGAGAGAGAAGTTAGCAGAAAATTCCAACTCGGTTTGCCATGTGGATGGATACGGCAACAAAATAAAAAAAATCAGGAACCCAGATACAAAAGGTTCCAAGTGGCAAACCATTTTGGGATGATGATGATGATGATGATGATGATGATGATGATGATGATGATGATGATGATGATGATGATGATGATGATGATGATGATGATGATGATGATGATGATGATGATGATGATGATGATGATGATGATGATGATGATGATGATGATGATGATGATGATGATGATGATGATGATGATGATGATGATGATGATGATGATGATGATGATGATGATGATGATGATGATGATGATGATGATGATGATGATGATGATGATGATGATGATGATGATGATGATGATGATGATGATGATGATGATGATGATGATGATGATGATGATGATGATGATGATGATGATGATGATGATGATGATGATGATGATGATGATGATGATGATGATGATGATGATGATGATGATGATGATGATGATGATGATGATGATGATGATGATGATGATGATGATGATGATGATGATGATGATGATGATGATGATGATGATGATGATGATGATGATGATGATGATGATGATGATGATGATGATGATGATGATGATGATGATGATGATGATGATGATGATGATGAGATGATGATGATGATGATGATGAGATGATGATGATGATGATGATGATGATGATGATGATGATGATGATGATGATGATGATGATGATGAATGATGATGATGAGATGATGATGATGATGATGATGATGATATGAGATGATGATGATGATGATGATGATGATGATATGATGATGATGATGATGATGATGATGATGATGATGATGATGATGAGATGATGATGATGATGATGATGATATGATGATGATGATGATGATGAGATGATGATGATGATGGATGATGATGATGATGATGATGATGAATGATGAATGATGATGAATGATGATGATGATGATGATGATGATGATGATGATGATGATGATGATGATGAAATGATGATGATGATGATGATGATGATGATGATGATGATGGATGATGATGATGATGATGATGATGATGATGATGATGATGATGATGATGATGATGATGATGATGATGATGATGATGATGATGATGATGATGATGATGATGATGATGATGATGATGATGATGATGATGATGATGATGATGATGATGATGATGATGATGATGATGATGATGATGATGATGATGATGATGATGATGATGATGATGATGATGATGATGATGATGATGATGATGATGATGATGATGATGATGATGATGATGATGATGATGATGATGATGATGATGATGATGATGATGATGATGATGATGATTGTTCGGGCTGGATTTTTATGACCTATGATCCTTACATGTGATCCTTACACGTGATCCTAATCAGTGATCCTTGTTTCTTTGGCAGATAGTGATCCTCAGAAGAGTTCCAGGATCAGGATCACGGAGCAACCCAGGGATCCTCATACTAACGATTGTTCTCTTTGAATTTAATGTTGTCTTGCAGGAATTTCGAGTAGGATCCGCTCTTAACAACGTAAACAAGGAACCTGTCACGCTACTTTGGCATATGCATAATCAAAGATGGACGTTGTGGACAATATGGAAACTCAACACAATTTAAGGGCGATAATTTAGGCTAAATTTATTTCTATTCTTGAAGGGGTAACGAGCTAATAGTTAGGTTATTTACCTAAAATATGACCACACACACTTGTATAAGTAGCACTCTTCACCATTCGGAAGACACAACACACATTTCTCACACGCTTTGACACACGATACTATAGTGATCCTTGTACTTAGCTCGTTACCATCCGAAATTGTAAAAATATTGTTTGTTATATTGAAGCTTGGTGATCGGTAGTTGCCATCACCCGAGGTTTTTTATGCCGGAGATCATTCATTGATCAAGGGCTTTTTCCTCGTATAAATCCTTGTGTCACTTGCGTATTTTACATTTAAGTGATCCTTCACTTTGTTCATCATACCAAGCATCATTCCCCGTTTACATAAAGTTTGGTTGCATTATCCTTGTGTGATTTTTGACCAAAACAGTTTGGCACCCACCATGGGGCAATTGGTGCTTCATTCACAAGAAAGTTTTTCTGTTGGTAATCATTACGGAAGTGTTGCATGGCTTCATCATTGAAGAATACTTCCACAGCGATGTCGGCAGTCAATTCATCTAATGGCATTCCACCTTTGCCTCCACCACCAGCTGGATCTCAGAAAAATGCTGAGAAGAGACCAACTCCTATCTCCTCTAAACCATCATCTTCTGCTCTAACTTCTTCTATTCCCAGTACTAGTGATATACTTACTTTGATTTTGCAGATGAGGGATCGTATGCAGCAGCAGGATGAAACTAATGACAGGATCCTTAGAGAAATCGGAGATCTTAAAAGACAAAAGAAAACGGCAGAGGATCATTCCCCATTAATGCCCAAATCTTTGAATTTTGATACTCCGATGATTACTTCTCAGCCATCAGAGGTCCCAGACGTTCAACACATGTGTGGATCAAGAGGAGTGCATTTCGGCCCAGCAGCAGTGACTCAGGCATTAGGATTATATTTCCAACCGGCAGGATCCTATACTCAGTATATGGGATTCTTCATGAACTCAGGATCCTCCTTCATTCCAGGATTATCCCAGGTTCAAGGATCCTCATTCGTTCCAGGATCATCCCATATTCAGGGATCCCTTCAGATACCAGGATCCTTGAAGAATTTGCAAACAGGAAGTCCAGATGTCCATCAAGGAGATTTTATTCCAATGCAAACCATTGCTTCCACTGGTCCCTCCATCATCCCAGAATCCCTGCAACAAGGATTCACATCCAATGTTCCTAATTTGAACCCGATGGGAGGTAACACTTTTAATAATTCTTATACCACTAACCATGGATTCATGCAGGATACAGGTATCAATCATGCTATGGCCAGAAAGCTACAAAAACTGAAGGATATGATATCAAGTGTTCCAGGGGTAGTCAAACCTATCCCGGAGATTGCAGATGGAAGCCATAAGGTATCTAGTTTTGCACCACCAATCTGTGATGCTGAGATACCCAAAAGATTCCATATCCCTACTATGAAGCTGTATGATGGTACAACGGATCCTGAGGAACACATAGCACAATACAGGAAAAGTATGGAGATCAATCCAATTCCAGAAAAGCTAAAGGAAGCATGCCTATGCAAAGGATTTGGATCCACTCTTACTGGATCAGCTCTTAAATGGCTGCTAAGTCTTCCCCCTTACTCTATTACTTCATTTGCTAATTTAGTTAACTTATTCAATAACCAATTTTCTTGTAGTAGAAAATTTGAACGATTAACTAGTGATTTATATAGGGTAACTCAGGGTCATAATGAATCATTAAGGGATTATATAACCAAATTCAGTAAAGAATCCTTGGACATTCCCAACTTGGATATGGCCACAGCTGTTGAGGCTTTCAAAATGGGATTGCTTAGGGATTCATTGTTCTATGATGATCTTGTTATGACACCATGCAGGAAACTAGATGAAGTAAGAACTCGTGCACTCATGTTCATCCGGCTAGAGGATGACAAGAGGATCCAGGAGAGACAAGTAGGATCCTCAAAACAAGAAAAGCAAGGATCCTCTTTCAAAAGCAACAGATTCAAATCCTACAATAGAAATGACAACCAGAACGTGCATGCTGTTGACCAAGAAGAGGATGATGAGGATCATCCTCCGATTTCTGAATATTGTTTTTCCGTTGATAATCATGAACTAATCCTTGCAATGCAGAATTTAGGAGAAAAAGCCAGATGGCCCAGAAAAAATGACAAACCAGCCGGAATTTAAGACAAATCAAAGTGGTGTGCATACCACGAGGATTTCGGGCATTTAACTGAAGAGTGCATCGCATTAAGAAAGGAAATTGGGTATCTGCTAAGCAAGGGACATTTAAAAGAGTTGTTGGGAAGAAAAAAGCAAAAGACTCAGGATCCTGAAAGGATCCCCGAAAAAGCTCCAGCCCCTCCGGCAAATGCACAAGTGATCAACTTTATTTCTGGAGGATCAGACATCTGTGGTACATCCTTCTCAGCAGCTAAAAGGCATGCAAAGGAAGCTAAAATGGATAACGGAGAAAGACCTATTCGAACATCAAGTGTCTCGGAAGGAAAAATCATAACCTTTGATGAGGATGATAGAATCAACATCCAGGATCCTCATCATGATAGTCTAGTCATCACTCTCTTTATCTCTAACCATTTTGTCCGCAGGATCCTTATTGACGGAGGAAGCTCAGTGAATATTATCCAACTTGATGTTCTGAAGAAGATGGGTATCCCTGAATCAGATATCACTCCAAGATCCTCCGTGCTTGTGGGATTTAGTGGCGAAACTAAGAAAACCCTGGGGGACATCAAACTCCCAATCTATGTGGAAGGATTACATAATTATCAAAAATTTTGTGTTATTGACTGTTTGTCTTGTTGTAATGTCATCCTTGGCAGGCCCTGGATACACGATATGAAGGCAGTCCCATCCACCTACCATCAATGTGTAAAGCTCCCTAGCCCATGGGGAATAATCAAGATCGAAAGTGATCAGCAGGAGGCTAAGGATTGTTACACCTCATCAATGAAACCAGCCTCGAAGCCAAGGGAGCAATAGCAATTACAGTATCCTCCAAGGAATGTCTTGGAGGCGAGAGAACAGGATGTGGACGAAATCCTTTTGGATCCTAATGATCCTGAATCAAAAATCTATATCGGATCAGGGATCATTGGCAAGATGAAAGAAGACATAGTATCCTTCCTCAAAAGAAGAAAGTCTACCTTTGCATGCAAACATGAGGATATGACAGGTATATCTAAGGATATTATAACTCATAAACTTGGCATCGACAGGTCAATCAAACCAATCCATCAAAAAAGGAGGAAGTTTGCACCAGAAAGAAATGCCATTATCCAGGAAGAAGTAGAAAGATTACTTCGAGCAGGTATGATTAGAGAGGTAAAATATCCAAAATGGCTAGCCAATGTAGTTGTTGTTCAAAAGAAAAACGGAAAGTGGAGGGTATGTGTCGATTTCACTGATTTGAATAAAGCATGTCCCAAGGATCCTTTCCCATTACCCCACATTGACTCCATGGTGGATGCAACGGCGGGGCATGAACTGTTAACCTTTATGGATGCATCATCTGGATTCCAACAAATTCAGATGGAGCCATCTGACCAGGAGGATACAACTTTTATGACCCCAACCGGTTTATATTGTTATATTGCTATGCCTTTTGGACTAAGAAATGCAGGTGCAACATATCAAAGGCTAGTGAATATGATGTTCAAAGATCAAATTGGACAAACTATGGAAGTATACATAGACGATATGGTGGTAAAGTCAAAGAAGGCTGAGGATCACCTAAGGGACTTGGAGGAAGCATTTGATATCCTTGATAATTATAACATGAAGCTTAATCCTTCAAAATGTCACTTCGGTGTTAAAGCAGGCAAATTCTTAGGATATATGGTAACTCAGAGGGGCATTGAAGCAAGCCCGGAACAAATCAGAGCATTGGTGAATATCAAATCCCCTGCCAACGCTAAGGATGTGCAAAGGCTAACAGGCAGGATAGCAGCTCTAAACAGATTCATATCCAAATCCTCGGAAAGGTGTAAAGAATTCTATGATATCCTAAGAAAGAACAAAAAATTTGAGTGGACTGAAAAGCATGAGAATGCTTTACAAGCCCTCAAAGAATACATGTCCTCAGCTCCAGCATTGATGAAACCAGAAAAAGGAGATGTGTTGTCCTTATACCTTGCGGTATCCACAAAAGCAGTAAGTGCGGTCCTTGTTAAGGATCATGAAGGTACACAATATCCTGTCTATTATGTAAGTAAGAGTTTACTTGATGCTGAATCCAGGTATTCACACCTTGAAAAACTTATCCTTGCATTGATTATGGCATCTACTAAACTAAGGACATTATTTTGAAACCCATGTTATTGTTGTTAGAACTAATTTTCCAATTAAGAATGTCCTCAGGAAACCAGAGATGTCCGGAAGAATGGCTAAGTGGGCAGTAAAGCTTAGTGCCCATGATATAAGATATGAGCCCAGAACAGCCATCAAATCTCAAGCATTAGCAGACTTTGTGGCTGATTTCAGTAGTGATCTACAAAAGGAAGCCGAATTGGAGGTCCAGCAGCTGGATGAGACCAAGGATCCTTGGATACTACATACTGATGGATCCTCAAATGTCAAAGGCACAGGGCTTGGTATACTACTAAAATCGCCACAGGGGGACATAATACCCCATTCCATAGCTTGTGAGTTCCAAGCCACTAATAATGAGGCTGAATATGAAGCCTTAATCGCTGGCTTACAAATTGCTAAGCAAATGGGGATCAGGTATCTTGAGGTATACGTGGATTCATTGTTAATCACTAATCACTTTAATGGATCCTATGCTGTGAAAGGTGAAAAACTAACCAAATATTTAGAGATAGTCAAAGAATTGGCACTCTCCTTTGTTTCTTTCAGTTTGACACAGGTACCAAGGGAGGAAAATACAGAAGCTGATGCATTGGCCAATCTAGGATCATCTTTGAAGATCCCAGAGGATATAAGTATCCCCATCATCCATATCCTGGCTCCTGCTATTGAAAATCAAGTGGCCATGGAAATAGAAGAGGATACTGCAATGATCCCTAGTGAGGATACTCAATCTTATTCAGGATCATGGATCTCACCAATCATGAGATACTTACAACACGGGGAAATTCCTATGGGAGAAAATCCTAGGGCTTTCAGGATTAAGGTATCTCAATTCACAATCTTAAATAATGTGCTATATAAGCGATCTCTTGCAGGACCATATTTAAGATGTATCGAGGATCCTGAAGTTCAAGAAGTGTTAAAAGACTTCCATGAAGGAGATTGTGGAAACCACACTGGGGGCAGGGCATTGTTCTCAAGGATCTTAAGGACAGGATACTACTGGCCAACTATGAAAAGGGATGCTGTGGAGTATGCTAAGAAGTGTGATCCTTGTCAAAGACACAGCAATATCCTTCATCAGCCGGCTGAATTTCTACATCCTATACCATCCTCTTGGCCATTCATGAGATGGGGGATGGATATAGTTGGCAAGCTCCCTAAGGCACCTGGTGGAAAAGTATTCATGCTTGCTATGACTGACTACTTCTCCAAGTGGATAGAGGCTGAAGCTTTTGCCCAAGTCAGAGAGAAGGAAGTTATATCCTTTATTAAGAGAAACATTATAACTAGATTTGGCATTCCTTCTGAAATTGTATGTGATAATGGTTCCCAATTTATTGGGAGCAGGACCACTAACTTTTGTGATAGTTGGGGGATTAAGATGATAACATCAACACCAGTCCACCCACAAGCCAATGGTCAGGCAGATTCATCCAACAAGATCATCATCAACAATCTGAAGAAGAAACTTGGATCCAAGAAGGGAAATGGGCAGAGGAATTGCCTTATGTGCTTTGGGCTGATAGGACAACTCCCAAGAATGCTACTGGTCAAACACCCTTCTCTTTGGTGTTTGGGGCAGAATCAGTGATCCCAACAGAGATGGTAGTTCCAACTGCTAGAACAAGTACCCGTGATCCTGAGGAAAATGATGCAAACCTGGCTCAAGACTTGGATACTATTGAAGAAATCAGGGATCTAGCTAGGATAAGGATGGCGAGCTACCAACAAAGAATGGCTGGTGCTTACAACAAAAATGTCAGAATAAGGAAATTCCAAGTAGGGGATATGGTATTGAGAAAAGCATTCCAAAATACCATCAATCCTGCTGACGGGAAATTAGCACCAAAGTGGGAAGGCCCTTACTTGATTGAAGCTGAAGCACGAAAGGGGGCATATAGATTGCTAACCATGGAAGGAAATTTGTTACCAAGAGCCTGAAATGCTGTTCACTTAAAGAAATATTTCATGTGAACAGGATCCTCCTGGCACATATGATCCTTACATTGAAAGCATCCTCGAAGGATCCCAGTGATACCAATGATCCTTACTCTGGTAAAGTCCTAATCCTAAACTATTCCATTTTCTTATTTTTACCTAAGGATAAGGATCGTGTATCCTTCATCCTTCTCTCACGAGATTTTGAGTTCTGATAAGTACAGGTATCCTTAGCACAATGTTGATAGTCTTCAAAAAGCATCACACATCCTTGGGTTCAACCCTAGTTATCCTTGGGCTTGTCCCCAGTTTTCGCCTGTAGCGCACGATGATCCTGGTATAGTTCATGTCTTTGGGACCAGTACCCACTCTAGGGGCTGATAACCTCATCGTACTGGCTATACCTAGGATCCTACGTATAATGGTAGACGTACCATACATCCGTTCCTAAGGTTTCTAACGTTTTCACGTTAGCTAAGGTTTTGGCATTTTCATGTCACTAAGTTTGGATAGTCGCCAGTGAGGGCCATACTCCAGTTTACATACGATCCTTGGGCTTGTCCCCAGTTATCCTTTGGGCTTGTCCCCAGTTATCCTTTGGGCTTGTCCCCAGTGATCCTTTGGGCTTGTCCCTAGTTATCCTTTGGGCTTGTCCCCAGTTACTAACTTATCTTTTATATTGGCTTAGTCCCAAGTTATGTTCTACTTTTCAGGTTTTCAAAGTTAAACAATTAAGGATCCTTAATCCTTATTATCCATTAAAGATTTACTTATGGTTATCCTGATTAAAGGTTAGGATCCTAACTTGGATCCTCAGGTATGATCCTTAACTAATTTTAATTTCATTCATTATTCATTTGAATAACCCTTAGACCTTGACAACTGAACCTATGATCCTTAAAATAAACTACTTTGGAAATTTTCGATTATAGGATATTTGATCCAGGATCATATCCTAAATTTCTTAAACATAATATACTTAACCTTTCTCACTCAGGCAAATATATATCAAAACAATTGGAAATTAAAAGGATAACAACACAAGATAAGCCAAAAAGATCAGAGCTATTTTATTAACAAAGGTTTAAAACCCTTCATAAGTTGTCAAAATTGCCAACCCACGTTTCTACCAGCAAAACGTGGCCCGTCCACATGGGTTGGCAAAGGGTGTCCATTGTTTGTGCGGTCATAGCATGCAGGTAGATAAAAGGCGGCAGGATCACAATGGCTTCATCCCCCAAACAGAGGATCCCTCCACCATTTGCAATCCTACCTATTGTCTGAAGGATCCTGGATCCTTAATCCTAAAACTATTGTTCAAAGTTACAGACCATAAAAAAAATTGGGCTCCGGCTATGTCTAGAAGTTTCCTTCATCGCCCAATCCTGCAGCTCAAGCCTTCGCTGCACCATCACCACCAGCTCCACTTGCCTCTCCACCCTGATCCTTGCCAATATCACCACCCTCAAGCATCGGGACCTCCTCAGCCTCTTCATCATCCTCCAACTCTGCCAGCCTCGCCTTCCAACCCTCAACGTCCCATATGCTCTTGTCGAAGGCAGGATCCTGAGCCTCCGCAGCCATCTGCAGCTGGATCTTATACATGGTTATCGCAGCAGAGACCTTGGCGTCCTGGGTGATGTCATGCTTCTCATAATCAAAGTTTATCAGCATTTTGGCAGCTTCATCCTTGGTAGCTCGGAGCTCCTTCTCAAGATCAGCAATCTTGAGATCCTTCAGCACACCCATCTGTTGGAGGTCAGCGATTTGGCGATCTTGATCCTCGACGTGGCCAACATAAGTCTCTATCTCAGCAAATTTCTGCAAAAAGAAAACAAGGCATAACATCAGAAACAAGTGATCCTCAAAACTGTCAGGATAACAAACAGGGGCAGTGATCCTTACCTCGTTGAAATAGTCCAGAAACTGTTGGCGGAGCAGGGGCAGACCTTGTAAATCCTCAGAGGCCTTTCTCTTCTTTCCTTTACCCCTAATAGGTGCTTTAGGGGCTGAAGCACTTGGGCTAGCAGGATTCTTCTTCCTTGAGGATTTCACGTTGGTCAGATCATCGATGCCAAACTTTGAGGCAGACTTAGAAGGTTTTCCAGCACCTACACAACCAAAATAAGATAAGTATTCTAATTAAATTTGAAATCCTACACAGAATTACTTTATAAAAATGAATACTTACTTGACATTGTGGCAGAGGCAGAAGATACTTCTTGAGAATCCTGGGTGGCAACTTGGAAAGTTCTTGTCTCCGGATCAAGCTTCTTAAAGGCCAAAAGTCTCTCTTTTGCAGCAGGTGTCAACTTCAGATGAGAGATGGAGATAGCTGCACAACAAACAAGAAAATATCAGTGATCCTCATCCTAAGGAACAGGTTTTATGGTGATCCTTCCAGGATCCTCTATCCTACCATGAGTAGCCCACTCTTTGGGCAGATCCTTCCCATCAGGGATGGTACCGTCGCTTCCAGTTCATGTCATTCTTGGTGACTTTGAAGACAGGGTGATCCTCCCCAGCTTTTCGCTTAAACAAATAACGATGGGATCCGAAAGTGGTAAGATCATACATCTCAGCCAGCTCCGCCGTACCAAGGTCAATACCCTCTTGTTCAATGATCCTTTCAAGAGTGTATAACACCCTCCAGATCATGGGCATAGCCTGGATATAGCAGATGCCGGTAAGAGAGAAAAAGGATTGAGTGAACTGTGGGAAAGGATACGAATATCCAATCAAGAACGGAGTAACCGGGAAAGTTACCCAAGTATCAGAAATAAAATCACTCAAAGCAGTGGGAGTAAAAGACTTGAAGATAGTGTTCGCCGGAAAGCAATGACGGATTCTGTCGATCTGAGGATCGGTGAAACAACACCTCTCAGTAGGAGAATCCTTGATGATCCCTTGACCCTTCAAGGGACTGTTCTTCTTAGGATCCTTATGCGGGGAGTTCCGGAGCAACATCTTAACAGAAGGATGGAAGGAAGAAGAAAAATAGAGCAAAAGAGACGAAGATGAGAAGGAGAATACCTGGTTAATCTTCCGAATGCGGTTATAAAGGGAGTCGCTTTGAATTTAAATGCATTCGATCCTATCCCTATCTTCTATTTATAATGATGATTTGCAGGAGAGTCACTTTAGTGACGTCAGGTTTGCAACGGCTAGTCCGTCTCCAACGGCTAGCTATCCGTTAGCTTGTTGCGGATAAGATCAACAAAATACAACTCGTTTATTTACAATATTACTCCTTATATTTTGGGGGCAATTGTTAGGGCTGGATTTTTATGACCTATGATCCTTACATGTGATCCTTACACGTGATCCTAATCAGTGATCCTTGTTTCTTTGGCAGATAGTGATCCTCAGAAGAGTTCCAGGATCAGGATCACGGAGCAACCCAGGGATCCTCATACTAACGATTGTTCTCTTTGAATTTAATGTTGTCTTGCAGGAATTTCGAGTAGGATCCGCTCTTAACAACGTAAACAAGGAACCTGTCACGCTACTTTGGCATATGCATAATCAAAGATGGACGTTGTGGACAATATGGAAACTCAGCACAATTTAAGGGCGATAATTTAGGCTAAATTTATTTCTATTCTTGAAGGGGTAACGAGCTAATAGTTAGGTTATTTACCTAAAATATTGTTTTGGTCAAAAATCACACAAGGATAATGTAACCAAACTTTATGAAAACGGGGTATGATGCTTGGTTAATTATGAAAGTAAAGGATCACTTCTGTGATAAAGATGCAAAGACACAATGATTTATACGAGGAAAAAGCCCTTGATCAATGAATGATCTCCGGCATAAAAAACCTCGGGTGATGGCAACTACCGATCACCAACTTCAATATAACAAAAATATGATTACAACTTTGGATGATAATGAGCTGAGTACAAGGATCACTATTGCTTTTGGTGTCTAAGTGTGTGAGAGTTGCGTTGTATGTCGTGTGTCCCCTTCCAAATGATGGAGAAGTGGTATTTATACATGTGTAGGTGACCTATTTTAGGTAGCTAAACTAATATTCAGCTCATTAGCCCTTTAGAAATGAGATACAATCTAGCCTAAATAGCCGCCCATAAATCAAGCCTAGTTTCCATATCCTGTGCAACGTCTTTCTTCGATTAAGCTCTTGCCATATTTGTGAAGACGCGTCCCTGGATCATGATGTCTAGAGCATATCCTGCTAGATGTTCCTGCAAAACAATATTGTATTGAGCGGAAGTAGCCGTTAGTATAAGGATCACCATAATGTCCCATGATCCTGATCCTGAAGTCCTCCTGAGGATCACTGTCTGCCAAAGGAACAAGGATCACTGGTTAGGATCACTTATAAGGATCACGTATAATAAAAATCCAGCCCTAACAATTGCCCCCAAAATATAAGGAGTTAATTGTAAATAGACGAGTTATATTTTGTTTCGATCTTATCTCTAACAGGCGACTCCAAGAAACTAGCCGTTATGCTCGGACTAGCCGTTGTGATCATTACGTCAGAGATGTGACAATCCCTGCAGATCATGATTATAAATAGGAGATAGGGTGAGGATCAGTTTGTATTTAAATTCGAGATACACTCCCTTTATATTCTACACCGAAGATCGATCAGGTACTCTCCTCTTCTCTCTTTGCTCTGTTTTCCGTTTCTACTTTGTTTCTGTTCCAAACATGTTGCTCCGGAATTCTCCGCACAAGGATTCCAAGAAGGATAGTCCCTTAAAAAGCCAGGGGATTATCAAGGATTCTCCTACGGAGAGGTGTTGCTTTAGTGATGCTCACGTAGACAAAATTCGTCATTGCTTTCCGGCGAATGCCGTTTTTAAATCCTTTGATCCTACTGCTTTGAGCGACTTTGTCTCGGATGTCTGGGTGGCTTTTCCTGCTACCCCGTTTGCTATAGGGTACTCGTATCCTTTTCCAGACTTTACCCAGTCTTTCTTTTCCTTAACCGGCATCTCTTACATCCAAGCTATGCCGATGATCTGGAGGGTTCTTTATACCTTCGAGAGGATCATCGAGCAGGAAGGGATTGGTCTGGGGATGGCGGAGTTAGCTGAGTTTTACGATCTCACCACCTTCGGTTCTCACCGGTATTTTTTGAAACGGAAAGCTGGGGAGGATCACCCAATCTTCAAAGTTACCAAGAATGATACAAACTGGAAACGTCGGTTTTTCTTTGTTAAGAGGGATTCCATCCCGGATGGGAAGGATCTGCCCAAGGAATGGGCCACTCATGGTAGGGTAGAGGATCCTCGAAGGATCACTATCAGTCCTGTCTCATATGATGAGGATCACTGATGTCTTTTTTCCTTTGTCTTTTATGCAGCTATTTCCATTGCTCATCTGAAATTAACCCCCGCTGCAAAAGAGAGAGTGTTAGCTTTTAAAAAGCTTGATCCTGAAGTTAGAAGCTTCCAAATCACTATCCAAGATTCTCAAGAGATATCCTCTGCATCTGCCACAATGTCAAGTAAGTATCCTTATAGGAAATGAGTTATATGTAAAGTTGTTCAATTAGTAAAGGAACTTATCTTGTTTTTGAATTGTGTAGGTGCTGGAAAATCTGCCAGGTCTGTTAAATCTGCCTCCAAATTTGGGATAAGTGATCTTGCCAATGTCACGTCTTCAAAGAAGAAGGCTCCTGCTGCCAGTCCTTCAGCATCAGCTCCTAAAGCGCCTATCCGAGGCAAAGGGAAGAAGAGGAAGGCTTCAGATGATCTCCAGGGATTTCCCCTCCTCCGTCAGCAATTCCTCGACTACGTGAATGAGGTAAGGATCACTGCCCCTGTTGGTTATCCGTCTCGCATATCCTGTTTGTGTATCCTGCTTTTCTTGAGGATCATCTGATCCTAAGCTTATCTTTTTTCTCCTGTTGCAGAAACTTGCCGAGATTGAGACCTATCTTGGCCATGTTGAGGACCAGGAGAGCCAAATTGCCGACCTCCAGCAAATGGGTGTGTTAAAGGATCTCAAGATAGGAGATCTTGAGAAGGAACTCCGGGTCATGAAGGCTGAGGCTGCTCAGAGGTTGATCGATATGGATAATGAGAAGCAGGAGATCACCCAAGATGCTAAGGTCTCCGCGGCAATTGCTATGTATAAGATACAACTTCAGATGGCCGAGGAGGCTCAGGATCCTACCTTTGACAAAAGCTCGTGGGATGTTGAGGGTTGGAAGGCAAGGCTGGCAGACCTGGAGGACGAGGATGAGGCTGAAGATATCCCAATGCTGGAGGGAGGTGATGCTGACAAGGATCAAGGTGGAGCAGCCGGCGGTGATGGAGCAGCAAAGGAGTAGGCTGCATGATTGGGCGATGATGGATATTGTTGACTAGGCCGGAGCCCAATTTTTTAGGTTTGGTAGTGTTTTTTGTGGTTGTTGATGGTTTGAGACAATTATGGTCTGTAATCTCTGAACAATAGTTTCTTAGGGTTAAGGATCCTGGATCCTTTGAACAATAGGTAGGATTACAAAAGGTGGAGGGATCCTCTGTTTGGGGGATGAAGCCTTTGTGATCCTGCCGCTTTTAATTTCCTGCAAAATGCTAAGACCGCATAGACAATGGACACCCTTTGCCAACCCATGTGGACGGGCCACGTTTTGCTGGTAGAAATGTGGGTTGGCAATTTTGACAACTTTCTTGAAAGGGTTAATGATCCTTTTGTTTAATAATATAACTTTAACTTTTCTGGCTTACCTTGTGTTGTTATCCTTATCTTCTTGTTTCTCAGTTGTTTTTGTAGTATATTTTAAAGTAGCAAGAGTTGAAAATATATTTAATAAATTTAGGATATGATCCTAGATCAAATATCCTGATATCGAAAATATTCAAAATATTTTAGTTCAAGGATCATAGGTTTGGTTGTCAAAGTATAAGGGTCGGTTAGGATAATGAATATAATCAAAATAGTCAAGGATCATACCTGAGGATCCAAGTCAGGATCCTAACCTTCAATCGAGACAATCGTGGATAAGACTTTGATGGATAATAAGGATTAAGGATCCTTATGTGTTTTACCTTTGACAAACCTGAAAAACGAAGCACAACTTGGGACTAAGCCAATGTAAGAAGTAAATTAGTAACTGTGGTCATGCCCAAAGGATAACTGAGAATGATCCCAGAGGATCACTGGGGACAAGCCCAAAGGATAACTGGGGACAAGCCCAAAGGATCGTATGTAAACTGGAGTATGGCCCTTTCTGGCGACTATCCAAACTTAGTGACATGAAAATGTCAAAACCTTAGCTAACGTGAAAACGTTAGAAACCTTAGGAACGGATGTATGGTACGTCTACCATTATACGTAGGATCCTAAATATAGCCAGTACGATGAGGTTGTCAGCCCCGAAAGTGGGTACTGGTCCCAAAGACGTGAACTATACCAGGATCATCGTGCGCTGCTGGCGGATACTGGGGATAATCCCAAGGATAACTGGGGTTGGACCCAAGGATCTGCGGTGCTTTTGAAGATCTTTGACGATATGCTGAAGATACCTGAACTTATCATAACTCAAATGTTTCGTGAGTAGAGGATGAAGGATACATGATCCTTATCCTTAGGTAAAAAGTAAGAAAATGCAATAGTTTCTAGGATAAGCATATTACCAGAGTAAGGATCACTGATATCACCGGGATCCTTTAAGGATACTTCAATGTAAGGATCACGTGCATGGAGGATCATGTTCACATGAAATATTTCTTTAAGTGAACAGCATTCCAGGCTCTTGGTAACAAGTTTCCTTCCATGGTTAGCAACCTGTATGCCCCCTTTCCTGCTTCAGCTTCAATCAAGTAGGGACCTTCCCATTTTGGTGCTAGCTTCCCGTCAGCAGGATTAATAGTATTTTGAAATGCTTTTCTCAACACCATATCTCCGACTTGGAACTTCCTTATCCTGACATTTTTGTTGTAGGTACCAGCCATTCTTTGTTGGTAGCTTGCCATCCTTATTCTAGCTAGATCCCTGACTTCCTCAATAGTATCCAAATCCTGAGCTAGGATTGCAGCATTTTCTTCAGGATCACGAGCAATTGTTCTAGCAGTTGGGATCACCATCTCTGTTGGGATCACTGCTTCTGCCCCAAATACTAAAGAGAAAGGTGTTTGACCAGTGGCATTCTTGGGAGTTGTCCTATCAGCCCATAGCACATAAGGTAACTCCTCTGCCCATTTTCCTTTCTTGGATCCTAGCTTCTTCTTCAGATTGTTGATGATGATCTTGTTGGATGATTCTGCTTGACCATTGGCTTGTGGATGAACTGGTGTTGATGTTATCATCTTGATTCCCCAACTGTCACAAAAGTTAGTGGTTCTGCTTCCAATGAATTGGGAGCCATTATCACATACAATTTCAGAGGGAATGCCAAATCTAGTTATAATGTTTCTTTTAATGAAGGATATGACTTCCTTTTCTCTGACTTGAGCGAAGGCTTCAGCTTCTATCCACTTGGAAAAATAGTCAGTCATGGCAAGCATAAATACTTTTCCACCAGGTGCTTTAGGGAGCTTGCCAACTATATCCATTCCCCATCTCATGAATGGCCAAGAGGATGGTATGGGGTGTAGTAATTCAGCTGGTTGGTGAAGGATATTGCTATGTCTTTGGCAAGGATCACACCTCTTAGCATACTCTATAGCATCCCTTTTCATGGTTGGCCAGTAGTATCCTGTTCTAAGGATCCTTGAGAATAATGCCCTGCCCCCAGTGTGGTTTCCACAATCTCCTTCATGGAAGTCTCTCAATACTTCTTCAATTTCAGGATCCTCAATACATCTTAAATATGGTCCTGCAAGGGATCGTTTATATAACACATTATTTAAGATTGTAAATTGAGATACCTTGATTCTGAAAGCTCTAGGATTTTCTCCCATTGGAATCTCTCCGTTTTGCAAGTATTTCATGATTGGTGGGATCCATGATCCTGAATAAGATTGAGCTTCTTCATTAGGGATTACTGCAGTATCCTCTTCTATTTCCATGGCCACTTGATTTTTAATAGCAGGGGCCAGGATATGGATGATAGGGATACTTATGTCTTCTGGAATTTTTAAGGATGATCCTAAGTTGGCCAATGCATCAGCTTCCGTGTTATCCTCCCTTGGTACCTGTGTTAAGCTAAAAGAAACAAAAGAGAGTGCCAATTCTTTGACTATCTCTAAATATTTGGTTAGTTTTTCACCTTTAACAGCATAGGATCCATTAAAGTGATTGGTGATCAATAATGAGTCTACATATACTTCGAGATATCTTACCCCCATATCCTTAGCAATCTGTAAGCCAGCAATTAAGGCTTCATATTCAGCCTCATTGTTAGTTGCTTGGAACTCACAGGCTATGGAGTGGGGTATTATGTCCCCCTGTGGCGATTTTAGTAGGATCCCGAGCCCTGTGCCCTTGACATTTGAGGATCCGTCAGTGTGTAGTATCCAAGGATCCTTGGTTTCATCCAGCTGCTGGACCTCCAATTCTGCTTCTTTTTGTAGATCACTACTGAAATCAGCCACAAAGTCGGCTAAGGCTTGTGATTTAATGGCTGTTCTTGGTTCGTATCTTATATCATGGGCACTAAGCTTCACTGCCCATTTAGCCATTCTCCCTGACATCTCCGGTTTCCTGAGGACATTCTTAATTGGAAAATTAGTTTTAACAACAATAGTATGGGTTTCAAAATAATGCCTTAACTTAGTGGATGCCATGATTAACGCAAGAATAAGTTTTTCGAGGTGTGAGTACCTGGATTCGGCATCAAGTAGACTTTTACTTACATAGTAGATAGGATATTGTGTACCTTCGTGATCCTTGACAAGGACAGCACTTACAGCGGTTGAGGATACCGCCAGGTATAAGGATAATACATCTCCTTTTTTCGGTTTTGCTAATGCTGGTGCTGAGGACATATATTCTTTAAGGGCTTGTAAAGCGTTCTCATGCTTCTCAGTCCATTCAAACTTCTTATTCTTCCTTAGGATATCGTAGAATTCTTTGCATTTTTCTGAGGATTTCGATATGAACCTGTTCAAAGCTGCTATCCTGCCTGTCAGTCTTTGAACATCCTTGGCATTGGCAGGAGATTTGATATTTATTAATGCTTTGATTTGTTCCGGGCTTGCTTCAATGCCCCTCTGGGTTACCATGTATCCTAAGAACTTTCCTGCCTTAACACCAAAATGGCATTTTGAAGGATTAAGTTTCATGTTGTAACTATCGAGGATATCAAATGCTTCTTCCAAGTCCCTTAGGTGATCCTCAGCTTTCTTTGACTTGACCACCATATCATCTATGTACACCTCCATAGTTTTTCCAATTTGATCTTTGAACATCATATTTACCAGCCTTTGATATGTTGCACCTGCATTTCTTAGTCCAAAAGGCATGGCAATATAACAATATAAACCGGTTAGGGTCATAAAGGCTGTATCCTCTTGGTCAGATGATTCCATCTGGATTTGTTGGAACCCAGATGATGCATCCATAAAGGTTAACAGTTCATGCCCCGCTGTTGCATCCACCATGGAGTCAATGTGGGGTAATGGGAAAGGATCCTTGGGACATGCCTTATTCAGATCAGTGAAGTCGACACATACCCTCCACTTTCCATTTTTCTTTTGGACAACGACCACATTGGCTAACCATTTTGGATATTTTACCTCTCTGATCATACCTGCTCGAAGTAGTCTCTCTACTTCTTCTTGGATAATGGCATTCCTTTCCGGTGCAAACTTCCTCCTTTTTTGATGGATTGGTTTGATAGACCTGTCAATGCCAAGTTTGTGAGTAATAATATCCTTAGATATACCTGTCATATCTTCATGTTTCCAAGCAAAGGTAGATTTTCTTCTTTTGAGGAAGGATATTAAGTCTTCTTTCATCTTGCCAAGGATCCCTAATCCGATATAGATTTTTGATTCAGGATCACTAGGATCCAAGAGGATTTCGTCCACATCTTGTTCTCTTGCCTCCAAGACATTCCTCGGAGGATACTGTAATTGCTATTGCTCCCTTGGCTTCGAGGTTGGCTTCATGGATGAGGTATAGCAATCCTTAGCCTCTTGCTGATCACTGTCGATCTTGATTATCCCCCATGGGCTAGGGAGCTTCACACATTGATGGTAGGTAGATGGAACTGCTTTCATGTCATGTATCCAAGGCCTGCCAAGGATAACGTTGCAACAAGATAAACAATCAATAACACAAAATTTTTGGTAATTATGTAATCCTTCCACGTAGATTGGGAGTTTGATGTCCCCCAGAGTTTTCTTCGTTTCTCCACTGAATCCTACAAGCACGGAGGATCTTGGTATGATGTCTGATTCTAGGATTCCCATCTTCTTCAGGACATCAAGCTGGATAATGTTCACTGAGCTCCCTCCGTCAATAAGGATCCTGCGGACAAAATGGTTAGAGATAAAGAGAGTGATAACTAAACTATCATGGTGAGGATCCTGAATGTTAATGCGATCATCCTCATCAAATGTTATCATCTTCCCTTCTGAGACACTTGAGGTTCTAATAGGCCTTTCTCCATTATCCATTTTTGATTCTTTTGCATGTCTTTTGGCCGCTGAAAAGGATGTACCACAAATGTCTGATCCTCCGGATATAAAGTTAATCACTTGTGCGTTTTCCGGAGGTGCTGGAGCCTTTTCAGGGATCCTTTCAGGATCCTGGGTCCTTTGCTTTTTTCTCCCCAACAATTCTTTTAGATGCCCCTTGCTTAGCAGGTATCCAATTTCTTTTCTTAAGACTATGAAATTTTCAGTTAGATGCCCGAAATCCTCATGGTATGCACACCATTTGGACTTATCTTTAGTCCCGGATGGTTTATCATTCTTCCTGGGCCATCTGGCTTTTTCACCTAGATTCTGCATTGCAAGGATCAGTTCATGATTATCAACGGAGAAACAATATTCTGAGATTGGAGGATAATCTTCATCATCCTCTTCCTGGTCAACAGCATGCACATTCTTGTTCTCATTCCTATGGTAGGATTTGAATTTGTTGCTCTTGAAGGAGGATCCTTGCTTCTCCGGTTTTGAGGATCCCACTTGTCTCTCCTAGATCCTCTTGTCATCTTCTAGCCGGATAAACCTGAGTGCTCGAGTTCTTACTTCATCTAAATTCCTGCATGGTGTCATAACAAGATCATCATAGAATAATGAATCCTTAAGCAGTCCCATTTTGAAGGCTTCAACAGCCGTAGCCATATCCAAGTTGGGAATGTCCAAGGATTCTTTACGATTTTGAGTTATCCTGTACAAATCGCTAGTTAATTTTTCAAATTTTCTACTACAAGAGAATTGGTTATTGAATAAATTAACTAAATTAGCAAATGAAGTAATAGAGTAGGGGGGAAGACTTAGCAGCCACTTAAGAGCTGATCCAGTTAGAGTGGATCCAAATCCTTTACATAGGCATGCTTCCTTCAACTTTTCTGGGATAGGATTGATTTCCATCCTTTCCCTGTATTGTGCTATATGCTCCTCTGGATCCGTTGTGCCATCATACAGCTTCATGGTAGGGATATGGAACCTTTTGGGTACCTCTGCATCACAAATTGGTGGTGCAAAGCGAGATACCTTGTGGCTTCCATCTGCAATCTCTGGGATAGGCTTGACTACCCCTGGAACACTTGAGATCATGTCCTTTAGTTTCTGTAATTCCCTGGCCATAGCATGATTGGTACCTGTATCCTGCATGAATCCAAGGTTAGTGGTAGGATAATTATTTAAAGTGTTACCTCCCATTGGGTTCAAGTTAGGGAATCCATATTGCTGGGATTCTGGAACAACGGAGGGACCAGTGGAAGCAATGGTCTGCATTGGAATGAAGTCCCCTTGATGGACATCTAGACCTCCTATTTGCAAACTTTTTAGGGATCCTGGCATCTGTAAGGATCCTGGTATCTGGGATGATCCTGGAACGAAGGAGGATCCGTGAACCTGGGATGATCCTGGAACAAAGGAGGATCCTTGGCCCTGGAATGATCCTGGAACAAAGTAGGATCCTTGAAACTGCTGTGCCCCCGGATAGGCTCCCGGATTCATGAAGGATCCCATGTATTGAGGATAGGATCCTATTGGCTGAAAATGTGAATCTGATGTCTGAGTCATTGCTGCCGAGTTG
Source organism: Helianthus annuus (assembly GCF_002127325.2). Lineage (NCBI taxonomy): Eukaryota > Viridiplantae > Streptophyta > Magnoliopsida > Asterales > Asteraceae > Helianthus > Helianthus annuus. The sequence goes on along the minus strand of NC_035436.2, from coordinate 73,164,281 downwards.
AGACGTGATCCTCTTGACTCCCCTATGATCTGCACGTCGGGGATCCCTGATGGCTGGGAAGTGATCATTGGAGTATCGAAGCTCAAGGATTTGGGCATCAGTGGAGAATGATCCTCTGCCGCTTTCTTTTGTCTTTTGAGGTCTCCAATTTCCCTAAGGATCCTTTCGTTAGTTTCATCTTGCCGCTGCATACGATCCTTCATCTGCAAAATTAAAGCAAATACATCACTAGTACTGGGAATAGAAGAATTCATAGCAGAAGAAGATAGAGGTTTAGAGAAAGTGGGAGTTGATCTCTTCTCAGTATTTTTCTGAGATCCTGCCGGTGGAGGAGGCAAGGTGATCTGTGATGAGGTGACTGCAGACATCGCCGTGGACGTGTTCTTCAATGATGAAGCCATGTAACTCTTTGAAATGATTTCGAACAAAAGATTTTCTTATGAATGAAGCACCAATTGCCCCACGGTGGGCGCCAAACTGTTTTGGTCAAAAATCACACAAGGATAATGTAACCAAACTTTATGAAAACGGGGTATGATGCTTGGTTAATTATGAAAGTAAAGGATCACTTCTGTGATAAAGATGCAAAGACACAATGATTTATACGAGGAAAAAGCCCTTGATCAATGAATGATCTCCGGCATAAAAAACCTCGGGTGATGGCAACTACCGATCACCAACTTCAATATAACAAAAATATGATTACAACTTTGGATGATAATGAGCTGAGTACAAGGATCACTATTGCTTTTGGTGTCTAAGTGTGTGAGAGTTGCGTTGTATGTCGTGTGTCCCCTTCCAAATGATGGAGAAGTGGTATTTATACATGTGTAGGTGACCTATTTTAGGTAGCTAAACTAATATTCAGCTCATTACCCCTTTAGAAATGAGATACAATCTAGCCTAAATAGCCGCCCATAAATCAAGCCTAGTTTCCATATCCTGTGCAACGTCTTTCTTCGATTAAGCTCTTGCCATATTTGTGAAGACGCGTCCCTGGATCATGATGTCTAGAGCATATCCTGCTAGATGTTCCTGCAAAACAATATTGTATTGAGCGGAAGTAGCCGTTAGTATAAGGATCACCATAATGTCCCATGATCCTGATCCTGAAGTCCTCCTGAGGATCACTGTCTGCCAAAGGAACAAGGATCACTGGTTAGGATCACTTATAAGGATCACGTATAATAAAAATCCAGTCCTAACAAATATGACCACACACACTTGTATAAGTAGCACTCTTCACCATTCGGAAGACACAACACACATTTCTCACACGCTTTGACACACGATACTATAGTGATCCTTGTACTTAGCTCGTTACCATCCGAAATTGTAAAAATATTGTTTGTTATATTGAAGCTTGGTGATCGGTAGTTGCCATCACCCGAGGTTTTTTATGCCGGAGATCATTCATTGATCAAGGGCTTTTTCCTCGTATAAATCCTTGTGTCACTTGCGTATTTTACATTTAAGTGATCCTTCACTTTGTTCATCATACCAAGCATCATTCCCCGTTTACATAAAGTTTGGTTGCATTATCCTTGTGTGATTTTTGACCAAAACAATGATGATGATGATGATGATGATGATGATGATGATGACGATGATGATGATGATGATGATGATTGTTTTAGTCAAAAATCACACAAGGATAATGCAACCAAACTCTCTGTTAACGGGGAAATGATGCTTGTAATGATGAATAAAGAAAAGGATCACTTATATGTAAGCTGCACAAGTGACACAAAGATTTATACGAGGAAAAAGCCCTTGATCAATGAATGATCTCCGGCATAAAAAACCTCGGGTGATGGAAATTACCGATCACCAAACTTCAATATAATAAACAATGTTTACAACTTCGGATGGTAACGAGCTAAGTACAAGGATCACTATGGTGTAGTATGCTAGAGCGTGTAAGAAATGTGTTGTGCTCTCCAAATGCTCGAGAGTGCCCTTTATATAAGTGTGTGTGGTTGAATTTAGGTAAGTCACCTAACTACTAGCTCGTTACCCCTTTAGAAACAGAAGTAAATTTAGCCTAACTAATTGCCCGTAATTTGTGCTAAGTTTCCATATTCTCCACAACGTCTATTTCTGGTTATGCATGTGCGAAATTAGCGTGAAAGATTCCTTAATAACGTTGCCAAGACCAGGTCCAACTCATAATTCCTGCAAAACAACATTAAATTCAAAGAGAACAATCGTTAGTATGAGGATCCTTAGGATGATCCATTGTCCTGATCTTGAAGTTCTTCTGAGGATCACTATCTGCCACGGAAACAAGGATCATTATTAGGATATTAGGTAAGGATCACAGGTCATTAAAAATCCTGCCCTAACAATTGCCCCCAAAATATAAGGAGTAATTATATAATATTAACGAGTTATATTTTGCTGATCTTATCTGTAACTAACTCAACGGATATATAGCCGTTGTGAACGAACTATCCGTTGCAATCCTGACGTCACGGAGGTGACAACCCTGCACAAATCATGATTATAAATAGAGATAGGGATAGGATCGTTTGCATTTAAAATCAAGAACTTCTCCCTTTATAACCGCAACCAGAGGATTGAACAGGTATTCCCCTTCATCTTCTCTCTTGTTTGCTCTGTTTTTCTTTTCGTATCTATTTCGTTCAAAATGTTGCTCCGGAATTCTCCTGCCAAGGATCTTCAGAAGGAAAGCCCCTTCAAGAGCCAAGGGATCATCACAGACTCTGCTAAAGAACGCTGTATCTTCACTGATCCCCAAATTGACAGGGTTCGGTGCTGTTTTCCCGCAAATACTGTGTTCAAACCCTATGATCCTTCTGCCCTGAGCGATCACACTTCTGATTCGTGGGTTGCTTTCCCTGTGACCCCGTTTGCCATAGGTTACACGTATCCCTTTCCGGCCTTCACCCAAGCCTTCTTCTCTTTGACCGGCATATCTTACATTCAGGCCATGCCGATGATCTGGAGGGTTTTGTATACCCTTAAGAGGATCATCGAGCAAGAGGGGATAGACCTAGGTATGGCCGAGTTAGGTGAGCTGTACGATCTGACCACCTTTGGTTCCCATCGTTATCTGTTCAAACGTAAACCTGGGGAGGAGCATCCGATCTTCAAGGCTACCAAGAATGATACTAACTGGAAGCGGCGGTTCTTTTTTGTGGGGAGAGATACCATCCCTGATGGGAAGGATTTACCCAAGAAGTGGGCTACCCACGGTAGGATAGAGGATCCTGGAAGGATCACCGTAGAGCTTATCCTTTAGCATAAGGGTCACTGACACTCTTTTGTTTTCTTGTTGTGCAGCTATATCCGTTTCACATCTTAGGTTGACTCCTGCTGCAAAAGAGAGACTCTTGGCCTTTAAGAAGCTTGATCCTGAAATAAGAACTTTCCAGATTACCACCCAGGATTCTCAGGAAGTATCATCTGCTTCTGTCACAATGTCAAGTAAGTATCCTTATTTAAAGAGTAATTCTATACGGGAATTCAAATTAAGTTAAAATACTTATCTTATTTTGGTTGTGTAGGTGCTGGAAAATCCACCAAGTCAGCTTCGAAGTTCAGCATCACCGATCTTACTAATGTCAAATCCTCAAGGAAGAAGACTCCTGCTAGCCCAAGTGCTTCTATCCCCAAGGCACCTATCAGGGGAAAGGGAGGCAAGAAGAGAAAGGCCTCTGAAGCTGAGGATTTGCAAGGTCTGCCCCTGCTCCGCCAACAATGTCTGGATTACTTCAACGAGGTAAGGATCACTGTCCCTGCTTGTGTATCCTGCTAGTTTTGAGGATTACTTGTTTCTGATGTTATTCCTTGTCTTCCTTGTAGAAATTTGCTGAGATAGAGACATATGTTGGCCACGTTGAGGATCAGGATCGTCAGATTGCTGACCTTCAACAGGTTGGTGTGTTGAAGGATCTCAAGATAGCTGATCTTGAGAAGGAGCTTCAGGCCACCAAGGGGGAAGCCGCCAAGATGCTGATCAACTTCGACTATGAGAAGCACGAGATCACCCAGGATGCCAAGGTCTCTGCCGCGATCGCTATGTACAAGATCCAGCTGCAAATGGCCATGGAAGCTCAGGATCCTGCTTTTGACAAGAGCACCTGGGATGTCGAAGGCTGGAAGGCTAGGCTGGCTGAACTGGAGGATGATGAAGAGGCTGAGGAGATCCCGATGCTTGAGGGTGGAGGCACTGGCAAGGACCAAGGTGGTGAGGCAAGCGGAGCTGGTGGTGATGATGCAGCGAAGGATTGAGCTGCATGATTGGGCGATGATGGAAATTTCGAGACTTAGCCGGAGCCCAATTTTTTTTTTTTGTTTGGTGGTTGTTTGTTTGAATAGTTTGATGGTTTGTACTTTGAACAATAGTTTTTAGGGTAAGGATCTATGATCCTTTGAACAATAGGTAGGATAATAGGTGGTGGAGGGATCCTCTGTTTGGGGGATGAAGCCACTTGTTATCCTGCCGACCTTTATTTCCTGCACTGCTATGACCGCATGAACAATGGACACCCTTTGCCAACCCATGTGGATGGGCCACGTTTTGCTGGTAGAAACGTGGGTTGGCAATTTTGACAACTTTAAAGGGTTAAATATTTTGTAAATGAATAAAACTTTAACTTTTGACTTATCTTGTGATGTTATCTTTGTATATCCTTTAAACTTTCAATTGTTTTGATTTATATTTGTCTGAGTAAGAAAAGTTAAGCAAATTATGTTTAAGAAATTTAGGATATGATCCAGGATCAAATATCCTATAGTCGAAAACTTCCAAAAAGTAGTTAATTTTAAGGATCATAGGTTCAGTTGTCAAAGTGCAGGGGTTATTCAAAATAATGAATAAAATCAAAACAGTTGAGGATCATACATGAGAATCCAAGTTAGGATCCTAACCTTTAACACTATAATCAGGATAACCATAAGAAAAACCTTAGTGGATAATAAGGATTGAGGATCCTTAGTTGTTTAACTTCGAAAACCTGAAAATAGAATATAACTTGGGACTAAGCCAATATAAAAGACAAGTTAGTAACTGGGGACAAGCCTAACAATTCTGGGGACAAGCCCAAAGGATAACTGGGGACAAGCCCAAAGGATAACTAGGGACAAGCCCAAAAGAAAACTGGGGACAAGCCCAAAGATCATAGGTGAACTGGAGTATGGCCCTTACTGGCGACTATCCAAACTTAGTGACATGATAATGCCAAAACCTTAGCTAACGTGAAAACGTTAGAAACCTTAGGAACGGATGTATGGTACGTCTACCATTATACGTAGGATCCTAGGTATAGCCAGTACGATGGAATTATCAGCCCTTAAAGCGAGTACTGGTCCCAAAGACTTGAACTATACCAGGATCATCGTGCGCTACAGGCGAAACTGGGGACAAGCCCAAGGATAACTGGGGACAAGCCCAAACAACTGGGGTTGAACCCAAGGATCTGAATTGCTTCTGAAGATTATTAACAATACGCTAAGGATACCTGGACTATCAGAACTCAAAATCTTGTGAGAGAAGGATGAAGGATACATGATCCTTATCCTTAAATAAGAAAATAAGAAAATGAAATAGTTCAAGATTAGGACATTACCAGGGTAAGGATCATTGACACCTCAGGGATCCTTCAAGGATACTTCTAATGTAAGGATCATATGTGCCAGGAGGATCCTGCTCACATGAAATATTTCTTCAAGTGGACAGCATTCCAGGCTCTTGGTAACAAATTACCTTCCATGGTTAGCAATCTATATGCCCCCTTTCCTGCTTCGGCTTCAATCAAATAAGGGCCTTCCCATTTTGGTGCCAATTTCCCATCAGCAGGATTGGTGGTATTCTGGAATGCTTTTCTCAATACCATATCCCCAACTTGGAATTTCCTTATCCTGACATTTTTGTTGTAAGCACCAGCCATTCTTTGTTGGTAGCTAGCCATCCTTATCCTAGCCAGATCCCTGATTTCCTCAATAGTATCCAAGTCTTGAGCCAGGTTTTCATCATTCTCCTCAGGATCACGGATACTTGTTCTAGCAGTTGGAACCACCATTTCTGTTGGGATCACTGATTCTGCCCCGAATACCAAAGAGAATGGTGTTTGACCAGTAGCATTCTTGGGGGTTGTCCTATCAGCCCAAAGCACATAAGGTAATTCTTCTGCCCATTTCCCTTTCTTGGATCCAAGTTTCTTCTTCAAATTGTTGATGATGATCTTGTTGGATGATTCTGCTTGACCATTAGCTTGTGGGTGGACTGGTGTTGATGTTATCATCTTAATCCCCCAGCTGTCACAAAAGTTAGTAGTTCTGCTCCCAATAAATTGGGAACCATTATCACATATAATTTCAGAAGGAATGCCAAATCTAGTTATAATATTTCTTTTAATAAAGGATATAACTTTCTTTTCTCTGACTTGGGCAAAGGCTTCAGCCTCTATCCACTTGGAGAAGTAATCAGTCATAGCCAGCATGAACACTTTTCCACCAGGTGCCTTAGGGAGCTTGCCAACTATATCCATCCCCCATCTCATAAATGGCCAAGAGGAGGGTATAGGATGTAGAAATTCAGCCGGCTGGTGAAGGATATTGCTGTGTCTTTGACACGGATCACACTTCTTAGCATACTCCACAGCATCCCTTTTCATAGTTGGCCAGTAGTATCCTGTCCTTAAGATCCTTGAGAACAATGCCCTGCCCCTAGTGTGGTTTCCGCAATCTCCTTCATGGAAGTCTTTTAAAACTTCTTGAACTTCAGGATCCTCGATACATCTCAAATATGGTCCTGCAAGAGATCGCTTATACAACATATTATTTAAGATTGTGAATTGAGATACCTTAATTCTGAAAGCCCTAGGGTTTTCTCCCATAGGAATCTCTCCGTGTTGTAAGTATCTCATGATTGGTGAGATCCATGATCCTGAACAGGATTGAGTATCCTCACTAGGGATCATTGCAGAATCCTCTTGTATTTCCATGGTCACTTGATTTTTAATAGCAGGGGTCAGGATATGGATGATGGGGATACTTATATCCTCTGGGATCTTCAAGGATGATCCTAGATTAGCCAATGCATCAGCTTCTATATTTTCTTCCCTTGGTACCTGTGTCAAACTAAAGAAAACAAAGGAGAGTGCCAATTCTTTGACTATCTCTAAATATTTGGTTAGTTTTTCACCTTTAACAGCATAGGATCCATTAAAGTAATTAGTGATTAACAATGAATCCACGTATACCTCAAGATACCTGATCCCCATATGCTTAGCAATTTGCAAACCAGCAATCAAGGCTTCATATTCAGCCTCATTGTTAGTGGCTTGGAACTCACAAGCTATGGAGTGTGGTATTATGTCCCCATGTGGCGATTTTAGTAGTATACCAAGCCCCGTGCCTTTAACATTTGAGGATCCATCAGTATGTAGTATCCAAGGATCCTTGGTCTCATCCAGCTGCTGGACTTCCAATTCGGCTTCCTTTTGTAAATCACTACTGAAATCAGCCACAAAGTCTGCTAATACTTGAGATTTGATGGCTGTTCTAGGCTCATATCTTATATCATGGGCACTAAGCTTTACTGCGCACTTAGCCATCCTTCCGGACATCTCTGGTTTCCTGATGTCATTCTTAATTGGAAAATTAGTTCTAACAACAATAACATGGGTTTCAAAATAATGTCTTAGTTTAGTAGATGCCATAATTAGTGCAAGAATAAGTTTTTCAAGGTGTGAATACCTGGATTCAGCATCAAGTAAACTCTTACTTACATAATAGACAGGATATTGTGTACCTTCATGATCCTTAACAAGGACTGCACTTACTGTTTTTGAGGATACCGCAAGATATAAGGATAACACATCTCCTTTTTCTGGTTTCATCAACGCTGGAGCTGAGGACAGGTATTCTTTGAAGGCTTGTAAAGCACTTTCATGCTTCTCAGTCCATTCGAATTTCTTGTTCTTTCTTAGGATATCATAGAATTCTTTACACTTTTCTGAGGATTTGGATATAAATCTGTTTAAAGCTGCTATCCTGCCTGTTAGCCTTTGCACATCCTTAGCGTTGGCAGGAGATTTAATATTCACTAATGCTTTGATTTGTTCCGGGCTTGCTTCAATGCCCCTCTTGGTTACCATATATCCTAAGAATTTACCTGCCTTTACACCAAAGTGACATTTTGAAGGATTAAGCTTCATGTTATATCTGTCAAGGATATCAAATGCTTCCTCCAAGTCTCTTAGGTGATCCTCAACTTTTATGGATTTTACCACCATATCATCTATGTACACCTCCATAGTCTGTCCAATCTGATCCTTGAACATCATATTCACCAGTCTTTGATATGTTGCACCTGCATTCCTTAATCCAAACGGCATAGCAATATAACAATATAAACCGGTTGGGGTCATAAAAGCCGTATCCTCTTGGTCAGATGGTTCCATCTGAATTTGTTGGAATCCAGATGAAGCATCCATAAAGGTTAACAGTTCATGACCCACCGTTGCATCCACCATGGAGTCAATGTGGGGTAATGGGAAAGGATCCTTGGGACATGCTTTATTTAAATCAGTGAAATCGACACATACCCTCCACTTTCCATTTTTCTTTTGAACAACAACCACATTGGCCAGCCATCTTGGATATTTTACTTCTCTAATCATACCTGCTCGTAGCAATCTCTCTACCTCTTCCTGGATAATGGCATTTCTTTCTGGTGCAAACTTCCTCCTTTTTTGATGGATTGGTTTGAATGACCTGTCAATGCCAAGTTTATGAGTGATAATATCCTTAGATATACCTGTCATATCCTCATGTTTCCATGCAAAGGTAGATTTTCTTCTTTTGAGGAAGGATACGAGGTCTTCTTTCATCTTGCCAAGGATCCCTGATCCGATATAGATTTTGGATTCAGGATCATCAGGATCCATGAGGATTTCGTCCACATCCTGCTCTCTTGCCTCCAAGACATCCCTTGGAGGATACTTTAATTGCTATTGCTCCCTTGATTTCGAGGCTGGTTTCATTGATGAGGTGTAACAATCCTTAGCCTCCTGCTGATCCCTATCGATCTTGACTATTCCCCAAGGGCTAGGGAGCTTCACACATTGATGGTAGGTGGATGGGACTGCCTTCATATCGTGTATCCAGGGCCTGCCAAGGATAACATTACAACAAGATAAACAGTCAATAACACAAAATTTTTGATAATTATGTAATCCTTCCACATAAATTGGGAGTTTGATGTCCCCCAGGGTTCTCTTAGTTTCTCCACTAAATCCTACAAGCACGGAGGATCTTGGTGTGAGGGATACCCATTTTCTTCAGAACATCAAGCTGGATAATGTTTACTGAGCTTCCTCCGTCAATAAGGATCTTGCGGACAAAATGGTTAGAAATAAAGAGAGTAATAACTAAACTTTCATGATGAGGATCCTGGATGTCTACGCGATCATCCTCATCAAAGGTTATCACTTTTCCTTCCGAGACACTTGATGTTCGAATAGGTCTTTCTCCATTATCCATTTTAGCTTCCTTTGCATGCCTTTTAGATGCTGAGAAGGATGTACCACAGATGTCTGATCCTCCAGAAATAAAGTTTATCACTTGTGCATCCGCCGGAGGAGCTGGTGCTTTTTCAGGGATCCTTTCAGGATCCTGAGTCTTTGGCTTTTTTCTTCCCAACAACTCTTTTAAATGCCCCTTGCTCAGTAGATATCCAATTTCCTTTCTCAATGCGATGCATTCCTCTGTTAAATGCCCAAAATCCTCATGGTATGCACACCACTTTGATTTGTCTTTAATTGCGGCTGGTTTGTCATTTTTTCTGGGCCATCTGGCTTTTTCTTCGAGATTCTGCATTGCAAGGATTAGTTCATGGTTATCAACGGAAAAACAATATTCAGAAATCGGAGGATAATCCTCATCATCCTCTTCTTGGTCAACAGCATGCACGTTCTGGTTGTCAGTTCTGTTATAGGATTTGAATTTGTTGTTTTTGAAAGAGGATCCTTGCTTTTCTTGTTTTGAGGATCCTGCTTGTCTCTCCTGGATCCTCTTGTCATCCTCTAGCCGGATGAACCTGAGTGCCCGAGTCCTTACTTCGTCTAGGTTCCTGCATGGTGTCATAACAAGATCATCATAGAACAATGAATCCCTAAGCAATCCCATTTTGAAGGCCTCAACAGCCGTGGCTATATCCAAGTTGGGAATGTCCAAGGATTCTTTGCTAAATTTGGTTATGTAATCCCTTAATGATTCATTATGACCCTGAGTTATCCTATATAAATCACTAGTCAAACGTTCAAATTTTCTGCTACAAGAAAATTGATTATTGAATAAGTTAACTAGGTTAGCAAATGAAGTAATAGAGTAAGGGGGAAGACTTAGCAGCCATTTGAGAGCTGATCCAATAAGAGTGGATCCAAATCCCTTGCATAGGCACGCTTCCTTTAACCTTCTTGGAATCGGATTGATCTCCATCCTTTCCCTGTATTGTGCTATGTGTTCCTCAGGATCCGTTGAACCATCATACAGCTTCATAGTTGGAATATGGAATCTTTTGGGTATCTCAGCATCACAAATTGGTGGTGCAAAACGAGATACCTTATGGCTTCCATCTGCAATCTCCGGGATAGGTTTGACCACCCCTGGAACACTTGATATCATATCCTTCAGTTTCTGCAGTTCTTTGGCCATAGCATGGTTGATACCTGCATCCTGCATGAATCCATGGTTAGTGGTAAGAGAATTATTAAAAGTGTTACCTCCCATTGGGTTCAAGTTAGGAATACTTCTTTGTCCATTTTTTTCAGTGTTCTATAAATAATGATTTATGTTAATGATTATAAGTAATGATTTAATTTCATATAAAACAATTCACCAAGCAAACTTTTGTGCAACTTTCAAGTTTCAACCATAACGGTCCACTTGAGACGTTTCTTTTATTTTTGACCCGTTTGAAATGAAACACAACCCTTATCCATTCATAAGTAAACGGATAAAAATCTACCTTAAAATATAACTTATAAGCATATCCAATTATATATACAATAAATATGTTATTTTGTCACATCAACCAACTTTGGCCTCTCCACTTTAAAAATAAACAACTTTAGCCCCTCAATTTTAGTAATGACATGTTTAGCCACTCAACTTTGGTAATGACATGTTTAGCCTCTTAACTAAAACAACTTTAGCCCCTCATCTTTAATTATAAACAACTTTAGCCCCTCAACTTTAATAATAATAAAACTTTTGCCACTCAGCTTTAATAATGCATGTTTAGCCCCTTTACTTTTGTAATGACATGTTTAGCCCCTCAACTTAACAACTTTAGCCCATCAATTTTAATAATGACATGTTTAGCCTCTCAACTTTAATAATGACATATTTAGCACCTTAACTAAAACACCAAACAACTTTAACTCTCATGATTTGCTTATTTTTATCTACATTTCGAACCCGCTGTGGAGCGCAGGTGGTAACCCACTAGTTATTTATTAATACTAATTACCTCATCTAACTTCTTCTCACGGTCTCGTAAACAAGATTTTGCCTGCATAAATTTCTAATTTCAACTTTCATACATGTCGGGGCTTTAATCTTTATAAGCCAAACAAATAATTCGCAACCCCGCTTCTCCGTATTGTTCTATATGTACCCTCTTATTTTCTTTATTTCATCATTCCCACTACCCAATCTTTCATAAACTACAAAATCGGCCCCCTGTAATCAACAGATAATCTGTATTAGTGTCAGTTTACGGTTCAAATTACAGAAATAGTTATGGTCAGTTTACATCTTACTTAATACAAGCCTTCCATCTTTGTAGCGACATACAACAGACTGCCGATTTCTAGTACTATAAAAGAGAAAAATACAATTATTGACACGGTATAAACAACCAAAAGTATAAAGATTGAACTAAACATTACTTATACCTGTTAAACTCAAGGACATTAAGGATTTCATATGTAACATCTTGATCTTTCCCCATTTTCTCAACAGGTGATTCACCAACATATACCATGGTAGGCATTCGCCTGAAATTGTTGAACTTATACGTTGTTTCAGAAAATAATACGTGAATGAAAAATAATTTATACATTTATTTCAATAACTACCTATAGTAAAAGTTATGGGATGAGGTGGGTAAGGATTCATGGGTTGTATTTGCTGGAAAGAAAAGATATTATTAATCTGCATCTACATTCTTGGGGTTCGGCTAAGCAGAAAAAAGATAATACGTGGTCATGCAAACGGTTGTATGGTGTATATACAATGATGCAGTTTTTAATAATAAGCAATCCTGGGTCTGGAATATGTTCAAAGAGATCAAAACCTTGAGCTATCTATGGGTCAAAAGCAGAGCTAATGTTGCAAGTCTTTTGTGGGAACATTGGAGGATGTTTAATGTTGCTTATAAGGTTGTGTAAGGGATTTGGTGTGGAAGGTATGTCTACAGTGTATATTTTGCTTCTTTTTATTTTTTATTTCCATGTTTCTTGTAAATTGGTGTGGTTAACCTTTGGATTGATATAAATAAATAAATGGCGATTTTGTTGGTCGTTCAAAAAAAAAAAAAACATCTGACTTCTCTTCTATATCCAGGATTACACAACTAGCTATTCGAATAGTACTCTCCAATAAGGTTTAACCTACACACACACCTTAATTATTCAATTAAATCTTGATTCAAATAGACAATTTAATCATTTGTACAAGGTAAGTGTATATACTAAAACACTAGTTAATCAAACATCTCATATTCATTAAGGATAAATATCATTTCTTTACAAACTAAAGTAGGGATGGATTTGGTACCGTATCGTACTCGTACTTATACCTAAAATACCGGTACCGAATTTGAATAAAACTGGGTACCAAATACCGTACGAAATATATTGGTATGTGTTAAAATAACTTATATATGTTATTTATTTCAGTATAAATGTTGTTCATTTTTGCTTCCTTTATTCTCCTAACCTTTTCTTTATTTGTTTTGTATGAGATATGTTCCCTTTATTTTTGGGCTTAGTGTTGTCTAGCTGGGCTGGTCCAAGAGCCAGAAATATGCGCGCGGGCTTAAGGGTTTCATGGTTGATATGGTTATAAAGAGAGGTTGCCTTAGGATCATTACACACATCGACTCTCTTACATTTCTCTCCTTCTCTCAGTTGTCTAGATCCTTCTCTTTCATTTTCCCTCACATATACATTCGTGAGGTTTGTTTGATTTCAATCTTGCAAGAAGATGATCTTGTTGATAATCTTCTGTTCTTGTTGTTTCCTAGTAATCTGTGATGACTGGTTGATCTTTCTTTGTATTTGTTCTTGAGATTATTAACAAAACTGTGTTTTGTTCTAAAGATCCTTGAAGTTTTGACAGTATGGTATGGGTACGGGTATTGCTATGGGTATTTCGTTACGGTACCCGCAATGGTACCATTTTGTTTTTATTTTATCTTTTGAGCACTTTACAAGTACTAAAAAGGGAAAATCAACACAAGTATCGTACAATACGAGTAACAAATAGGTAAAATCGGTACGAATACCAATACAATACAATACAATACGATACGAGTACTATAATACAAAATAAAACATAATCTAAAAAAACTTTTAAAGTTCTATATAAAATTTGATACCAGTACCCGTACCAATACCGAAAGTACCGAATACCAAAATCAATAAAACTGGGTACCGATACATATACCGAATACCTAAAATCGGTACGGGTATGAGTATTTGGGAAAAAACGCATCCCTAAACTAAAGGACACAAACCAACTATATAAAACAAACTACCAAAGACACTGGACTAAACCACCCAAACACTCTAACTCAACTTCATTGATGTTGGACCAAAACACCCAAACACTCTTAACTTAACAACTCCAAGTGATCAAACCTTACAATAAATTAAAAAAAAAAAATCCACTCTGACCCAAGCATGCCCGTCAAGACCCCAATCTCCGCCCCACGAATTCTTTATCAGCACGCTAATCGCTATCGTCAGGTGATCTCTCATTACATAGATTCCCACGATCAAAACCACATGATCACCATTACGCGGGATACCTTCCGACCAAAAGGTTTTTTTTTTTTTTTTTTTTTTTTTTTGAAGTTGTTGCTGCTACTCTTAACTTTAATTCTTGTTTCACTATTTACAACTGTAGATCCAAGAATTTTAGTGAGCGGGTGTAAAAAGTGCCCGCCCAAATTAACCTGGTTCAGGCCCCGGGTTAAAACGACATCCGATAGTTTCAGTTATATTTATCGTAAAGTGGCTCCATGCCAATAATATTATAGAAAAAGAGATTCAGAAAAAATGACTTTATTCTCAGTGACGGATCCAAAAATCTTTTTGATGTGGGAGTTTGGGGGTGGGGGGCACAAATTAGTTGGCTTACAAGAAGGCGGGTTAAAACAAGTCGGGTAAAACCAATTCATACATATCTGTATTTTTGTTTACAATTATCTTTTGTTATTTTTATGTTTTATTTTTTTGGAATAATGGATTTTAATAATCCAAACTATTAGCCGTTGGCCGACAACGGTCTCAACTTCAAAAATAACTAGTGGTGGTCCCACCTTTTCACATATTGTAAACTAACGGACATTTATTAACATAACCTTAATTTCTTTCGGTCCCCTTGTCGTTTTCGGTTTAGTAAAGGTCCATTGGTTACAGTATATCAAAAGCTAGGACCATTACTGGTTATTTTTTAAGTTGGGACCGTTACCGGCCAATGACTAATAGTTAGGATTATTAAAATCCATTATTCCTATTTTTTTAGTATGTGTTATTTTTCTATGGATTATATCAATGTTTTATTAGTATGTGTTATTATCCTATGGGTTATATCAATATTTTTTTAGTATGTATTATCCTATGGATTATATATATATATATATATATATATATATATATATATATATATATATTTGAACGGTTAATGGTTCACTCCCCTTAAGAAATTCATCCGCACTGCGGGTTCGAATCCCAGGCCCCTCCCCTAAGGTCCAGCCACACTGGAATCACCCAATATTGGTACCAGAGTGGACTCGAACCTGCACCCCTCCAGAAGAAACCCCCAAGGAGAAAACTCCTGACCTCCTTCCAACCACTTGGGCTGGGGGATCATTGGCAATGTTTTTTTAGTATATGTTTTTTTAGTATATGTTATTGTCCTATGGATTATATCAATGTTTTTTTAGTATATGTTATTGTCCTATGGATTATATTAATGCTTTTTTAATTCTCTAATCAAAGTAAAGTAAACTGAGTTGTATTAATAGTTTCGAATAGTACTTTTAATGCATAATCATGTATTAATAGTTTTAAATTTAGTAGTTTTGAAGCATAATCATAATTTATAAATCATATCCTCTTTGCATTTGTTTTTTATCTTCATATATATGTTTGTTTTTTATCTTCAATTTATATACAGGTAATAGCCATTAGCACATATTTTCATGTTTGACTTGTAAAGTTGTAGTGATGGTTGTTAATTACACTTGATCCGGTAAAAGATAAAGGTTGGCCTTTAAATTATATAATTAGTTATACATGGGCTTTAAATTCTTATATAAAGTCTACTAGGTTATAACCCCGTGTGTTGAATAAATAAATTTTATTTACTAAATAATAAAACAATATATTTTTAAAAACCTTCTTTATTGCACAAGTTGAATAAAGATAATTTTATATATTAAAAAATAAAAAGTTATATATATAAGAACAATATTGTACATGTTGAATAAATGTAATTTTATATACAAAATAAAAAAAGTTATATCTTTAAAACCACGTGTATTACACGAGTTGAATAAATGTAATATTGTTTATCAAATAATAAAATAATACATTTTAAAAAAACCCTATTTATTACACGGGTTGAATACATGTAATTTTATATACTAAATAATAAAAAAATTTACATCTTTAAAAATATGCGTATTACACGGTTTGAATAAATGTAATTTTCTGTACTAAATAATAAAAAATATATATTGTTAAAAACCTCATGTATTGTACGAATTGAATAAATCTAATTTTATACATCAAATAATAAAATTACAATTTTGGCCCCTTGGTTATATCACATTTAACTTTTTAGCCCAAAAAAGAATTTTTTAACATCTAAGCCCCCAACGTCTTTTTTTCTAACCTTTTTGGCCCCTAACGCCTTTTTTACCCTTTTGGCCCCTAACATTTAATGGATGTGGTTAGTGTTAGGGGCCAAAAGGGTTAGAAAAGAAGACTTTGGGGGCTCAGATGTTAAAAAATTCTTTTTTGGGCTAAAAAGGTAAAAGTGATATAACTATAGGGGCCAAAATCGTAATTTTCTCTAAAGAATTTTTAACATCTAAGCCCCCAACGTCTTTTTTCTAACATTTTTGGCCCCTAATGTCTTTTTTAACCCTTTTGGCCCCTAACATTTAATGGATGGAGTTAGTGTTAGGGGCCAAAAGGGTTAGAAAAGAAGACGTTGGGGGCTCAGATGTTAAAAAATTCTTTTTGGGCTAAAAGGGTAAAAGTGATATAACTACAGTCTACAGGGGCCAAAATCGTAATTTTCTCAAATGTTAATATTATAAATGAGAAGAAGATTAAACTAAATAATAATTATCCATAAGATATTAAACTAAATAATATTTAATAGGAGGGTTATCTATAATTAATTAGAAAATATTAAATTAAAATAATAAGAATCTATAAGAGATGCCCTAATATGATGACAAGTGTCCCAAAAGTGGTTTCTTTTATTATATAGTATAGATTTGAAATAAAGTAAACACCAAGGCCCATTCTGTTCTATATTCTTCCTGTTTATTAACCCTAATAATTAACCGAGTGAATTTCAAGGATTGTCCTTTATCTTTATACTCATTTTCAGGCATTGTCCTTTATGTTCAAAATTGACGAGTTTTGTCCTTTATGTTTTCATATCATACATGTTTTGTCCTTTAGGCCTAACCCAGTTAGTTTTTTTCAGTTAAATTTGGTCATGTGCTTTGCACCTGAGTGCATTTTTGTCAATTCAAAGGTTGTAGAAGCTTTGAGCTGTAAATATGTCGTTGAACTTACCTTTGAATTGACAAAAAGGCCCTCATGTACTAAACATATGACCAAATTTAACTGAAAAAACTAACTGGGTTAGGCCTAAAGGACAAAACGTGTATCATATGAAAACATAAAGGACAAAACGCGTCAATTTTGAACATAAAGGACAACACCTGTAAATGGATATAAAGATAAAAGACAATTCTTGAAATTCACTCTAATTAACCAGCTTTTCTTTAGAGAAAACTACATCGGTAAATAACTAAATCCCTTTTGTGGTTGTCGGATTATATTCACTCGTCGCAATATTGGACGGTGGGCATGCCCACCTACTCAATGGGTGGATCCGCCATCTGCTTCTATCAACTTGTTTTACTATTAGTTTTACGTATACTTATCGCATTTGAATAAACAATAAATAAAACAAAGTGAATAAATATTTTATCTCTTTAAATAACATGTGAATAAATATTTTATCTCTTTAAATAACATATACAACATGTTACGATAAAACTTCATCTATACGATATGATACGATCTTTACGATACTATACATGTCACACCCCCAAAATACCACCTAGGGAATGTCCCTGTTAAGCGTGTGACGTACCAACAACGAGCCACTAATTACATCGAACGCGTACAAGTTTCAAAATAAAATCCTTAATTATTAATGAAAATACCATCAACGAGTTTAAATGAAAACCAACATGTTCAGCGGAAGCAAATAGTAAACCAATGTTAAACTGTTTCAAAAGCCAATGTATGATATCAATAATTCAACCACATGAATCCCTCCAGTCGACCCATGACCACTCCAGCTACTCCAAACAGCAAGTTCCAAATCCAAAACATCTAAGGACTTGCGAGCATGCAACAAGTGTATCAGACAACGCTGGTGAGTTCATAGTTTTACGAAAACGTTGGTTGCCAAGTGTTTAGTTAATCCATTGAATTTAATGTTGATAATACCCCGAGTACAAGATGGCTCCTGATTTACATTGCCCTTTCTCCGATGCTCCTATCAAAGCATTGGTCATGACTAGGTCATTAGTTCACACCCGTCCTCTCCGGTACGGGGTGAGGGTGCCAAACCTAAGTAGTGCTACCAACTAATACCTTGTTACCTCTCAGGTAACCAAACAACACGGAGGGACTTTAAAGGTGGCAGGATGAGTATATTATCCAACATTACCGTTTACAACAAGACGTATTCCTCTCAGGAATACCCAAACAAGTTACCCAAAACCTATCCCTCCCAGGGATACCCAAGGACTGTCCCAACCACCAGGACGCATACTCAAGAGAGATGAACTCACCTTAGAGTGCTCGGTAGATTATGTTACTTTACCCGTTCCAAGTTAGCCCACCAAACCCTACCGTGGTTACCAATCAATCATCAATTTTACACGCACATAAATCACATGTCTTTCATACATGTTACACACGTCGCGTACAGTTAACACACACACATGATCAAGCCAGTAGCGTACCAGAGATTCACATAACATGTAACAGTTTCCCTTATACATAACAATTCATTGTTATCCCATAGCATGTATCCAAGTTATGCACAGTTCACATTACCCACTCATCTTTCACATAACATTCTAATAGTTCATTCATTAATATCAAAGCGTGCAATTTAATCAAGTTAATGGTTCACCAAAAATAGTATTACATATAATAGGTATTTCGTTCCCATACTAATCAACATATCCATGTGAGTATCACATGAGTCAAAACATGCTCCTAATCCTTAACCCACACTATCATACACTCGAATAATATGCACAAACGTTAACATACATAATCATGATCATTACAGTGGCATGCCGACGAAATACCCTCTCCTGGACGAAACTCCCTTCCCATGAAATACCCTAAGTTTCGTCATAACCCAACAACAGTTACAGTTTCTTGGTTCATTTCAATTAATTAATTCACATAATACTAGAACTATCACCGGCAACATTGATAGGATCACATGGGCCGCCATTTTTTTGATTATCATTTCCACCTTGTTTGATTAGATCAAGGTTACATCACATGGCCGCCATTTTCTTATTCATGGTTATCCAATTTTATCACAACAGATACTCATTAGACAAATCATCATCATTATGTCGAGCCCTCCATATTCGATTCATGCATGCTAACAGTTTCATATTATCCATTTATTGCATAACGTATGATCATGCAATTATCATCCCATATCCCAATCATCACAAATAGTTATATCAATTCGTGTGACAACTTTCTGTTTGAGGTAATAGTTCACTATTAAATCAAGACTACACCTACATAAACATCCCTAACATGATTCATTATACATAGCACTCCTTATTATTAATTAATATTCTTGTTAAAGTACCCATATTATCAAACCATCCGTGATCATCATTCTTAAAACAGTTCCATCAACATATATACATACATATTCTGAAGGTTACATGCAACATATACACCACCATAAAATCAAGAGACCACTTATACATAATAGTTACTAACTATTCACAAGATCACACACATCAGGTAACCAAAAACAACTAACAGGAGGTGATCTACTAACCCGAAAACAAGATAAACAGGCTGATGTCTTCGAGGGGGGGGGGGGGGTTTCCCCTGCCGCACGCAACTAGGAAAGAGGTAGGGTTTTGTTTTGGATCTTGTGATACACTTTGACATGTCACATACATATAATACAAGTTAGGCGGTTCACTATTTGGCCGAGGGAATGGGCTTAAGCCCAAGTGAATGGGCTGCCGAAACCCATTGGCTAAGTAGTCAAGTTTAATGGTCAAGGGACGGGTTCGGACTTATAGTATAGACACGACCCAACCATATTATCGATACAAAGATTGACCCACTTAGTCCTATGATATGTAACATATACCACCATGTTTTACGTTTTACGTTTAGGGGATTTATTAGGGTTACGAGTGTTGTGCGTAAAGAATAACCTACTTACATGTAACGAAGTTATAACGCCCTACTACGCTTCACATTGAAAAGAGAAAACGGAAAGTTAAGGTCACAAGATTAGGTGACACTAACCTTAGAAGTTCGGGTTGTCACATCATCCCCAACTTGAAAGAAATTTCGTCCCAAAATTTGACAAGTAAGCACAGAGAAGGGAAGTGATAAATTAAGATTGCTGTGGGTTTTCCTCAGGTGCCACATCATCCCCAACTTGAAAAGGAATTTCGTCCCGAAATTCACCAGCTTTACCAGGTTTAGACTTGTCATCAGGTCATCAGGAAAAAGTTGAGGATACTTGAGCTTCATCTGATCCTCACGTTCCCACGTGAACTCCGGTCCGCCGGTTCAACTTCAACAACTCACCGAATAGTGCGCGAATGGCGCAGTATGCACAAAGAGTGGGATGCTTTTGAAGCTTCCAAAAAAGAGGTTGCTGAAGAAAAGGCGAAGGTTGCTATCTTGAGGGCTAAGCTTGAAGCTGATCAAGCCAAGTTCGAGGGTGAACAAAAGACAGAGGAGTGGTCAGCCATGGGATGGAAAAAGAAAGCTGAGGTTGAGGCTGAGGCTGCGCTTCTTTCAGAAGAACGCAAGCACTGGAGAGAGATTTCTGAGAAATATAATAACGAGAAGATGGGTCTTTGAAACAACGTGAACAATCTCAAGGCGGAGATTGAGAAGTTGAAGAAAGAAAAGGCGGATGTGGAGGCTGCTCGTGACGAAGCTCGTTCTCACAGGGAAAGGAGTGAGTAGAGAGAGGTACAAACTTGCGCAACCCTTGCCCTTAGAAATAAGGAGATTGAAGAACTTACTTCTTTATTAACTGATCAGGAACAAGCCAAGGCGGAACTTGAGTCTGCCAAGAAAGATTTGCAACTCGGAAGAGTTGGAAAGGCTGAAGCTGCCCGCCGTCTCACCGAGACCGAAGAAAAACTTGAGAGTTCTGAGACTGCGAGGGTGATAGCAAAAAGCTTGATTGAGCCTTTGCAGAATGATATGCTATGGATGAAATATAATGGAATCATAAATGTAAGAGTCTGAATCCCTTTGTGTTATGCTGAATGAGTTTATATCTAAACTTATTGTGACTTCTGTTTGTGCAGGTTGCAAATTCGATCTTGAACTCAATAGATTTGGATCAAACTGTGGCTAACCTGATGGTGACCGCGCGCAGTGATGGGTATACACAAGGATACGCGGAGTGTACCCAACATGTCACTAATGCTCTAAGGGTTGATTGGGATACCAGTATATCTACCACCTGCGGGGTTGACATCGGTGCTGCCCATACATCTGCTAAAGTAGAATATAATAACATGCGCCTTCCGGTGATGGATCTAGTGACTACTGCGCTGCAATCTGAGGACTTTGTGAATCAGCTGAAGGAGATATTCCCTGATGAAGCGGACGCTTCAGATGAAGAAGACCTAGAGTAGGTCATTTGTATTTGTGATAGTTGTTTTTGAACATGTTTGGGATGTGGGATCCCGTTTTGTAATGTTTTTTAATGCACTGGTGCGTAAGTAACTTTTAATATATGATATGTTTCAATTACAATATTTGCATGAGCAAAATTACTTTGCTTAGGTAAGACAAATAAAGATGGTATAAAGCTGATGTGTGAAAGTAGGACTGGACCTTGCGTAGTACCTGTGACTGCGGATCGTTCATGAGACTTGTATTAGATACCATAGTGTTTTTGTGCTTACCAAAAGAAATTGCATGCATTAGTAATAAAACATACAGGCGTAATGTAAGTAACAAACTTTGCATTGATAGGTAACAGACTTTGGACCATCAAGTTTGTTTTGTTTTTTTGTTGCTAGGTCCTTCATCTCCGCGGGTGATCTGTCGAATCTCTTTGCGCACATTCTGTACCAAATGAGTAAGTTCCCCGCTTTTGAGTGCCTTTTCCATTTCAGTGTGCAGTGTGCAGGTTGATACAGTTATCAGTGGTGTGACATGTATCCTTGTGATACTCACAAAAAAGATTTGGGTCTTGTCCCTGCTTGTTCTTCATCTGCTGCAGTGGTTTAAATTGATAATTTTCAGTGCTGAGTACTTCCGCAGGCGTTTTGGTGAGAGGCGTCCATTGCCTTTCGTGGTTTTCTTGCTTGATTTCTTTCTAAGCTGCGATTTTGTTAATTGTTGTGCGGGCATCCTTTGAAGAGTGTGCGCTTGAAGTTGAATCTTTCCAGTTTTTCTTGAATTTTCGACCACTGTTTCCGCTCATGTCTTGAGGGCGATTCTGAGGCAGCGGTGGTCGATTGGAACTCAAGTTGCGCTCAGTCTGAGCATAAACTTTGGCTGCTGCCATCAACTTCTCCCAACTTTTTGGCAGCCCCTCCGTTCCAGATAACACCTTGATCATGTCATCACACCGCACCGCATATTTGAACTGTGCACGAATTAAGTGTTCGTGCACATCACCAATCTCCAACACTTCTTTGTTATATCGCGTGACGAAATCCTCCAAACTTTCATCATCTCTCCGCCATATGTTCTTGACATCCGTAGAGTCTCGGATAGAGCGCCGCTGCTTGCTAAAATGGACCAAAAATTTATCCTTAAGATCAACCCAGGATGTTAACTTGCCTACTGGTAGGTTGTCAAACCAAAGGCGTGCTACTCCAGTAAGGGTTTGGACAAATAAGTGACACCACATCGGTAACGTCCAACCGCCAATTAGCCCCGCGCTGGTGAATAGGCGCAAATGATTATCGGGATCTGACAATCCATTGAACTTCCCTTCGTTTGAAGGTAATTTTGCCCGCTCGCGGGGAGCCAGAGCAATTTCTCTGACAAACTTGGAATTCTCAGCAGCTTCCGCCGGTCGATAGATCATATTGTAATCGTACTCTGCTTCTGGATTATACACCGCACGTATTTTGGTTTATAATTTGCATGATCCTTTTGCAACCGATTGAAAACACTTGCGCTATCATCTTCATTATATGTTCTATCGTATTCATCAGTCTGTGTGTCCCGCTTTTGTGAGAAACGCGGGCCCAACCGTGAATGGACGGATTAGCGTTTCTGAGAATGTTGCTCTTCACGTTGATCCCGACGTCTAATACCAGAATGAGTAGACTTATATCTAGTGCGAGAATGGGAATTAACTTCTGTATCTTCTACTGACATGTACGATGATGAATTGTAATGTAAAACTCAAAGTGCAGATGGAGGTCGCACCTGAGCTGCAGATCTACGTGCTTGTGGTACCGTTTGAGGAGTTTGTGCACAAAGTTATGCATAAACGGTGCTCAAAGCACCCTGTGATTTTACATACCATGAGATCGGAGTTTCACCAGGAAGTAAGATTGAACTGACCGCAATTTCAGGTTGAACTCCTGGAGTAACGGGATCGTTTACGTGATTTCCATCATGCTGAACATCGTTGTCATCAGATACTTCTTCCACGATTCCTTCGACACGGGAAGCATGATCAAAATTGCCCCTGTTCTGGAGTCAAGGACCTGGTGGGTAATATGACGGACCATCTGCCATTGAAAACAGAATAGAGAGAAGAATCGATCGAGAAGATAAGAAAAAATAGGAAATCGGTGGGCGCCAATGAAGAAACACCGGATCTAAATTGACCGGAATCAATTAGATCTAGGCGTAGGGTTTCTGCATAAAAAGGTTAATCTTCTCGTCGATTGCTGGATGGAGTTACTTCACCAGAGAACACTGCAAAACAGAAAGCCGTTAGACTCGCCACGGAGAGAATGGGGGTTCTCTCCGTGACCACCCTCCGGCGTGAGAATAAGTATAGTGATCTCAAGGAAAAAGATGAAGTAGTAAGAGTGAAAGTATATGAAAAGTAGCTTGTGAGATCATACATGAATCCCCATATTTATAACCAAGGTTTTGGCGCCAAAAAGGTGATGGAGGTAATGACGGAAATTACTTGTTTTGTTAACAGTTATTTCTTCTTCCACTAATAGTTAACTCCACATCCACGCACACAGATCGTGGATCTGATCAACGGCTGGGGAGGTGCCACGTGGAAAGTGGTTTGTTATAGATCCACCTTTAAGTTTGTTGTTATCATCGTGATTTAGATGAGCGACTAGGATGCTGCCACGTTACATTCGGTTATAACCGAATGAAGCCATGCACGATGAGCACTTAAGGCCTTCTAGAAGATCTATAGTTGTAAACCATTGCATTATTGCCACGTGTCCATTTTGTTGTAACAGAAAAGATTCCTTTTGTTCAAGTCCTGATTTCATCCGTGCGGATATGTTTAGGACTTCATCTTCCAACCTAACTGTACCCTTGCGCGAGCCCGCGTAAGGGTGTTAGCTGGATATTTGTCTTTCCTTTCTCCAGTGCATGGTCAACGAAGATTGATCCTTCCAAATCTTGTTTAGAACCACTGCGCGGCCGCGCAGGGTCTTGTTTAAGATGATGAAGTTATGGTATGGTCCTATGTGCTTGCGCAAGATAACGAAGAACGGATCACGTTGATTCTGTGAATACCCCTGATGATCTTCCGAAACCCCCAATATTCAACCCAAAGGGCCGAGAATTTGAAGTGAAATGTGATTAAACTCAAAATTCAATTATGACCATCCAAATTACAAGAGGAATACATAAATAGAGACTAAAATTCGAAATGGGCCACAAAAAGACCATGAGCCAAACACAAGCCAAAAAACAAAATGCATAAAACACCAAAAAAAAAACATAAAGTGTCCAAAACTGCCATTAGAACGCGTTTTCTGGGGCGAAACTTGGACAAGGCCCCTTCGGAGTTTTGTAGTAAAAAAGTTTATTCTTATTAGCAAAGCCTCTAATGCAAGTATCATGACAAAAATCCAAGTTTATCCTTTTACAGGAGTTTTGTAGTGAAAAAGTTTATTCTTATCAGCAAAGCCTCTAATGCAAGTATTAAAGAAAAATGGGACTACCATCCATCTAAAGAGAAAACGGCGGCTCTACACTTTTTTTCCAAAACTAGTCCTTCTTAGTAATTAAGTATCTTTCTTAAATTGAAGGAAATAGTCCTTCTTATCAATTAAGTATCTTTCTTAAATTGAAGGAAATAACAAAGCCCATTATAACAAAGGCCATTTGATGTAGCGCGTGTCAAGATAACGAAGAACGGATCTGTGACAACCGGTGATTTACGGCTCTTAGTTACGCAATTAACAGATGTTTAAAACGATAATATGTAGTGTTTATGATGAAGATTAACCTAATTAGGCCGTTGGAGTGCCTGGGAACGCCTCTTCGACATTTCAGTGCGCATATGACGATCCGCGAAGAAACTACTGAAAATTTAACGGTAATAAACTGAAACCGAACAAAATACTAACAACGCCGACAAATATTAAATTTTTACGATATATTTTGTTTCGTAATTAAATTTTAACTACTCTAGTCGAAACCGGATCGAAAAACGGATAAAAGACGGCAACGATGTAAATTCCTCGCGATTATTACCGTTATCGACAAACGAACGCGCGAACATCAATTATCGACCCTAAAATTTCGCAAATTATATTTTACGAACTTAGATGGCGATCGGGTTTTATTAACGGATACGTAAGTACGTTCAGGCCACCTCAAACACGAGAATCGGGCTTGTGGGCCTTGGGCCCAAGCCCAAAGCCCATTAACAAAAATCCTTTTATAAAAGAGGACTACACCCCTTGATCCTTTACTTGTGCAGATAAAACAAACAACACACAGACCTCACACTTTCACTCTCTCTCTCGGCGACACCAACCGGCTGAGCCGGTGGTGGTTCACGGCGGCGCCGCCGCTATGGCGGTGGTGGTTCTCTCCGACAACCCCCTTCCTCCGATCTTCCTGATTTCCGACTGCACACAACAGTAACCCCCGCCCCCCTCTCGGTTTCATCTCCGTCGATGATTCGAGTGGCCCGGCGAAGGTATTGAACGGCGGCAACAAGAGAGAGAGAGAGAGAGCTGAGGAGAAGAGAGAGAGAGCTGTGGAGAAGAGAGAGAGAGAGAGAGAGAGAGAGAGAGAGAGAGAGAGAACCAGCGGTCAAAGGCTTGGAACATACAAAGACATGCATGATTTTCAGAAACATACAAAGTTTTCGATAAACAAAGACTGTATATTTTTAGACAAAGCGCGTTTTGCAAGAACATACAAAGTTTTGAACAAACGCAAAACTCGTATTTCTAAATCATATTACGAATGGATTTCGAGGAACTCAAATGATTTACGAAAGGTTTATACTAAACATACCGGTTTTTACAAAACAAATGCATATTTTCGAAATGTGAATGATTTTCATAACTAGAGACGGGTCGTCTAGGGATAATATATAGAGACTAGGGAGTTGGCCTTAGAGGCTGGGAGGTTCAGCCTTAGAGGCTGGGGAGGTTCGACCTTAGAGGCTGGGGTAAAATACATGTTACAATTATTTTAGACATTTTATACATGGTATGGTTAGCGTAGGGAGGGTTTTTACTACTTAGATCATGTGAGTGGGTAGGTGGAACTTAAGGCCATTAATCCTCGTTGTAGGACCGAGGGACATGAGTGATAGATCTATTCGGGTGTAGCGAGCCCCACTCCTGAGTCCGCCAAGTGGACCATGAGGTGACTATGTGCCTGACGCACAAATCTGCTAGGTTTGAGTCTTCCTGTATCACTTCACACATATCAATGGCTTTGCAAACCATTGGTCATCTCTTTTTCCTTATTGCTACATACCAGGGACATACATACTTACAAAAATACCCGATTTTTACAAATTACATACCATATTTCATATAAATTCAAAGCATAGGCTTATGCGTGTCACACCCCCAAAATCCACACGTGGAGTACCACTGCATGGAGGCATGACATGACCAGGATCAAGCCACCAATCATATTGAACAACGTAAATAGTAAATGTAATTCAACCAATAATATGAAAGGTGTTCAAAACATAAGTATAATATCAATGTTTAGCGGAAGCATAATGTAAAACCCAACATCAGTATTAAGTAAAAGTTTGAAATATCATAAATGTTTAACATGGTATCCACGATCCATGTCCACAACGACTGCGCCTCCCTGTGCAAGCTCCAAGAGTACCTAACGACCTGCAAGGCATGTAACAACGAGTCAACAAACTAGTTGAGCGAGTTCACAGTTGGTAGTTTAGTTAAAGTATTCATTTCGTGTATCGTTTGTTCGTTCTGTACCAAGTATCGTATTAATTTCGTATCGCGGTCTCCCAGACATGTGTGCGAAGATTAGTGGGGGCTTCCCATGTTTTACTAGTCTAGCTGTATCTATAGGTGTCCTACACCTAACGAGGTCAGTGGTACGTATTTCTTAGTGACGTAAGTACAAGTAATCATACAACCCCATTCCCAACCCCGGGAATCCCATGCCTTGTTAAGAGTGTGAACTCACCTTGGTTTGCTCGGTATGCTAAGGTATGTGCTCACAAATAATCAGTCAAGTCCTAAAGTACGCACGTGTACATAATCAGTTTATATTCACGAAGTTCACGTATGCATATATAATCAATGTGGTATTAAAGCAGCAATCATGAATAACACAAGGCACTTAATCAAGTTCATACAAGTCATGCTCATCATTTAACAGCAGTTAATTAATCCAGTTAACACTTAACAGAGTCTAACCAAGTTACTGTGCAGATTACCCACTCGACGAAACACCCCTGTTTCGTCATGTAACCCTTCGACGAAACACCCTTTATTTCGTCGTGATATCCCTCGGCGAAACACCTCTTGTTTCGTCATATATAACCTCGGCGAAACACCCCCCGTTTCGCCGTGAGTTCCGTTTCGTGAACAAAGTCAGTTACGTCGATTAAACAGTCAATCACAGAAAACCCTAACAGCCGGCAACATCATACAGAGATCATACAGTCATCATCATACAGCAAACATCATACAGAAATCATACGGTATTCATTCAATCGCAACAGGGCCACACATGTTACTCTTAAACAGTCTATTCATGTGATAATCAAGTTCAAAGATTTACAATATTAATCAGCCTATAACATTGAACAATACCCCAAACAAATTAACAGCAGGAATCCTATGTGCTACAGATTCAACCTTTATATCATTATCATCCGAACCGTGTTTACCAGTTTCATTATGGTTCATAATGATCATCATCACAATCAACAGGGAATTCAAACATAAGGTCAAGAATCATGTTTTCGATTAATAACTAACATGGATAACAATCTAATGATCATGCAAGGGTTAAACGCTAACCATAAAAGATGGAACAATACTCGATTGATCTAGAGGGCTTCAAGGATTCAAGGTTGCCGTCGCACAGAGAGTTCTAGGGTTTTTTGATTGCCAAACGTGTGACGAATGAACAGAATACTGGATAAATATTTCGTGTAACGAGTTGGGCCCTTACTGGGCTTCGGCGAAACTGGGCTCGGCGAAACACTTCTATTTCGTCGAGATTGGAATGACGAAACAGACTCCTGTTTCGTCGGGTTTGGTCATGGCGAAGCACTTGTTTCGTCGGGTCCTTTCATGTGTTAAACAGTTTAAGTTTTCTTAACAAGTCTCATGTTATATCAACAAACATAAATGCATGTAATAATCACAATACGTTTTATCATATCAAACGTGTATAGTTACAAAGCAAACAAGTCGTATAAGTAAACAATTAAACAATTAACGCGCAATAAATACGAAAGTGGAATCTTGGAAACTCGAGTTGTCACATTATCCCCAACTTGAAAGAAAATTTGATCTTGAAATTTAGCATGCGGTTACTGAGGAAGCTAGTTAAGTTGTATCATTTACTGGTTTTCCTGGGGTGTCACAATGCGGGCATGGAGTTAAAGTCAGGGTCGGCATTGACGGTTATACAAATTTTACAAATACGAGATTTTACAAATACATGGTTTTACGAACATAATGCGTTACAAATACAAAGTTTCCATATAACTTGGCAAGAAAATGATTTCTAAATTCGTTTCCTCAATATTATTAACCGGTTATTCAAAAGATTTATTTTAAATCTTTTACAAACAAACTATGAACTCGCTCAACTTTATGTTGACTTTTTCGCATGTTTCTTTCTCAGGTTGCTTTTCAAAGTCAGGGCACGGTTGGAATAGGAGAACCATTGGAGATACGAGTACTTAGTGGGCGTTCAATTTCTAGAAGTCTTAGCTTATTTGCTTCTGCTGTGCAATGAAGATACCAGTCCAGTCACGCCAGCTCTGATATTTTCGGGGTGTGACAGATTGGTATCAGAGCTATAGGTTACAGCGAATTAGGTTTCTGTAGAGATACCTAGGCTCTAACCTCACTTTTCTCTGGGACTTAGACTATTAAGACGATGAATACGTACAGAACGCCTAGTACTCGAATATGGTCTCCAACCGTTGCCGAAAACAAAAAGGTCAGAATTTTGATATTTAAACATACGCTAAAGTTGTGTTTTACACATGGTACACAAAAACAGTCGCATATGGTACACAACACTCTGAGAGTTTAGGAAACATGCATTTAAGACCTTTGGAAACTTATGTTAAAGTTCATTAAAGGTCATAACGTAGGAACCACGAATATTAACTCGGGCACACACTGTTATCCATATTGTCTATGATATTTTAACTTCCCGAGCAGGCAGCCTACGCATAACGAAACGCTAGTGCACGAGAATACACGAAACTCAAATTTTACATCAACGGATGCCGGAGTACATCACGTCCTACGCGAAACATAACGCTAGTGCACAGGTATACGTGAAACTTAAGCTATATGTCAACGGAGGCTGAAGTACGACACATACGACTATCGAGGCGAGGCCTTTGAAAAGACACGATGGCGCAATTCAACGACGGCGCTAGATTCCTGTCAGCAGGAGAACCAACAATCAGGAAACGGCAACTTTTCACGCGATCCTGCAACGACACGAATCACGCTAAGGAGCAGACGCATGCCGTCGTATTCCCCCTATCTGATTTACTGCGAATACGCTATGTTCGACATTCCATGGTAATGTCAACTAACAACCGGTCATCTCATGAAACCCCAGGTAAAGTCCTTAGGTTTCTTTAATTGAAATTTCGACTTTCACATTTACTGAGTAGATTTTCATATCTCTACTCCTCTTAATGGTCATTGTGTCACGATCATTTCTTTCATTATAGCGAATATTCATTGCTTCGTTTCTTGAAAATTCATATGTTACGCATGCATCGTTTGTTGCGCATGGGGTTTCGTTTCAAATAAGCGTTTCATCAAAATTCAAATATTATTTTCGCTAAATCTAATTATGGATTTGTGATTCGAATGACCCGCATTATTGTAACTGTTATCTCCTTTGTATTCAAGTCAACACATTTTCTTGAAATTTCTCTTCTTTTCAAGTTATATACACGGTGTTTTCGTTGTGACCATGCCGAAAGTTTTCTTGTCGATACATGTTTTATTGTCAGATTGCGCTAAAACCAAGTTCAATTGTTTGAACTTGTCCATTACACATATTCACTTCAGAGCATCATATAATGTATTGAAAGCATCATATTCAAATCTGTATTAACAAGCGTTTCATTTGTTTCGAGTCGTAGTAGACTTGTTTGGTCTACGACTCCATCAAGTTGTTTGTTGATTTCGACACCTTGTGGTGGTACTTACATTAATTTGAAGCTTGCGCCAATCTCCTTTACTCATCTCATGCACGGATTTAATTATTTATTCATTGATTTGCATTAAATCCGCTTTGATTTATCATATTAGAACAGTCTTAATACAATCGTGTGTTAAGGCAATGGTACACAAATTCATTCTATATTCCAGTGTACCTACTAACGGTCCTTTCTACATCGATCGATTGTTTTGCGATATTCATTGCTTCTTCATCTTCGATCGAAAACACTATTTCTTGATGTTAAAATTTCAATTGAAAATCCTATGATGTTGTTAGAAACAAATTTTCATATTTACTTCATTGCGTTTTCAATTGACTGCAAAACACAGGTGATACTTGTTCGATCACCCCTATTATTGATTTGTTTCATTCATTGCGACACCTTGTGGCATCGGTATAACTTGCAACTTGTGCTGATCACGATCAAGCGTTTCATGCAAACTATTACTTTTAGGCTTGTTGATTCTAAGTTTCGTTTAATGGATATTATTGCTTCTAGAATTCAACTGCATATTGTGAACGTTCATTTGGAATTCGGTTGGTTCAAGTTCCTGTCCTTTGATTGGATCCGTGTTAACTTAGCCATGCTAGTGACTGTATCTATACACCTTGTTTCCTTTGACATCGACTTTTGAAACGCATTTCTTTTTAACTGATTGGTTCCTATTGTGGAGGAATGTCCTTGAATTCACATGATTTGAATAAGTCTTAATCCGATTTCGTGGTCATCCACTTTGATACTATTAGTATTTACCAACACATAACGTAACTCTAAGGAGTTAACGTAGTCTAAATTTCGAGGATGAAATTTCTGTAACAGGGGGAGAATGTGACAACCGGTGATTTACGGCTCTTAATTACGCAATTAACAGATGTTTAAAACGATAATAAGTAGTGTTTATGATGAAGATTAACCTAATTAGCCCGTTGGAGTGCCTGGGAACGCCTCTTCGACATTTCAGTGCGCATATGACGATCCGCGAAGAAACTACTGAAAATTTAACGGTAATAAACTGAAACCGAACAAAATACTAACAACGCCGACAAATATTAAATTTTTACGATATATTTTGTTTCGTAATTAATACTCTAGTCGAAACCGGATCGAAAAACGGATAAAAGACGGCAACGATGTAAATTCCTCGCGATTATTACCGTTATCGACAAACGAACGCGCGAACATCAATTATCGACCCTAAAATTTCGCAAATTATATTTTACGAACTTAGATGGCGATCGGGTTTTATTAACGGATACGTAAGTACGTTCGGGCCACCTCAAACATGAGAATCGGGCTTGTGGGCCTTGGACCCAAGCCCAAAGCCCATTAACAAAAATCCTATTATAAAAGGGGACTACACCCCTTGATCCTTTACTTGTGCAGATAAAACAAACAACACACAGACCTCACACTTTCACTCTCTCTCTCGGCGACACCAACCGGCTGAGCCGGTGGTGGTTCACAGAGGCGCCGCCGCTATGGCGGCGGTGGTTCTCTCCGACAACCCCCCTTCCTCCGATTTTCCTGATTTCCGACTACACACAACAGTAACCCCACCCCCTCTCGGTTTCAACTCCGGCGATGATTCGAGTGGCCCGGCGAAGGTATTGAACGACGGCAACAAGAGAGAGAGAGAGAGAGAGCTGAGGAGAAGAGAGAGAGAGCTGCGGAGAAGAGAGAGAGAGAGAACCGACGGTCAAAGGCTCGGACCGCCGGTCGGTTCTTTTGTCTGGTGGTCGGCGCTGTTATCCGACGGGTTTCAAACTCCGGTAAGAATCAAGTGTTCAGATCCGCTTGGGTGGTTCAGTTTCGCGGCGGTTCAGAGTGATATCCCGGCGACATCGCCAGAGAAGATGAAGTTGAGGACGGATGATGATGGTGGCGGCGGTCCTTGCTTCCTTCCGACTAAGACACCTCCCATATTAACTTCTTTTCTTTAAACTTTGATCTCCACAGTAGCCGATGGTGATGATGTTCAGTTTCGAAACAGACACGGCTCGTTTCCACTTGGATGTGCGGGTCAACTCAGTTTACGTTCGGGTCAAACCCGGTTGACTCGGTCAACACCCGAGTCAACTCGGGTCAACAGCAGGTCAACCATGGTCGACGGTCAACGCTTCGGTTCGGGTTCGTGTTCGGGTGTCACAGTTAGTTTCGGTTGGGTCTCGCGGTTCGGGTCTCAGATTACGGGTCAGAATCGGAAGTGGTGCGATTAACTCGGTCAAACTGAGTCAACTCAGTTGACTCGGTCAACTCAGCGAGTCGACTCGGTCAACTCAGTCAACTTTTCCGCGAACGGCATGAGAGATGGTAAAGGTTTAACGACGAGATTATTTACGTTATATTATGGTTTTATTGATTACGTGAAATGAGCTCGAACCGGATTATATTTTACGTTTGATATATTTAACAAAATTATTTATGTTGACTATTGAATCTTGATTGAATTTTGTTAAAATAACGACAACCTGTGTTGTCGGGGGCGTCCAAAAACAGAGGAAACTCTGCTCGTTTTGCGAGAAAACCCGTAAGCGAAACGCATTTTATCATAAGACAAAACTTTTGGATCCGAGGAACTTTTATAAAGACATACAAATATAAAGCTTCTCTCGACGACACTTTACTATTTTCGCAAAAACAACGATGCGAAAATGATTTCAACAACAAATAAATATAGTTACGATATTTGTTTTAAGCTCAAAAATTCGACAATCTTTTATAAAAACAATAAACCTATTCATACGGTTTCAAACGCCAATAATCCGATTTCATTATTACAAACAAGTATAGTTTCTATATTCCTTTCAATTATCAAACGAAACGAATTCGTTTTATAAAAATAAATATAGTTTATATATTTATTTTCAATATCATACAAAATGAATACTTTTATAAATAAATATAGCGGTATATTTATTTCCGACACAAACAAGTCGAATCCTTTCTTAAAATAAATATATTTAGTTATATTTATTTCCAAACAACAACAATTCGGATATTTCTTATAAAAGAAATATAACTAATCATGTTTAGTCTAAACATTGAAATCTCGAGGGTTCCGTTATAATAATAAATATAGTTTATATATATAATTGTTTCAAGCGTCACGTAACTCGGATTCTTTTATAAAAATAAATATGGATTGTATTTATTTCAAAAATCGTATAACACGAATTCTTTTATAAAAATAAATATAGCTATATATTTATTTTCAAACACAATAACTCGACGATTCTTTTGTAAAATAAATATAACTTGTTATATTTATTTCAAACGCCGAAACATCTTATACATATACTTGGATAAATATCATACGAGACGTAATATACGGTGCGAGTTTGTTATATGATATTTTCATATAAATATTCTTTTTATATACGTATGACCACTCGAGGCGGCTAACGCAATTACAACGATATATTTATATATTTTTTATATAAATATTTATTTATTTTAAATCTCTCGAGAATCAAGGCTTTTCAAGACTTATTGGTTATTATCGACAATAAACGATACTTATCAAATATGACTTAATCATTTCGTTAAGTTAACAATTTACCGTCGAATTGTTCAGTCAACGATTCGGTAGAGCTCGATGACACGTAGTTTAGTTACTGCGTTATTAGAAACTTATAAGACATTCCGTGTTAGGAATATCGTAGAATGCACGCTAGCGAGTCTCGTCTTGGAAACGACATCACAAAGTCGTATTTAGCTAGCTTTGCACAAGACAATTCAGGTGAGTTCATAACCCCCACTTTTTACTGTTTTACATTTTTGTAAATGTTTTAGGGGTGGAAAGACATGCACGATTTTCAGAAATATACAAAGTTTTCGATAAACAAAGACAGTATATTTTTAGACAAAGCACGTTTTGCAAGAACATACAAAGTTTTGAACAAACGCAAAACTCGTATTTCTAAATCATATTACGAATGGATTTTGAGGAACCCAAATGATTTACGAAAGGTTTATACTAAACATACCGGTTTTTACAAAACAAATGCATATTAAAAAAAAAACCGAGGCCCATCCGCCAAAAGCACAATTAGTTTTTACCATATTTACACAACGGTTGAAGGTTTTATCTCAAAACAAGACCCATCCTCCTCCAACCGTTGCATCATTCAAAACAAATTATACTAACTGATGACCAAGGGCTTCATCCTGAAACCCAGGACCTATCCACCTTTGGTCATCATATTGTCTAAGTGCAGGAAAGTAAATTGTTTTAAAGACAAGGAAAGTAAATTGTTCAAAGGACCACAACCATCAAATCTAGAAAAGTGGGCTCCGGTCTAGGCATAAACATCCATTATCGCCCACTTAAGTGCCCTCACACAGCGGCGTCTTCACCAGTCTTCTCCGTCTTCTCAGCTTCAGTATCCTGGGCAACATCCTCACCAGCATCCGCCCTAGTATCCTTCTTCTCCTCAGCCTTATCCACCACTTCTGCTGACTTAGAAGAGTCACCGGTCTCCCCAGGATATGGCACTGCCTTGCCTCCAAGCTCCTTCAACTTTGTCACCCAGGATTCGACCGGCCAGGCTGGGCACTCAAGCCCTGTCTCCTTGGCCTCATAAGCCATCTTGATGCGAGCCTGTAGCAGAGAGACAATGGCGGAAGCTTTGATCCCTTCCCGGAAGGAAACCATGGCCTGTTCATGCTCCATTTGGACGGTAGTCAGGTTGACCTCAGCATCCTGGGTGACCTTCTTCAGTTTGTCCTCATAATGCCGAGTCTTGGCTTCAGCAATAGCACCCTGGTCAGCAATGGTGGTCTCGAGTTGTTTGATCCTGGCCTCATGGAGTGCAGCAGTACCACAGGCATCGCTGTAAAGATGGAGCAGATGCTGGAGGCCCTGTAAGTTAAAATTTAGGTATAAGTCAATGTTTACTAACCAGGGTATCCTGTCAGGATATTTTATCAGGATATTATACAGGATATAGTACCAGAATATTACCTTATTAAGGAAGGATGTCATCGGCTCCAAGGAATCAGTAAAGCTGAGCTCGTCATAGGAGAATCCTTCAGGGCCTGGGACACTAACTTCAGAGCCCTTTCTCTTTTTTGCGGTGGAAGCACGAGCCCTCGTAGTGGGCTTGGGAGCCAGAAGCGATTTTGAGATGGTGGCGGCAGGAGCCTCTTTCTTGACAACGGGTGGAGTAGGATAACTGTCGAGTTCGTCAAGATCAAGGAATACTGGAACTTTGCTAGAATCTACACACAGGGAGTAAAACTCTTTCCAAACACTTCAAATAAAGACATGTACGCAGGATATCGTGCAGGATCCTTACCAGACATGTTTGCACTGGAAAGTGGACTTGGAGATGCTGGAGATGGGTTGAAACTTCTTTCGGCTTCTGGTAGAAGTCTAATGGCGTCGATTCTTTTTTATGAGTTGGCTAAGGGGGTGCAAGTTTCCTGAAGTCAGCTGTGTACAAGAAAACAGAAAAGTCAATACAAGATATAAAGCAGGATATAAGGCAGGATCATCCTAAAACCCTAAATCCTACCCTTTTTCAACCATTTCACCGGATAATCCGCTCCACCAGGGATTGAATCTCTTTTTACAAAGAAAAACTTTGATTTCCACTCATCTTCGTTCCTGGTGGCTCGGAGTATCAGTGGATCGCCTAAAGTGGAGTAGAACAAAAATCGACAAGAACCATGGCTTCTAAGCCAGTATGCTAAGGGGAGATCATGAATGGAAAGGTCAGGGATATGGTTATTCTTGATTTGATCAAGAACATACAAAACTCGCCAAAGCATTGGCATTGTCTAACTGAAGCATATTTTGGTAGTGTTGAAAAACTCTGTAATGAAGTCCGAAAAAGGAAATTGTAACCCTAGGGTAAAAGGAAAAGCGTTGAAACACAACCACTCGTCGGAAACCATATCTGATCGGATTTCCGGATCAAATGGCCGGAACACCGTCCCTTTCGGGAAAATGCCGGAGGTTTTGAGGGCCGACAAGTGGGCATTGTCGAAAGAGCATATTTCCTTCTCCGGATCTTGGAGAATATTCTGGTGAATGAACGTGGGAGCAGAGTCGCCGGAGCTAGATCTCGTCTGTCTTGCCATATGATCACCGGAATATTGAACAGTATAGAGGAAAAAGATGGAAGTGAGAGAGAGATATTTACCTTTTTTCTCTTCGGTGAAGGTTAAATGATGATGAGGATGAGAAGTTATAGGGGTGAAATGAGTAAATGTATGCTGCGTGGTTACAACCAGTCCCATCAGAGTCTTATCACTTAATTACCTCGTTACTCGTGAAAAATGTAACCGTTAGCATCAGGATACCTAACGTTAACATTTTTTGGGACAATTGTTATGGGTGAAATTCTGAGCCTATATCTTAGTCAATATTTTGAGCTATATCCTGACTATATGATATCTATCCATATCCCGGGTTACACATTCAGGATATTGGTAACATCCTGAATGGTATCCTGAGGATCAATAACGAATTGTGTGCAGGAATGTGAGTTCAAGGTCGCAACATTCATGAGGACTCTCTTTCCGGAAGACTCGGTCTAAGTAGTTCGAAGAAAGACGTTGAAGCCGCTTTACTCGGTCTATAACGTTCACAATGGAATATTCGGGAGCATCCCATATTTATCGGAGTTCTTGTTTGTATTTTGTAACTATAAATAGATGGATAACTCGGATCAAATAGGACACAACACAAACACTCACTGCTCTCATATTTCTTTTTCTCGCAACTTTCACTTTCACAACAAACATTGTAACACCTAGTGATCCGATCAATATCCTGCACTGTATCCTGACGTTTAAGCAATAAGAAGAACAAGGCAGCTGCGATTGTCAGCTCCCGAGGTTTTGTGCTGGCGATCTAGATTGATCAAGGGCTTTCCTCGTATATCCCGTGTCATCTTTTACCTTTTTTGCTCATTGTTTGTTCATAGATACAACTCAATATCTTGAGCCGTATCCTGAAACTGTTTTTGCAAACCACTTGATTAACACATTTTTGAACACATTCTCTTAGCACACTACCTCACTTAACTAATTTGATCACTTAATTGCTTCGGTAATTCTTGACCAAAACAGTAAGGTTACACTGTGTTTATGGAGTGGTTAGATTTGGGATTTAGAACTTAAAGTACAAAAGGTATGTATTCATAAAAGTATTATCTAGTCTAATTATTCGCAGTGACACTAAGTTTTATGTGATTTCATGGGTTCTAGTTTGCCCATCAGAATCGACAACGAGTGACTTAGAATCGTAGATAAGTTAACCCTAGTTTATGATGAATAACCATAAACCGATTATCATCACAAACTTGGCCAAGTTGATATATATATATATATATATATTATATAGTTATATTAATAATCTAAGCTAAGTCCATCATAGATTGTCATATATTATCATGTAAGTCAAGCATGGAGGATTAACCTTTTTGTATGATTCATCACTACACAAATCATCACGAGGATGATTCGGAGGGTCATGAATATCAAGAAACAAAACTAACTAGTACAAGCTCAAGTAGTCAAGTAAATCCTAACTCGGGTGAACCACCACGGCATGGAAAGAGTTAACTAAGTGTCGGAGGCTAGGTGGGGTCATGTTACTTTGATACTAGGAAACCACTTGAGTGTTCATACATAAGTTTTACAAGTGAGGTAGTGGAACTAGATTGGAAAACCAAAGCTCCCACGGTTCACTCCTTTACAAGTCACAAGTTTAACATATGGAAGATAATGAATCGTGATTGTCTTTCACACTTGGGTTTTAACATGTATGAACTTTTAAAGTAAAGAGTTTTGAACTCATAACTTGATGGTAATCACCTCAACACAAACCCACAACTATAGTCTAAGTTGTGAGCTTGGTGGGTACAGGATTTCACCAAGTTCTAGTAAAGAAACAAATGTACATGAACATCGAACAAAAACAGAAAGTTTAGAGGTGTTTGCACCTCTTAAACTCATAAGGATCTACTCCTAACAAGTCTCATAACCTTAGATAGGTTCAAGAATAAGTAGGCACAAGATAACATCAAGAAAACATAGTTTTATGAAAGTATAACAAGTATTCTTCCAAAACAGAAAGTTTAGACCTCAAAATGGTGTTGTTCCACCTTGGTTTACCATGGTAAACATGTGGAAACATTCCTAGAGGTGACCCAAGCTTTGTAAGAGAATAAATGATGAATAAATGTTGAAGAAAAGTGAGTTTGTATAAGTTTATATAAATCAGAAAGTAAATCTGACTTTGGAGCCTTATGTAAGTGATGTATCTCGTGATTACACCTTGGTGAATCTTGGATAACATCCTTGAAGGTCATCCAAGTAGATTGGTAAACATGAGAAAAGTAGAAGAAAAGTGCTCCAAACTCACTATTTTGAGCAAAGATATGAATCTGCCAACATTGGAAATTTGAGTGAATTTGAGAGGATTTGAGAGTGAATTTAGAGAGTATAAAGGGTTAAGATAGTGTGGAAGACTTGTATTTATAGTGTGGGGGTTAGTGTTAGTGTTAATTGTGAGTTAGGTGAGTATTAAAGACAAGTAGTTCGGAGAATGGTGTGAGAAATTGACCAATCTGTGAAACGAAAAAGGCTGAGTGCGGATCGACTAGCCCCACGGGTTGCGAAAGGTAGCCTGGAGGCTGTCGCGTGCCGCGGCCGAGGGTCACCAGCCTTACTTTCATTTTATTTACATAAATGGTCTCTGCATTTGGTTTTTGAATGTATTTTTGGTTATTTTATGTATAATTAAATTACATTTAGGTATTAAACTTGTATAGAAGTATGGATTAAGTATTGAAATCGTATAACTAAGTATTTGCATATGTCAAACGTATAAAATCTCATATTAGGTAAAATGTAATATGTGTCGATCATGTGAATGGGATAAATGTAAAACGAGTACGTGAAATGAAAGTATAATTTAGGTAAAATAACCAAGTTTTACTACCAATTAAAGCTTCGAATTACGAGCTAGAAGCGAAATATGAATACGATGCGGATGTAAGTTTCCACAAATAGAAGTATAAACCATCTTTCTAATTACGGAAGGTTTCAAAAAGCGAGGCATTATAGCTACACCTCCTGTATCTAAAGAGAAACAGGTTGGTATTTCAAGTGGGGTAGCTATTACAACTATTGAGACTACAGTCTCACAGTTGGACAGTGGTTACATTTCTAAGACCCCCTTGAAGGTAACAACTTTTGAGACAATAGTCTATATATCAGTTGGAAGTCCCTAGTACCAAGAAAAAGTGGCACTTGGTCTAAAACCAAGTTTAACCACCCTCTGGGAGGAATTCAGATGATCCTGTTAACTCAGGTGATGGATTAAATTATCAAGAATTGACGGAGAGGGTTACAAACTTGGAAACATCTGTCGGAGAGATCAAATATATGATGAAAATCTTGATCCAAAACTCCAGACCTCATCCATCAAATGCAGATATTGCAAAAGAAATGTGGGCACATGTTCAACCTTACCAACATCTTCAAAAGCAAGTTGCAGAAGAAAAATATACCATGCAGGTAGAGCTTGTACGTCAATAAGTGGATGCAAGGTATCAAGATACACATGCAGAAGTTAAGGCCATCAAAGACTTTATCTTTGGAAACATTGGTAAAGCTCTCATTCTTCCTAAGTATGAGGATGCCAAAAAGGGGATGTAGAAGAATGCATGAGAAAGCTTCCACCTCTGGTCAAAAAGGCTAGGAAAAGGCCTAACATTGCTGCTTTTTAAAAGGCAAGAAAAGAAGAAATTCCTAACGCAGGAGAAAAAGAAAAGAGGAATGATACAAGGGAAGCAAATATGCAAATCACAATGCATGAAATGATCAAAAGAAAAGAAATCCAAGACAACCAAGGTTCTTCAATAGAGGTTAGTCAAAGCACTGCTGCAACTATCCAAACCACCATTTCACATATCACACCTCAAACCACTGTTTCCACATTCACTACTCAAATCACCACCACTTCCACTTCCAAAACATTTGTTGCCAAATCAAAAGTGACAATAGAGGTTACAACTACTCAAACACCACCTTCTTCATTACCATCTAAGTCCCCAAAATAAATTCTCAAAAGGAAACCAACATCACTACCACCACAACCACCATCAAAAACAAAAAAATCACAAACCAGAACCAGGAGAACCAAATTCATTGTCCAAGATGATGATGAAGAAACTCCTGATGCATCTCCTATCCAAACAAAGACTACCATCACCACCACATCTCATATATCCACCACCACCACCACCACTGCACTCACATCCATCTATTCTCCTACCACACTTCCACCCAATTTACTTGACCTATTGGAGTTAGAACATGTTTCAAAAGAGATAGAATCCTTCTACTCCAAGACTGACATAATGTAACACCCCGAAATTTCTTTTTGTAAAATTATGCGACGACATGTGTCCAATCCTCCAACTAATCCCGACTATGTGGAGGGAGGAACATCCAACTAATCCCGACTATGTGGAAGGAGGAAGGACCCACATTATACGTTCATGAAATGTGTCCCGTATCTCCGACTGATCCCGACTCTGGGAAGGAGAGGGACTATTATTGCGGGTTAGCTGAAACGCATCCCAGATATCCAACTAATCCCCACTGTGCAGAAGGATATGGACTCATATCACATATACCAATAACTAGTTGAGCCAAGGGGTCAAATATGCAAGTATTGCATTCTGGAAGTCCTAACGGACTGCAAAGCATATTGGCTTACGGTTCCGTAAGGAACCTGCATGTAGCAGAAAACAGCTAGCTGCTATTGCTGTTGTTCTGCCACCTTGTGGCATCTCCTGCCATCTCTCCTGCTCTCCTTCCATTTCCTAGGGCACTTGGCACCTGCTTGTGACCTCTGGAACAACTTGGCACACCCTCATATCTTTTCCTTGGCTATAAATAGCAACCCTCCTCCATGTTCATCTTCACACCATCAATCATAATCTAACATTCTCTTGGAGCTCTCCTCTGGACAACAGGACTCCCATTCTCAGTTATCTTCTGCTCTAACACTTCCAAGTAAGTGTTTCTACTAGTTCTTTTATGTTTATTTTAGTTATTTTAAGTTTAAAGTCAAATAGTTGACTTTCTATTTGACTTTAGCTTCTAAACAAATTGGTCAAGTCAAAGTTCAATCCGTAGAAGGCACTGATCCAATCCACTGGCAAGGTTGCACTGTACAACCTAAGTTGGTCTAAATTCGTGGAACTGATCCGCGAGACTTACTGCTCGCCTCACGAGGTGGAGAAAGTTCAATATGACTTTCTAAAACTGATAATGAAAAACCTCAACTGTCGAGCTTACGTATCTTACTACAACTCCCTCTCAAGACTTGTTCCTTACCTGATTACCCCTGAGTCTAAGCGCACTGCGTGATTTATTGGAAGACACGCTCCAGAAATCAAGGGGATGGTTAAATCCTCCAAACCTGCAACATTCAGATCTGCTGTGGATCTAGCCTTATCTCTCACTAAAGATGTGAAAAGAATAAGAATGGCCAAGGCCGAGAGTGATCACAAGCGGAAGTGTGATGATACCCCTAGTAGGGATTTTAAAAAGGGTAAGACTGGTTTGAGTTATCACCAGTGCAAGCCGAATGAGGCAAAACCCGAGTGTAAAACCTGCGGGAAACAGCATTTTGGAAAATCAACATGAGCAACCCAAAGGTTGTGGCATCTGTAAGCAGATGGATCACAAATCCCATGAATGCAAAGATCTGAAGAATGCCACCTATTATGGATGTAGCGAGAAAGGGCATATAAAGAGCCACTGCCCAAAGTGGGCAACTGACAGGAAGAACAAGGCCACTGAAGCCAAGAAAGGCAATGCTAGAGCCTTTCAGCTGACTGCAAGACAAGCATTTAAAGATGCAAATGTCATTTCGGGTACGTTTCTCGTAAATGATATATTTGCTAGAGTCTTATTTGATTCCAGAGCTGATAAGAGCGTCGTTGACTATAAATTTAGCAAACTCTTAAACCTGCCCTTAAGAACCTTAGACATTACTTATGAGGCCGAAATGGCTGGTGGTAGCATAGAAATAACTTCCATAATTCTTGATGGATGCGCTATATCCATCAAGAACCAATCTATCCCTGTTAACCTTCTACCTATGAATCTCGTGGGATTCAATATAGTTTTAGGCATAGATTTGTTCGCGCATAACCAAGCCTGCATTGCCTGCGATAAGAAACATCATCGACAATATACTTATCTACTCGCGCAGAAAAGATGATCATGAGAAACATCTTCGATGTATACTCGGTCCGCTACAACAGGAGAAAATCTATGCTAAGTTCTCCAAAAGTGAGTTTTGGCTCTGCGAAGTCTAATTATTTGGAGACATGATTAGCGAGCGTGGTATCCAAGTGGATCCCGCTAAGATTAAGGCTATCATGAATTGGGAAGCACCCAAAACCCCTTTAGAAATCCGTAGTTTCTTAGGATAGGTTGGCTATTATTGAAGGTTCATTGAGAACTTCTCTCGAATTGCAACTCCTTTGACTACGTTGACCTGCAAGAATGTAAAGTTTGACTGGGGTCCTAAACAGAAAGAATCCTTTGAGATTCTAAAGTAGAAATTGAGCAATGCTCCTATCTTAACTCTACCTAAAGGAATTAAAGACTTTGTCGTGTAATGTGATGCTTCGCACACAGGAATGGGTTGTGTGCTTATGCAAAGAGGCAAAGTGATAGCCTATGCATCACGACAACTTAAAATACACGAGAAAAATTATACCACCCATGATCTAGAACTGGGTGCAGTTGTGTTTGCATTAAAACTGTTGAGACATTATTTGTATGGCACAAAGTGTATTATATACACGGACTGTTGGATCTGAGTTTCCTTTTGATTGTATTTTTGTTTGAAGTTAAAATGGAAAATGGATGAGTTGTGCAGCGGAATTAAAATGATAACAAACTTTGCATACAATTAAATGAGAGTAATACTTTAATCAAACATCTTTACACAAAGAACCGAATGATTGAATTAATTTCAAACACGATTACAATGATGATGTATGAATGCAAACTCCCCCTCAGCCCGAGCT
This sequence comes from Helianthus annuus, assembly GCF_002127325.2. Taxonomy (NCBI): domain Eukaryota; kingdom Viridiplantae; phylum Streptophyta; class Magnoliopsida; order Asterales; family Asteraceae; genus Helianthus; species Helianthus annuus. The sequence goes on along the minus strand of NC_035436.2, from coordinate 73,120,533 downwards.
TAGTAGTTTGTTCGTGCAAAGAAGACGAATGATGTGAAGAGCTAATAGAACAGTACAAAGTACTGTACTATTTATAAGCACTTGCAAACTACTGAGCATCTTTAGCTGACGTCACCATGAAAGTGACATCTAACCTCCTAACAAACTCTAACCTCTGATCTATACAGACACTGCTTGTGTTAACTTCTGCTATTAAAAGACTTACTTTTTATCGATTCGGGGATAGGTGGTCCGGGTTTGGTCTTTCGTTATGATGTAACTCCTTTCTTATTGATGATTTACGGCATTCTATTACAAACAGACTTTAGAACTACTGCTGCAACCTTCTACTGCTGTGAACCCAGCAGCACTTATCCGGATCAGCAGTGCTTGACTCAAGGCAGTAGATTGAATCAGCAGGACTTGAGTCTTCATCAGATCTTTAATTGAGCAGCAGTTATTGGTCAGCAGTTAGTAAGATCAGCAGATAGGAGGTCATCAGTTGTTGTAATCACTTTCAAGGGGAGAGATATGTATATCAGCATCTGCTTATTCTGAATCCACTGAGCTGATCCAGTTTGGCTTTACATTGTCTGTTCCTCTGATAGGGTTCAATCCCAACAATCTCCCCCTGGAACAGATAATGCCAAAACTCTTCATTATTGTGGATATTTTATTGCCTCATCAACAGCTCCCTTATCTGGCCTTTAAATTGCAATTCAAAGTTAAGGGCATCTGTATCTTCATCATCCCTGCTAAGTGGAAGATCAAGGAGATCCTGCAAATCTTCAAGACTCAGGCCAAGAGCTTGTTCCCTTGATATTATCTTCACTTCTCCACCAGACCTGAGCAAAGTCAATACGCGGGTCTGTTTGTCAGTTGCCCACTTTTGTATTTTTGAGCCTGGTGGGTTTCTTGGGAGATGCTTATTTGCAGAAGTATTTGGAGAGGCTGACCGATTCATCACTGGCTGAGCAGTGGTAGCAGAATTTTCTTGTTCAAGTTATTCTTTTAACGTTCTTAACACGCCTTCTTTTAAAACTATATTGCCCGAAAGAATATCTTGAACTGTCTCACCTCCTAACTGGCTTTGTCTCCTCCTTTTGTAAGAGGAAGTACCAGCTGGAGCAGTGGATCTCCTGATTTACAGCTTTGATGGTCCTTTTGAAACCGCTGCTTCAGGGTAGTCAGGTTTTTGAGGGATTTTAGGATCTTTCTTCCTTAATTCCTCCAACCTTTTGTAGGTTGACCTGACCAAATCTTCCTTCCATCTAGCAACTTGTCTTTTGGTTTCGAATTCAACAACCACCAATTCTTCTTTCATTCTTTTTAGTTCCAACTGCTTTTCAGGTACATTCTTTTTAAACCTTGCCCAATCAGGAGGAGTGTGAGTGACTTTCCTTTTTATCATATCTTGAATTCTAGCTGCTTCAGCTTCAAGCTCAGGAACAGTCCACTCTTTGTACATGTGTCTCTCTCCTTTGTATTTCTTGTAAAACATGATGCTTTCAATGTAGTCTTTCTTCAGAGTTTCAGCAGCTCTTTCAGAAATTTGTTGACTAACATTCTTTGCAAAACGTTCTAGGGAATTGACTTGTGTAAGCAGATATTGGTAGTATCTTGAAACTTCTTTGTCAGATTTCCCTTGTGAGTTTCTTTGCGAGATATCCTCTGCTTGTTTGGCCTTTATCTTCAAATATTCATCAATGTTTTTGGGCCATGGATATCCTTTGATTGAAGGCAAACTCCTTTTGGCAGGGTCATCCTCAGTATAGAAGGATTTTATCTCTTCTCTGACAGCTTCTAGTTCAAGAGGAAATTGAACACCTGCAGGAGGTAAAGGTTTGTGCATTGGAACAGAAGAAAGTGGAACTGGTTTTGGTATATTGACAAGAGCTAAAGGTTTTGAAGATGTTTGGGGTGGTGAAGTGACATCATCTTTAGGAGTTAGCCTCCTCCTCTTTATTTGAGGAGGGACTGATGATGTTTTGGATGGAAAGATGGTTGTAGTGGCAGTGGTTTGTGATAGACTAACAGCTGTTGAAACAACTGGTGTTCCAACCACTGTTGTCTTTACAACAGATGTTTTAACATCTGCTGTCTTCTGCCTTTTGACAGGAGGTGATTGTGATTTTGGTGGTGATGATGGTAAAGCAGTAGATGAAGTGTGTGTTGAGGTGGTGTGTGTCGAAGTGAGGGCAGATGTTGAAACTACTGAGGTACCAACAGCAGTTGATACAACAGAGGTTACAACACCTGTTTTGGGAGGTGGTTTTTGAACAGACTTTGAACGCCTGACCGGAATGGATTTGGGTAGCCTTACTTTTCTAGTAGGCTTCTTCTTTTCATCAAAAAGATTTTCATCATCTCTTGACCCTGAAGTACCCTGATCCGGATAATCCACCTTGGCTTTCTTTTTGGCCTCTCTATCCCTTTTTACACAAGCAAGTGCTTCTGCAAGTGCATTCGTAGTCTCATCAATTTTCTTACTGCCATCTGGCAAAGGGATCTGCTTGGTCATATTTGAATTTTTTGGTGCAAGGTAAAGACCATCAGTTATTCCCTTTCTTCTCCATTCTTGAATTTTCTCCCCCTTTTTGGCATTATCTTCAGGGAGTTGATCAATGAAGAATACTGGTGGAGGAGCAGTGCCAGTGGTGTGCAGGATCTGAGTTTTGAGAGCCTTTAGATCAGCCTGAGTGTCTTTGAACCTAGACTCCATAGCATTTTTCAGTTGTTGAACATGTTTTTCATGTTGCTGATCTGCCAGTTGTGCCTGATGATGGAGATAAGGTTGAAAGAGATTCCAGAGCTCATTTGTAGCAGGTGCTTGTTGTAGAGCAGGTGCTTGAGGTGGAATAGCAGTGGATTGTACCTTTTGTACCTGTAACAACTGCTGGAGCATATTTTTGAGCTCTGCAACAGAGTTATCAAGTTTTTCAACACGATCCGTCAATTTCTGGTACTTTAAATCATCACCCAATTTAATGGGATCATCTGATTTCCCACTAACAGTGGTTTTATCAGTGGCAGATGTAGGGAATTTATTCCAAACACTAACCACTGATGCCCCTTTTTCTTGGTACTGGGGTCTTCTTCCTTCAACACTTGACAACCTTTTGATGATGCCAGTTGGATATATAAATCCACTGGTGGTTGGCAGAGGTGCTATGTAAGGAATTGCCTCCAAGGAAGTCTTATTAATGAAACCACTGCCCAACTGTAAACCTGTAGGTTCAACAGTTGTAGTGGCTGCTTCACTTGGATTACCACAAAGAGTTACTTGTAACTCAATGGGTGTAACCTCCTCAGGCGTTGTTGGTGGGTTAGCAATGGATGATACAGCAGGCTCAGTCATTTGTTGAGGTATATTCTCATTGACAGGTGATTGAGAAGGACTGGATAGTGCCTGGTTCAAGTCAATTGCATCCAACAGTAGTTGTGTTTTTGGTGGAATTGAGGATGTGATGGTGGGTTTAGAAGGCGGGGTTGCTCCGGGCATTGAGCTGTGGATGATGGAGACAAGTGTATCCAGAGCATCATGATGTGGTGGCCCTTTGTGTACAACCTGTCCTTTTTGTGAAGAAGCAGGAGGAGTTATGGTTATGGGTTGAGATATTTGTACCAACTGCTGTGAGGAAGAAGCAGCAGTGGTTTCTAGTGACATTTGTGTTGTCACAGGCATTAACTCTGGTATCTCATCTGCCAGAGTTGCCTTTTTGATTGGTTTGGAGGGTTTTTGATTTTTCTTTTTGGATGGCCTTTTTGGTTTGGTAGGTGTGGGTTTCAAAACAGTTGTTCTGCTGCTTTGATCACCTAGAGCAGTAGGCTCAGCAGCAGATACCTGAGGAGCAGTGGTAGCTGCTAAAATCTGCTCAGGTACCCCTGCTTGTGTTTTGCAAGGTGCTAACATACGTGAAAATGTTTCAGATGTTAGACAGTTTATTGCAGTTATTTCACCTTGGTTTATTAGAGACAAATCATCCTTACTGAATTTCTTTTGAAAATAATAGCTTAAAAACCTTGGAAACAGTAAAAATGATTTGCTTTCAACATTATTAACCAAATCTTTAATGATTTCCCGAGAATAGTTATAATTTTCTTCTTGAAGAATCGCATATCCCAGATTTTGAATCTTTATAGGGATCTCATTGAAAGAAGTGGTTTTGTTTGAAACACATACTAGGAGGGTATGAAATAAAAATCTTGGTGCAGGAGGAAAATAACCTTTTTCTAAAGTTAATTTCGTCATCATTGTGGCTTCATACCCTCTTTCAATGAAGTTAATGTGCAACTCGTTTTTGGTGAAGGAAGTTTTACCTGCCTGATCATCGAGTTGAAAGACTTCGGAGATGGATTGTGGTGTAATGTGGACAGCTTTACCCTTTATGGAAGATTTGATTTCAGTGATAATGTCTCCTTGTTTTTCAAGGGTTGCATTCTTCCAAAACTCCCTTTAGGTTGCCAAGTAGATGGGTGCGTCGGCTGTGAGCAAAGTTTTGTACTTTGATTTTGCCATGATGGTGATAATGGAATCGAAAACATCTGTGGTTCCTGGTTTTGTGATAAGACCCAGGAGATTGTGAGATTTTTTGAATGGAATGTCAGTGGTGGTTGCCTTTTGAGAGGTTGTTTTCGAAGATTTTGATGTGGGTTTTGCAGATGACTTCGATTTTGTTATTTTTGAAACGATTGATCGAAGGAATTTTGTGGGAAATGGAAAGAAAAACTGCTTTGAGAAGATAATTTTTATGAATTCATTTCGACAGTAAAACCCTGTTTGGATGGTGAGTGGGGGGTTTTATAGGAGAGATAGTGAATGCTGACGTGGCAGCTGTTACAAAAAGTCTGACACTATGTACTGCCCAGCAGTACTTCATCAGTCACAGCAGTAACCACTGCTTCAGTCACCTCTTCCACTGTTTCAACCTTCAGCTGTTCCTCCTCAGATTCAACCCCCTCCTGTATTGACTCTAATGCCATCAAACAAAATTCATTGTGAGAAGAATCAATTGAAGCATATAGTGCAAAATTTTCATCATTAAGATTTTCAGGCATACTGCTCCAGTCAACAAACTCTTGACTAAAGAAACTTTGTTGTTCAGGTCGTGTAACTACTGGAGCAGTAGTTTGAGGTGCAGATTGCACTTGTGCCTGGGGAGCAAGGGTTTGAACAAATTGGATCTGTGGAGCAGCTGTTTGGACATAATGCACTGGCATAGGGGCAACAGCATAGTGAGCAGTGTTCACATGTGCTGCTGGGGCATATTGGGCATAGTGCACAGTGTTTTGAGTTTGAGGTCTAGGATTTGAACTAGGGTGAGTGACTATGGGACCAGTTGTTTGACTCCTACATTCCCTAGCAAAGTGTCCCAACCTGTTACACTTGTAACACTTTGATTTTCGATTTATCCAACCCAACCCTTAGGTTCCCATGAAGACCTGGAAATTTTCTCCCAGTTCTCTTATAAAACTTGCTAGTTCTAACACTTAGCAAGGCCAGTTGGTGCAGGATGTCCATTTCTTCTAGGTCAGTGGGGTCGAAATGCTGTAAATCATTGAGTTCAAAGCTTAAATTGTCTGACATCTGGTTTTCATTTGCAGTGAATGCATAACCTGTAGAGTGAGGATCAGGGTTGTTAAAGTTTGCACCAGCAGTTATGTCAATGAAGTGATCATAACCCTGATCCTTACCACTACCACCAGATTCTTCTTGACCCAGAAGAGCAGTGTTACCGAATGAATAATCATCAACGGTTTTCCCTGACTCTTGTAACTTCCTTTTCTGGTTCAACTCCCTCTCAAAGGTCAGGAGTCGACCATGGAGTTGGGTCAAGGTCAGATCCTTGAACTCAGGTGCAGTTCTGGTGATAATAGCTATTGTGTCCCATTTTTCTGGCAGTGATCTGAGGAACCTGCTATTTTGATTCGAGTTTGAAAACGTGACCTTAACAAGCCTCAGTTCACTGATGAGACAACTGAAACGCTCAAATTGTTGAGTCAGTGATTCACCTTTAACATGACAAAATGTTTCATACTGTTGGTTCAGGATTTCCCTATTGTTTTCTATGACCTCTTTGGTACCTCCAAACTGTTCCTTAAGTGCGTCCCACAACTCTTTGGCACTGTTACAATGTAACAGTCCAGCATATATTTCGTTGGGGAGCGCTGATGCAACAATACTAAATGCTTTAGCATCCAGTTCAAATTTTTGATAATCCGTTTCAGTATAATTTTCAACAGGTTTAGGAACTTGTTTTTTAGCATCTTCAGCGCTTGGCACTATAGGAACATGAGGACCAAAGATAACAGACTTCAACCAACCTGTGCTTTGTTGAGCGAGGATGTGACCCATCCTCCTCTGCCAGATGTTGTACTCATTTCTTTTTAGCATAGGTGGTTTAAAGAGCGAGCCAATGTTGTTTTTATCGTCCCGAGATTGTGACGTCATTCTTGTTGTTTTACAGGTACTGAGAAATCAACTATAATGGTGATTAATCCTTACTCTGTTTTTCAACGATGAACAAATGATCAGTATCAACTGTTTTGAGCTGAACTATTTACGTCAAAATGATTGTTAAATCAAATTTGACTGTTCTGGCTCTGATACCAATTGTTGGATCTGAGTTTCCTTTTGATTGTATTTTTGTTTGAAGTTAAAATGGAAAATGGATGAGTTGTGCAGCGGAATTAAAATGATAACAAACTTTGCATACAATCAAATGAGAGTAATACTTTAATCAAACATCTTTACACAAAGAACCGACTGATTGAATTAATTTCAAACACGATTACAATGATGATGTATGAATGCAAACTCCCCCTCAGCCCGAGCTCAGTAGTTTGTTCGTGCAAAGAAGACGAATGATGTGAAGAGCTAATAGAACAGTACAAAGTACTGTACTATTTATAAGCACTTGCAAACTACTGAGCATCTTTAGCTGACGTCACCATGAAAGTGACATCTAACCTCCTAACAAACTCTAACCTCTGATCTATACAGACACTGCTTGTGTTAACTTCTGCTATTACATTCTATTACAAACAGACTTTAGAACTACTGCTGCAACCTTCTACTGCTGTGAACCCAACAGCACTTATCCGGATCAGCAGTGCTTGACTCAAGGCAGTAGATTGAATCAGCAGGACTTGAGTCTTCATCAGATCTTTAATTGAGCAGCAGTTATTGGTCAGCAGTTAGTAAGATCAGCAGATAGGAGGTCATCAGTTGTTGTAATCACTTTCAAGGGGAGAGATATGTATATCAGCATCTGCTTATTCTGAATCCACTGAGCTGATCCAGTTTTGGCTTTACATTGTCTGTTCCTCTGATAGGGTTCAATCCCAACACGGACCATAAAAGTCTCCAACATATGTTTAATCAAAAAGATCTTAACATGCGACAACGCCTTTGGATGGAATATTTAAACGATTACGAAAGTGAGATTCGTTACCATCCCGGTAAGACAGATGTCGTTGCCGACGCCTTAAGTCGCAAGGAAAAAGTTAAACCAATTAGGGTTAATGCCAAAAGCATTGAGCTACGGACTAGCTTGACTGAAAAACTATTAGAGGCTCAGCAGCAAGCCTTTTTAAAGGCAAATGCTCAGACTGAAGGATTAGGTGGAACTATGAAACAGTTAACACCTGGAAAGGATGAAATCCTAAGACTGAATGATAGAATCTGGGTTTCCATCTATGGAGGACTCAGAGAGATGATTATTGAAGAATCACATAACTCGAAGTATTCGGTACATCCCAGTGGAGATAAGATGTACCAAGACCTAAAAAGGAACTTTTGGTGGATGGGCATGAAAAAATCCATAGCCACCCATGTAGCAAAATGCCTAACATATTCGCAAGTTAAGGCTGAACATCAGAGACTATCTGGTCTGCTACAACAATTAGAATTCTCACTTGGAAATGGGAAATGGTAACAATGGATCTGATTACCAAGTTACCTAAGACCAGTCGTGGCAATGACACGATATGGGTCATAGTCGACAGACTGACTAAGTCGGCGCACTTTTTGTCAATTAAGGAAACTTATAACTCTGACAAGCTGGCTAAGCTGTATGTTGACAACATTGTGTCTCTTCATGGAGTACCGTTGTCTATAGTATCAAATAGAGATACTAGACACACTTCTCATTTCTAGAAAAGTTTCTAGCAAGCGCTAGGTACGCGCTTAAACTTTAGTATGGCTTACCATCCCCAGACTGATGGGCAAAGTGAGCGTACAATCCAAACTCTGGAAGACATGCTACGCGCATGCACGATTGACTTAGGCGGTAGTTGGGATGAACATCTACCCCTGATCGAATTCCCCTATAATAATAGCTATCACACTAGTATAAAAGCCGCACCTTTTGAGGCTTTATGCGGGAGAAAGTGTAGAACGCCCGTCTGTTGGGCTGAAGTTGGTGAAAGCCAACTCTCTGGACCTGATGAAGGTCCCTTAATCCTATGGACCTTTCACAGAATTGTCTATCCAATCTTGAGTGCGGAATCCTCTCGATCAGATTATCACAGAAAATAGTAGAAACAGAATTCACAATTAAACAGTCTTCTATTGATTATCCAAACTTGCAATTTTACAATCAATTCAAGACTCACACAACCTCACAGCCTCTCTCTGTGATCTTGTCTCTAAAACCCTATTCAAAATTCCTCTCTCTTTCTAGCCTTTCTGTTCAGTTTTCTCTAAGACTTCTTGTTCTTCTTCACATCAGCGTTGCCCTCATACTGCTTTTCTAATGCATCCCACATATTCTTTGAGGTAGTGTACTTTTTAAAGGTATGTTTAATGCCATCAGGTAGAGACATCATTATAGCTGCAAGGGCTCTCTTCTCTACTTCATACATTTTCTTCCCAACTTCTTCCATATTGACATAAGAAGTGACCCGTTGTCTGCCTTCGAACTCATGAGTTGGGTTTGTGTACCCATCCTCAATACAAATCCACATTTATGTGTCCTAATATTCAATGAAGGACTAGAACCTGTCTTTCCATGTAAGGTATTGTTCTACCTTCATTAGCTTTGGCAGCTTGTTAGTAGTACCGACCTCATGTTCCATCTTTGACAGCTCATTTAAGTTTGACATGCCTGACATTTTTACCGAACCGGCTCGCTAAAAACGTTCAAAAACTATCCGAAAACTGTTTTTACCAAATTGTACCGTTAGAATTGTTTCGAAAAAACGAATCTAATGATATATAATGTCCAAAACATTTTTTTTGGGATTTTCGTGCTAAAAATCAACCGAGTCATGCAAACGAATCCAATAATATATAATGTCCAAAACTTTTTTTTGTCCTAAAAATCAACCGAGTCTAACCGTGCAAACGGTTTGCTGAGATTGTTTACGGATTGTTTTTATTCACGAAAACGTTAAATACTCTATACGCAGCTAAATACTCCACTTTTTTAAATACTCCACCTTTTTTAGTTACTCCAACAAATACGCTACGTAGCCAATTTGTTCTAGTTAAATACACAGGTTCAAGTAGGTGGTTCAATTGCGCTGTTCAAATGCGTTGGTCAAATACGTTGTCCAATTACGCTGTCTAGATAATTGCGCTGGTTAAGTTTGCTAGGTTCCAAATACGCTGAGATTAATTACGCCGGGTGATCAGTTCACTATTACGACGACTAGTAAAGTCGTCGATCACCGCGATAATTTCGTTGAGGACTATTACCACAGTGACCAAAGTCACCTTTGGATTTAAATACGCTGGTCACAATAAATACGCCACTCAGTCAATTTCATAGGTCCAGACGGTGTAAATGACAAAAACTCATAAACTTGTTCAACAAGTCAAACAGCAAATCCGCTGGAAATCACTAAAAATCCAATCTTTTCAAAATTTGAAAAGATCTTATCTCTTCTCCAACAGAATCCTACAAAATCAAACAACCAAAATCAGCAAAATTTTGATAAAAATCTGAAGAACACAACGAAGAACACAAAGAATAAATCTTCGAATCTTCAAGTTTTTTTTTTCAGCCAAAATTCTCCAAAAATCAACCAAAACTATTCCGAAATCACCCTTTTCTGCAGCACTCAATTCTAAACCGAGCCAATCAAGAGCCTGTTGCTCTGATACCAATTGTAGGTCCCTTTAGTCCAATGGATCTTGACAGAATTGTTTATCTAATCTAGAGTGTAAAATTCTCTAGATCAAATTATTACACAAAGGTGTAGAAAACAGAAAAACTCAAACCAACAAACTGACTGATCATTATTGATTATACGAAACAATCAATCTAAGATCCTAGCAATCAACAATTCGTCCCACACTATGTCACGAAATTGTTCTCTCTCTAAACTCTCTGTAATCTGATTCAAGTGCTTAACCCTAACCCTAATGCAAAGCCTTGTTTATATAACACAAGTTTCCAACCTGGGCTAGGGTGGGCTTTTAATTGGGCAAGGTCCAATTCGTCCCCTACACCCCAAATATGGGTTTGGTTTGGCCCAAGCACTATTAATTAACTAATACAAAGCTAAACCTGCTAACCATTTATCGTTTCACTAATTACAAGATATCCAAAGACCAAATCTAAAAGTTGTTGTCACAAATATGCACCAACGCCTAAGATTGTCCTTGAAATGACAGATAAAATCTTACAAATCAGAGATAGACTCAAGGCTGCCTGTGATAGGCAGAAGAGCTATGCTGATAAAAGGCAGAAGCCTCTCAAATTCCAAATCGGAGACAGAGTAATGCTTAAAGTCTCGCCTTGGAAAGGCATAATGAGATTTGGAATGAAGGGCAAGCTGAGCCCTAGATATATTTGACCATTCGAGATAACAGAATGTGTCGGTTTAGTATCTTATAGACTAAAGCTACCAGAAGAGCTGAGTGGAATCCATGATGTATTCTATAACTCTAATCTGAAAAAGTGCTTAGCTGATAAAGCACTTGTCATGTCTCATCATGACGTTCAAATTAACGAGAACTTAAGGTTTATTGAAAAACCTTTGTCCATTGAGGATTGTGAAATCAAAAAGCTCCGTAAGAAAAAAGGTTTCCCTCTTCAAAGTAAAATGGGATTCCCATCGTGGCCCATAATACACTTGGGATGTTGAATCCGAAGAGAGATGGAAATACCCGTATCTGTTTGAATAAATCTCGAGGACGAGATTTCCTTTAAGAGGGTGTGGATGTAATACCCCGAAAAAAATTTCATCCAATTATGCGACGACACGTGTACAACCTCCAACTAATCCTGACTATGTAGAGGGAGGAACCTCCAACTAATCTTGTCTATGTGGAAGGAGGAAGGACCCACACTATACGTTCACTGAAACGTGTCCCGTATCTCCGACTGATCCTGACTCTGGGAAGGAGAGGAACTATTATTGCGCGTTAGCTGAAACGCGTCCCGGATATCCAACTAATCCCCACTGTGCAGAAGGATAGGAACTCATATCGCATATACCAATAACTGGTTGAGCCAAGGGGTCAAATCTGCAAATATTGCATTCTGGAAGTCCTTACGGACCGCAAAGCATATTAGCTTACGGTCCGTAAGGTATTTAAATTGTTGCGCGCCAGGGAGTCTTACGAACCGCAAAACATATTGGCTTATGGTCCGTAAAGATGATGTGATAAAACTGATTTGTGCCACCTTAGGTCCTTACGGACCGTAAGGCCTTGAGGCTTAAGGTCCGTAAGGGACCTGCAAGCAGCAGAAAACAGCTGGCTGCTGTTGCTGCTGTTCTGCCACCTTGTGGCGTCTCCTGCCACCTCTCCTTCTCTCCTTCCACGTCCTAGGGCACTTGGCACCTGCTTGTGACCTCTGGAACCACTTGCACACCCTCATATCTCTTCTTTGGCTATAAATAACAACCCCCCTCCATGTTCATCTTCACACCATCACTCATAATCTAAAACATTCTCTTGGAGCTCTCCTCTGGACAAAAGGACTTCCACTCTCAGTTATCTTCTACTCTAACACTTCCAAGTAAGTGTTTCTACTAGTTCTTTTATGTTTATTTTAGTTATTTTAAGTTTAAAGTCAAACAGTTGGCTTTCTGTTTGACTTTAGCTTCTGACCAAATTGGTCCAGTCAAAGTTCAATCTGAACTTTCCTATGTGATCGTAATAATGATGGTATGATCCCTTTGTGATCACACCCTCGGATCATCACGTTTATTAGTCAAATCGATGAGTCAAGCATGCTATGTAAAAGTAAAACTTTTGTTAAAACTTCATAAATGGTATAAATAGTTTTTATAACTTATAACTCAGTTGTTTTGACATATATACAAGTTATACAACTTATATAAATTGTTATTAGCATGCCCAACTCGTCCAATTTAGTTTAGAACCTCAATATATGTCAAAAGTCAAACAGTTTGACTTCTACTTTGACTTTTGATTCTGACCCGTTTGGTCAACGTTAAGACCTATTTTAAACTTGTTTTGACACCAGATTATTGTTGAGTATAACTTTCTGAAGTTATATCACATGGTCATTCCGTTTGATGGGTTAATTGATAAGTCTTGATAATATTGTTAAAAAATGGCCACAATGCCCTTATGTGGTCATAATAGCTAATTAAATGGTTTTAATCTAAACCGAGCTACAATCTGACTTTGGGACAGAATATACATCAACTAAAAATATTTTTTTTCAATACTTGGACTTGTCATAGACCCATCCGTCCTTCCGAACCCGCCTTTACGCACATAACTAGTTATGCGAACCTAGTTCGTATAAACTATGCGTAACGGGTCAAAACCTCTCAAAACCTTTCAAAAACAGAATGTAAGGTTATATACCCTTCATCCAATGAGTCCTTGCACTCGGATAGGTATAAACCATAATCTATCCGGTCTACTCTTAATCTAGCGAAACCGAATCTCTTCTTAAGTAACAAGTCATGTCTAAGGAACTAACCTATGACCCGTATACATTCTAATAGATAACTAATTTTGTTTATTCCGGACTATAGAACCCCCCCCAGATAATCGGATTTGGGTTAATAATACTTTTACTTGCGGCTTTTGCTAAACTAAAACCGTTATCGTTTGGAAGCTAGCAAAAGGTAAATACTCTTAACTTATTTTTGTTTTAAAACTTGGGGTATGGCAAATATGCCACTTGGAGCGGGTATTATATAAATGAGCCCTGTGATTGCTTATAAATATAAGAACCCAGTTTAATCCGTATTCGTGATAACTTAAACAATTGGGGGTTAATGGTCCCGTGTCCAGGTGTCCCGACTCATGAACTATTATGGCCATACGGAATAACATGCTGGGTAGGCATACCGACTGTAAGACGCGTTACTCAACTTTGGTGTGTACCTTAATCATTATAGCACTGAAAATGACCGGCTCTGATCTCTGGTTCCCATTGTATGACAAGTATTGTAAATCTGGTGACAAGATAAAATCCCAAGAAATATTAAATGAGTACCTATGAGTTTTCTCTATGTATAAAATTCTTTTTGAAAACTATTTTCAAAATGGGTCAGTTAATTGTATTTACCAGCGAAAACTGACGTATTTTCAAAAGATTGAACTGCAGGTACCAAGCCTTGATATTAGGCTAGGAATCCGGGTCAGCTATGATAAAGGCTACGGAATTTGTAACTCCTCAACTTAAGGCCTATAATGTCTAAAGCTTTTTTTTATTAGATTCCGCCTATGGGCTTGTACTTGAACTGTCACACCCCGACCACGTAGAACATACAAAACGTGGCGGAAACGTCGGGGAGTGTTGTAACAGAATCAATTGTTTCAAATCCATGGCAATTGAAGTTTCGTTTTATTGATCAAATATGAAAGTATACATTGTTTAAACAAGAACCAAAGAGTACATAACATAAATTAACTAGTTCTTGTCTCGTTTTAAGTCACTAAGGCACAGGTCTGCCTAAGTATGTCTTGATAAGTCCTACGCATCATCTCCTGAAAACACATGTGAAAATAGGTACGTCAGCATAAAAATGCCTGTGAGATACATTGGTTTTGTGAAAACGGAATTCATGACTTATGTTTGAGAAAATGTTTAGTCATGAACCTTGTAATTTGCTTTGTCTTGTAAATCATTTGAAAAACGATAAGATCAGATGATATGTATAAATAAGAGAACACTGTATGGTTAAACGGATAACCATGTAAAATGTGTTTGTATAAGATAAGTCGTTTGTAAAACAATGTCTCGTGAAAAGTGTGTTAATTGTATAAAATGTCATATGTCTCAAATTGAAATGATTCAAATAACGCAATGATATGTAATACCATACAAGCACTTATATATAGGAAGTACCAGCGGCGTATCCACCATGCTTGTATCATATTACACACGCCTCGTTACTTAATCACTTACTCAAATCAAACCATCGAGTTGAAGTGTTTAACAATTGTAGAAATGTTCATGTATAGTTAAATGTAAATCATGTCAACGGATACAACTGGTTCACACGGTTCAATGGTTACAAACGGTTCATATAATGGAAGGGTTAAGACGGTTCACATAGTCAAATGGTTACAACGGTTCAAAATGTAGCATAATGTGTTCATATGCTGGATGAGCATATGCAACGGAAATGCAATGTAAAACAATGTACTAAGTACGCACACAATGGGCATACATAGCATGTAATGTAAAGCAATGTACTAGGTACGCACACAATGGGCATACATAGCATGTAATGTAAGGCAATGTACTAGGTACGCACACAATGGGCATACATAGCATGAAATGTATTGTAAAGTGATGTACTAAGTATGCACACAACGGGCATACGTAGCATGAGATGTATTGTAAAGTGACGTACAAAGTATGCACACAACGGGCATACGTAGCGTGAGATGTATTGTGAAGTGATGTACTAAGTATGCACACATCGGGCATACGTAGCATGAGATGTATTGTAAAGTGATGTACTAAGTATGCACACAATGGACATACATAGCATAGACACAATGAAATCATGTACTATATATGTACTATCGAACATAGCAAGTATATGATGTGAAAACCGAAAAGCATGAAACTAACAAGTAGGCACATGCGTTTCACCCCAAAACAGTTTGGAAAACAGTAAAAATGGGGTTCAATGTACTCACCTGAGATTGCTTTGTAGTTCTTGTATAATGACCAAATAATGCTAGAGATCACGGAATATCAAACGGCACCTAATAGGTAGCTATATTAATATACCGGACCAAAATCGGAAGGATCGGATAGTATGCGGGTTCGTAAACCAAACGAGTATGGAGACTCGTGTAATATGGTTTAACAAAGCCTACATACTAAAATGAAACCTAACCCAAGTGCTTGCGACCTATTACGACCCGTTTAGGTAGCTTATGCTACCTTAATGCGTCGTTCGCGTAGAACGCGTTTGGAACGCCTAACATCGTGACCACAAGGCATAAACTCGGAAGGTTATAGCTACGGTCACCTAATGTGTTTGGTCGGATCCTAATGATCGACCAAGTGGGTCGGGTTCGAAAGTATAAGCGATTGTTTAGATCGCTTACCTTACGACCCTATATAAGCACTATACTAAAAGTGACGAGCTAAGCATGCTAGAACATGCTTAACTAAGTTTAGAAAACAGGTTTGGTATCAAAACAAACGGTTTTGATACCCACGAGTAGTTTGGTTACAAAATACGCAAGAATGCCCATTTTGATCGAAACTACGACTCGTCACTGAGCCTAGATAACGTGGTAATCAGTAGGTGTATTCACTAGGGACTATAACCATCGTGATCACGCTCACGTTATGAAGTTCCAACGAACTTCGCATCAACCATAAACTGGTCAATGCAGAAAGTCAAACATAGTTCGACTTTCGGACTCGAAAAGCGATAAAACAACGAAGGAATACTTACAAAGGGTCCCCGAATGCTAATCTCGATCCAAGGAACTCAGGTATGAAGCAATGGCTCCAACTTAGAGTTTTAGATCAGATTCTTGTGGGTTTTACACCAAGGGGGGGGGTATTTATAGGAAAAGTAGAGCCGTTAGGATCGTTTCTTGAATATCGTGCCACGATCTTGCCCGTACACTTGTCGAATTGTTGTGGTACATCTGATTTGCCCTTTGCTGTTCAGAAGAGACAAGTGCAAGTTTGGCCCTTTCAATTCATGAAGAGGCAACTGCATTTAAAGCTGAATCTGCTGTACTGGGGATGCCTTACGGACCATATGGGTGATGGCTTACGGTCCTTAAGCCCTTAGTTTGGCAGATTTACAGTTTTGGTCCCTGCAGCCCCGAAACTTGGTATTTGATGCATTTTTGACACATTTAAGCCCCGTTAACCCCATTTTAAAGCTCTAAAATGAAGTTAAAGTATAGGGAACTTAAAATATGCTCAAAAATATCCCGGATGTCGGTTCGTTTGGCCGTACGGTCGCGATGTTCGGTTAATTACGACGGAATACACTAAGGCATAATATAAGGATGCTTACATAAATTTTTGGATGTCCGGATGTATTCAGAACGTAAGTTATGCACGAAAGTGCAAACTTATGCACTTTTTGACACTTTTAGTCCCTGAATGATCCAAAAGTTTATTTTCGCACACCGAACACCTCAAAGCCTATTTCTAAGCTATGGAGAGGATATTTATGGTATGTTTAACTTATGGACATGTTCCGGAATGTTCGTTACAGTTCAATTTGGCACACTTTCACAGTTTGTCAAGTTTAGTCCCTGTAAGCGAATTAACTTGTTTTTGCCATACCAAAGCCTTCAAAACTTATTTCTAAGTTATGTGAAGGTTATTTAAGGTATGTTAAGTATATGTTGATGTTCCAGAGTATTTTTCGCATTTAAACTGAGTGCGTTTACGCACCAGTTTACGTATAATTCTCCAGAAAGCGATGTAGAGTTTGAAATTGAACAAGAATTGATATGTGCAAAAGATACACATATTTGTACAAGATCCCAAGTATGAAATACAATATTTCATTGGCTTGGTATTTGTTTGATGGTCGCGGTGACACAGGTGTCACAGTCTCCCTACTTTAGGAAATTTCGTCCCGAAATTTATTCGTAGGAGTCTATTTGTGACTTTGCCAAATACCCACCAGCGATATTCAAGGCAATATCCTGTCATTTCCTTAACGGTCATTCTTCAGAAACGAAAATGAACAGACGGAGTCATTTTCCTCAACGAGTATTCTTCAGAAATGGAAATGACGGAATAAGCAAACGGATATTCATTTCCTCAACGGACAAATCTTCAGAAACGAAAAATGAACAGACGGAATCATTTTCCTCAACGAGTATTCTTCAGAAATGGAAATGAAGGATTACACAACGGATATTGATTTCCTCAACGGATAAATCTTCAGAAACGAAAATGAACTAACGGAGTTATTTTCAACGGTTGCTTCATCAGAGTTGGAAATGAAGGATTACACAATGGATATTCATTTCCCCAACGGATAATTCGTCAGAAACGAAAATGAACTAACGGAGTCATTTTCAACGGTTGCTTCATCAGAGTTGGAAATGAAGGATTACACAACGGATATTCATTTCCCCAACGGATAAATCGTCAGAAATGAAAATGAACTAACGGAGTCATTTTCAATGGTTGCTTCATCAGAGTTGGAAATGAAGGATTACACAACGGATATTCATTTCCTCAACGGATAAATCGTCAGAAACGAAAATGAATTAACGGAGTCATTTTCAACGGTTGCTTCATCAGAGTTGGAAATGAAGGATTACACAACGGATATTCATTTCCCCAACGGATAAATCGTTAGAAACGAAAATGAACTAACGGAGTCATTTTCAACGGTTGCTTCATCAGAGTTGGAAATGAAGGATTACACAACGGATATTCATTTCCTCAACGGATAAATCGTCAGAAACGAAAATGAATTAACGGAGTCATTTTCAACGGTTGCTTCATCAGAGTTGGAAATGAAGGATTACACAACGGATATTCATTTCCTCAACGGGTAAATCTTCAGAAACGAAAATGAACTAACGGAGTCATTTTCAACGGTTGCTTCATCAGAGTTGGAAATGAAGGATTACACAACGGATATTCATTTCCTCAACGGGTAAATCTTTAGAAACGAAAATGAACTAACAGAGTCATTTTCAACGGTTGCTTCATCAGAGTTGGAAATGAAGGATTACACAACGGATATTCATTTCCTCAACGGGTAAATCTTCAGAAACGAAAATGAACTAACGGAGTCATTTTCAACGGTTGCTTCCTCAGAGTTGGAAATGAATAGGGTTAATTCTAGACACATGACAGAACTTGCTGTGATTCCTGTGCACTAAATTCCATAATTATGTATGCATCCATAATTACGTAATCCCTTGCACAGTCCGCACAGTCTGTTTTGTAATGTTTTGGGGAAAGGATATCAAACTTGTGATGAGGGTGACTAGACTTCCATCGATTCCTTTTAATTAGATAGACAGGGGATCTTCTTAGTTAGGCCACCAAGGAGTCCTTTCAGCTATATCATCACATGATATCCCTAACCAGATTTTTGGATGAATCTGTTTAACTAGACCACTCAAGGGGTCTAATTATGAAGTAGTACTTTATAATCCAAGGGACTTAACTGTAACGTAGAAGTCCATTAAGGATTTTAAGTAATACCTTTGGGTATCCTACGATGAATCTCTTGTACAAGGATGTAGGATTCTACGAGGATTTGGATAACATAATTTGGATCACAAAACAACACATAAGGGAACACATAAGCACAAAGTCACATAATTGTTTAACTTGATTATAATTTGTTATTAACTTGTTATTGATTGAATACGGATATGGAAACCAATCGACGGGTCTCAATGTTCACTGGAATCTATCTGAGAAAATAGAAAGATCTCCCAAAATTCAATTTTTTGATTACAAGGAATCACCACATTCGAATGAAGGTATACAACAATTAAAGACTTACAGGAAATCCTTAGGCACCCTATTAAGGATTTATAGTGGTACTTTGGGTATTCGTCTTGTGTTGTAACCTGCGCCTTGTACTTCGTTTCCTTAGAATAAACGGGTACTTAGGAATTTTGTGGAAGACGCAAGCGATTATAGAATGGGAGAATTTTGGGGGTAGTTTGTTCTTTAAGGAATACGGTTTCTTGATTGTCGGTATTGTAAGGGATATGTCGTTTATACATGCAACCACAGAAATACATTGCAATGTAAATAAAAGATTTATTTATAAACAACGATAACAACTGTTTCTTGGACCTTGACAACAAAAGAAAATAATACATAAGACGTGATTATTTCTAAACGATGTTGTCTTCTAGTCAGATGCTCCCTGTGCTGGATTTGCATTAGCAAGCTTTGGGCAATTTCTTCGGAAATGACCCATCTCTCCACAGTTGAAACAAGAGCCTGGTAGAAAACGACCTTGAGCAGGATTGTTGCCAGCTTGGTTTGGCGTAGCTGCAGCTGGGCAGACTCTTGCTGTGTGGCCTATGAGTCCACAAGTTTGGCATTTGCGGCACTGTACATTGGCGTGATGATGGAGGCTACATTGGTTGCACAAGGGTGCAGTTCCATTGTATGGTTTTCTAGCAGGGGG
Source organism: Helianthus annuus (assembly GCF_002127325.2). Lineage (NCBI taxonomy): Eukaryota > Viridiplantae > Streptophyta > Magnoliopsida > Asterales > Asteraceae > Helianthus > Helianthus annuus. Next base: position 73,100,997 of record NC_035436.2, on the reverse strand, counting down.
TTGAGCTGGTTGGTTGGGGACGGCTTGACCATTGTGAGCGACCACGGCGAAGTTCTGAGAAGCCTTTCACTTCTTTGACTTCTTAGAGGATTCAGTCTGTTCATCCATGGTCTTTGATTCCTCGATTGGGTTCGATTCCCCGACCGATTTCTTGTCACCTTTTCGGAAAAGTTTACCTTTCCTGATCTTTGATTCAGTCAAGGTTGCAGATAGCTCAATGGCCTGTCTAACTGTAGTAGGGTTGCTACCAGTCACAATGTCTTGTATTGAGTCAGGGAGGCCATCAATGTACTTTTCGATTGCCTTATCCAAAGGTGTAACCATGTCCGGGCATAACAAACTTAACTCCTCATAACGATCCGTGTAGGCTCGATGCTCACCGCTAACTTGCTTAAGATCGTCGAACTCCGTTTCCAAAGCCCTGATCTCGTGACGAGGACAGAATTCCTTCATCATCAGAGCTCGAAGCTCTTGCCATGTTTGAGCCAGTGCCACATTGGCACTCCTATCTCTCATCACACCATTCCACCATGTCAAAGCTCGTTTCTCAAAGACGCTAGATGCGAATTCTACCCTTCGCTCATTTGGACATTGAACATGTCTGAAGGTGTTCTCTAAACTCTCGAACCATTGCAGAAGTGCAGTCGCTCCTTGAGACCCAGAAAACTTTGATGGCTTAGCCGAGTTGAACGTCTTGAAGTTGCAGTGGGCATTATTGTTGTTGTTGGCTTGGTTCCATTGAGAAAAGAGGTTTGGGAATTGAGCAGCCATTTGTTGCGCAATGATCTCTGCCAGTTCTGCAGTCGCTATATGGTTTTCGCGTCGAGGAGGCATTCTAAATGAGAGACAAGTAAGAAAACAAATGAAATAGCATTGGGTAAGAATAGGATGTTACAATTACCGGCCATAATCATGGTTGATGGTCATTTGTTTGAATCCACGAAGCAAACAAACAACACCAAGGCTGAGTCAAAGAAATTAGATCCTCACAGTGTATCGCGAAGACATGCTCACCTATAAGTGGACACTCACCCCAAGAGTTCCCAGGTAAGAGTGACTGGTCCGATTATGTGGATTTGTACGAACACTCTAACCTTAGACAGAAATCCCAGGGTACAGGCATTCACTCTTCCAGTTCGCACGTGTTCACACTATTTAGGACCCAAAACTTTGACGAGATTTTGAAAACCCAGAGGGGTTCAAAACCTTATAACAGAGGGTTCAAAACCTAGTAATCAATCATCCTAGAACAGATGATTAGTTTTCAAAGCAGTTTTGAAAATTATGTTCTTGTTGTGGTCGTCGCCTAAGGATAGGTGACGGTATTGTTTTATGACTAAACGCAAGTAAACTCGCGTTAGGGTCCTAGGAAGGTTATAGACTAGGCCAAAGCATTACTAATAACCTAATTCCCTATAACCATTGGCTCTGATACCAACTTTTTGTCACACCCCGACCACGTAGAACATACAAAACGTGGCGGAAACGTCGGGGAGTGTTGTAACAGAATCAATTGTTTCAAATCCATGGCAATTGAAGTTTCGTTTTATTGATCAAATATGAAAGTATACATTGTTTAAACAAGAACCAAAGAGTACATAACATAAATTAACTAGTTCTTGTCTCGTTTTAAGTCACTAAGGCACAGGTCTGCCTAAGTATGTCTTGATAAGTCCTACGCATCATCTCCTGAAAACACATGTGAAAATAGGTACGTCAGCATAAAAATGCCTGTGAGATACATTGGTTTTGTGAAAACGGAATTCATGACTTATGTTTGAGAAAATGTTTAGTCATGAACCTTGTAATTTGCTTTGTCTTGTAAATCATTTGAAAAACGATAAGATCAGATGATATGTATAAATAAGAGAACACTGTATGGTTAAACGGATAACCATGTAAAATGTGTTTGTATAAGATAAGTCGTTTGTAAAACAATGTCTCGTGAAAAGTGTGTTAATTGTATAAAATGTCATATGTCTCAAATTGAAATGATTCAAATAACGCAATGATATGTAATACCATACAAGCACTTATATATAGGAAGTACCAGCGGCGTATCCACCATGCTTGTATCATATTACACACGCCTCGTTACTTAATCACTTACTCAAACCAAACCATCGAGTTGAAGTGTTTAACAATTGTAGAAATGTTCATGTATAGTCAAATGTCTATTGTCAAATGTAAATCATGTCAATGGATACAACTGGTTCACACGGTTCAACGGTTACAAATGGTTCATATAATGGAAGGGTTAAGACGGTTCACATAGTCAAATGGTTACAACGGTTCAAAATGTAGCATAATGTGTTCATATGATGGATGAGCATATGCAATGGAAATGCAATGTAAAACAATGTACTAAGTACGCACACAATGGGCATACATAGCATGTAATGTAAAGCAATGTACTAAGTACGCACACAATGGGCATACATAGCATGTAATGTAAAGCAATGTACTAGGTACGCACACAATGGGCATACATAGCATGTAATGTAAGGCAATGTACTAGGTACGCACACAATGGGCATACATAGCATGAAATGTATTGTAAAGTGATGTACTAAGTATGCACACAACGGGCATACGTAGCATGAGATGTATTGTAAAGTGACGTACTAAGTATGCACACAACGGGCATACGTAGCATGAGATGTATTGTGAAGTGATGTACTAAGTATGCACACAACGGGCATACGTAGCATGAGATGTATTGTAAAGTGATGTACTAAGTATGCACACAATGGACATACATAGCATAGACACAATGAAATCATGTACTATATGTGTACTATCGAACATAGCAAGTATATGATGTGAAAACCGAAAAGCATGAAAGTAACAAGTAGGCACATGCGTTTCACCCCAAAACAGTTTGGAAAATAGAAAAAATGGGGTTCAATGTACTCACCTGAGATTGCTTTGTAGTTCTTGTATAATGACCAAATAATGCTAGAGATCACGGAATATCAAACGGCACCTAATAGGTAGCTATATTAATATACCGGACCAAAATCGGAAGGATCGGATAGTATGCGGGTTCGTAAACCAAACGAGTATGGAGACTCGTGTAATATGGTTTAACAAAGCCTACATACTAAAATGAAACCTAACCCAAGTGCTTGCGACCCATTACGACCCATTTAGGTAGCTTATGCTACCTTAATGCGTCGTTCGCGTAGAACGCGTTTGGAACGCCTAACATCGTGACCACAAGGCATAACCTCGGAAGGTTATAGCTATGGTCACCTAATGTGTTTGGTCGGATCCTAATGATCGACCAAGTGGGTCAGGTTCGAAAGTATAAGCGATTGTTTAGATCGCTTACCTTACGACCCTATATAAGCACTATACTAAAAGTGACGAGCTAAGCATGTTAGAACATGCTTAACTAAGTTTAGAAAACAGGTTTGGTATCAAAACAAACGGTTTTGATACCCACGAGTAGTTTGGTTACAAAATACGCAAGAATGCCCATTTTGATCGAAACTACGACTCGTCACTGAGCCTAGATAACGTGGTAATCAGTAGGTGTAGTCACTAGGGACTATAACCATCGTGATCACGCTCACGTTATGAAGTTCCAACGAACTTCGCATCAACCATAAACTGGTCAATGCAGAAAGTCAAACATGGTTCGACTTTCGGACTCGAAAAGCGATAAAACAACGAAGGAATACTTACAAATGGTCCCCGAATGCTAATCTCGATCCAAGGAACTCAGGTATGAAGCAATGGCTCCAACTTAGAGTTTTAGATCAGATTCTTGTGGGTTTTACACCAAATGGGGGGGGTATTTATAGGAAAAGTAGAGCCGTTAGGATCGTTTCTTGAATATCGTGCCACGATCTTGCCCGTACACTTGTCGAATTGTTGTGGTACATCTGATTTGCCCTTTGCTGTTCAGAAGAGACAAGTGCAAGTTTGGCCCTTTCAATTCATGAAGAGGCAACTGCATTTAAAGCTGAATCTGCTGTACTGGGGATGCCTTACAGACCGTATGGGTGATGGCTTACGGTCCTTAAGCCCTTAGTTTGGCAGATTTACAGTTTTGGTCCCTGCAGCCCCGAAACTTGGTATTTGATGCATTTTTGACACGTTTAAGCCCCGTTAACCCCATTTTAAAGCTCTAAAATGAAATTAAAGTATAGGGAACTTAAAATATGCTCAAAAATATCCCGGATGTCAGTTCGTTTGGCCGTAGGTCGTGATGTTCGGTTAATTACGACGGAATGCGCATAAGCGCGAAAGACGATCCAAATTGCGCGACGAATGGATTTTTCTCATGCCATACACTAAGGCATAATATAAGGATGCTTACATAAATTTTTGGATGTCCGGATGTATTCAGAACGTAAGTTATGCGCGAAAGTGCAAACTTATGCACTTTTTGACACTTTTAGTCCCTGAATGATCCAAAAGTTTATTTTAGCACACCGAACACCTCAAAGCCTATTTCTAAGCTATGGAGAGGATATTTATGGTATTTTAACTTATGGACATGTTCCGGAATGTTTGTTAAGTTCAATTTGGCACACTTTCGCAGTTTGTCAAGTTTAGTCCCTGTAAGCGAATTAACTTGTTTTTGCCATACCAAAGCCTTCAAAACTTATTTCTAAGTTATGTGAAGGTTATTTAAGGTATGTTAAGTATATGTTGATGTTCCGGAGTATTTGTCGCATTTAAACTGAGTGCGTTTACGCACCAGTTTGCGTATAATTCTCCAGAAAGCGATGTAGAGTTTGAAATTGAACAAGAATTGATATGTGCAAAAGATACACACATTTGTACAAGATCCCAAGTATGAAATACAATATTTCATTGGCTTGGTATTTGTTTGATGGTCGCGGTGACACAGGTGTCACATGAACACTTGTATAAATTTTATATATATTCAAGCTTCTATTGAATTGAATATTTTTATTCAATACTTCCGCTGCATTATAATTTGTGATACTATTATCCAATCATCACGCTTAAACCCTACCCTTTCGGGCCCACCGAAAATCGGGGTGTGACACATAATCAAAGTGAGCTTTCCTTCCCTTAAATGATATAAACAGCCTAATAATATACAAGAGTACCTCGATTTAAAGCTCAAACAGGCTGAAAATATTGTTGCTTAAAAAAGAAAGAGGAAGAGTGATAAGGAGGCACAACAAATCTTGTCTACAAAATTCACCAAAGTGAATAGACTTGAAGATTATGCCAAAAATGTCAGTGAAAGGGCTTCTCAAAGACCATTCAGCAACCCTAACCTGAAAAGGGAATTAAGGGAAGACTATCTTGATTTCATCATGAAAAATAAACCCTATAGAGCTTCTAGAGCTCAATTCACTGGATGGTCTTTTGAGGCCCTTCTGGAAGAAATAACTAAAATTGAGATGCTAAAACCCAATCTAGATATCAAGCCCACTCTTCCCAACTGGGCTGCAGGAAGAATTCATGTTGGCATAAAAGCAGTTTAGCTCACAAGAATGAAGGAAGAGATGGTGGCTGCAAAATATGGTTCTATGCAATCAATGACAAAATGGGACTGTAACACCTCATAAAATTGTGTCCAGTAGTGTGCTGATACGTGTCCCTATTCCTAATTATGCCTAATGTTGCCTAGGAGGGACTATTTTTTTCCAAATGACGAAAGTATGAATGTGGAGGGACTAAAAGTGTCAACATGCTGAAACTATGCCTCTGAGTGACCTTTTATGGTGTTCGTACTCTCAAATAAGCCACTTGTTGGACGAGAGGGACCGTTTGTGAATTTGTTTGAAAGTTTGATAATTGGAGGACTAAAGGCGTCAACATGTTAATTTATACCCCTGAGTGACTCTTTAACGAATCAGGAGCTTAATGATGTTCGGTCAAACTCTCGGGTGTGCCAAATATTGGCCATGAGGGGCTATTTATGCTTATTATTATAATACATAAGAATATAAAGGTTAAGGGGCTAAAGGTGACAAGTTTTCAAAGTTAATTGAGGGCTCCGCGGGCCGCGTAAGGCTTGGGCTAGGCTATCACAGGCTGCCAAGGCCTACCCAGCTGCGAAAAATATGCTTGCAGCCCACACAAACTGTCAAAACGCATCCAACTCGAAACTAGGGGTTCCCAAACTACTATGCCACGTTCCTAGACACTTGTGCTCACCTCCTAAGCCCCCATGACATTGTGATCACCTCCTCAATCCTCCACAACTATAAATACAGGCCTTGTTGCATTTGCAAACTTGCACCTCTTCTTGTTTTATCACTTCCTCTCATCTCCTGGAGATTCCCAACTGAAGGCTCCATTCGAGTTCTTTTTCTTCAGAGGTTCACTGGTAAGTGATTCTTTCACTTGCATTTTCGTTTATTAGGCTTTTAAAGCCAAAAGTCAAACATTTTTGATAACTAATTTGACTTTTGGTTTAGACCTTAATGGTCCAGCCACTGTTCGAGACAAACATGGCTACGTGATCCTAATTAGGGAGGTGTTAATCCTTCAAAATGGCACCTCCAAAAAATCACGTTCACTTGGTCAATTAACGGGTCAAAGTTTAGTGCTTTAAAAACTCAAACGGATCAGATTTTGTAAATATAATCTGATAATGTATATGTTCTAAATTATATTTTAACACTTTAACAACTTGGTAATAATTATTAGAACATGTGTGAACATGTTCGGCTCGTCAATTCCAGTCTTAGGGCCGGTTCGCAACCGAAAGTCACAAAGTTTGACTTCTTCTTTGACTTTCGATTCTGACCCGATTTAGATTAGTTTGCTACTGATCTAAGGTTGCATTATGATCGTAATTTAATGTAGCATAACCCTCTGAGGTTATATTACACGATCATAATCGTATTCTGAGTTTTTGCACATGTTCCGTTATTATGCCATACTTTGACTAAATTGCCCTTTTTGCAAATTATAAGGTTTTAATCTATAACGAACTTGCAAATGACTTATGTACTGATATGTTAATATATTTAACATATTTTGATGTTATTAAACTGATCATAAACTGAGTTTTCATATAATGTCGTAAATTATGTTTTAAAATGACCAAAGTGCCCTTTCGGCACATAGAATGGTTTTAAACGTAATTTCTCATATCAAACTCATTTCTTACTGATCTAATATCATAACTAGAATATTTTGGGATATCAAGTCAGCTTATAATCTGAGTTTACATACAAGTTCTTGAATTATGTCCTAATATGACGTAAATGCTCTTTTCGCACAAAACATGGTTTTAAACTATAAATTTTATACAAAACCAACTACCTACTGTTATGTTATATTAAATAACATATTTTAACAGTACAAACCTGTTCATAACTTTTGTTTTAATATAAGATCACAATTTACGTCATATTGCGACTAAAACGCCCTTTTGGCGCATAGTATGGTTTTAAACCATAACTATCAATCAAAACTTGTTACCTACTGATATTATAACTTATTTACAACATTTTTACAATAGGTATATGTTCACAACTCGGATTCCTAAATAAATTATCAAACTATGTGTGAAATGACCAAAATACCCCTACGTTGCATAATTTGGTCTTAAACCATAAAACACACATATGTTTGATATCCTATTGGTATTATATCATAAATATTATATTTTTACAGAATGATAATGTTTATAATATCATTTTATATGCTAGTTCCTTTTATACGTCGCTAAATGAGTAAAATGCCCTTATGAGGCGTAGTTTGATTTTAGAACCTTAACGGGCATATAAATTTATATCCTATTGATATTATAACTTATATTGGAATATAGAACTTGTTCATGACTCATCTGGTTGCCCGTTATCTCTTATACGCGTACGGTTAGGCTTATGTGACTAGTTTGCATAAGTTTACCGAAACGGGTCAAACCTTATCATTTTCATCTCAAATTCCATAATGTTAATTGTTTACCATATTATACAAGTCTTAGTACTTGTTGGGTTTAAACTACATTCTATTCCGGTCATCGCTTAATCAAGCGTATTATACCGTTTTCGATATTTTAAGTTAACCGGTCCAAGTCTATGACTTAAATAGGACTTATTAGCATTCTAGTTGGTTATTATACCATCATTCCAGAATAGAGCCTTTCAGTAAATTGCTACACACTCTTGTCAATTTATTAACGACTGAGTTATTTATAAACCTTGCATTTATAAGACAAGTATTAGCTTAAGTAAATACTCTTAACCTATTTTCCTTATACGGGCTTGTGATACGGTAAATTATTACCGCTTGGTTGGGTATTGGATCATATACCGAATTGTGGCTACAAAATCTTCATAACCTGTTTTAATCTGTTTTGTCTGATAACTTAAACACTGGGGGTTAACGCGACCATGTCCTGGATATCCATGGCTCATTTAAGTTACTAATAGCCACGACTGAGCAGGGGTGTAGGTATACACCCGTCAGATGTGAATACTTTATACAAAATGTTTTCTTACCCGTTTGTCAGGGATACCCCTTTGTGGGTTTAAGTGGTGTGTCGGTTAATCATGTCTCGGTGTTTAGTACTGGGCCCCATATGTATTGTCAGGCATGTAAAACTGTATACAAGATCATTTTGAATTGTCCCAAGTTATTTACAAAATCATGTGCCTTGTGCACTTAAATCAATTTTGAAGATGTTTTACCGTATCCCAAGCCCGTATCCCAAGCACTTAAATCAATTTCAAAATGTGTCGATTGATTGTATTTACCAGTGAAAGCTGACATATTTTCAAAAGATTAAGTTACGGGTACAAATACGTAAATAGGATGGAAGCTGCTCGGTAATGCTAGAAGAGGATTTTGCAACTCCTTTGCATAAGCCTATTAGTCTGTTGATCTCACTTTTGTACATTTTATAATCCGCCTTTTGATCCTTATTATTACAAGCCGTCTGTATTATTATTTTTGAACTATGGACAATTGATTTGTAATAATATTTTAACTCCAAGACTTCCGCTATGCTATCTATGATTATTTGACTATGACGATACCAATCTTAAGTCACGATAATCCCCACCCGGGCCCATCGGGATTGTGTTGGAAATTCGGGGTGTGACAGGGACGAGCCAACAATCAGGGCAACTTACAAAAAGCTAGAAGCTTTAAGAGCCAAAGATCCCTCAGTTCCTAGAAAGCCTAATTATGAAGACTTACTTATCAGTTCAAAGGCAATCATATCTTAACTTCCATCTGCAAGACAAGCCTCTTCATTGGTGAGAAGCCATCTTAAAAGACAGACGGATATGTCTGCATAGGATGTGAAAAGATTTGAAGAAGACATCATGAAGGAAGGTATCAAAAACATGATCATATATGAACATCCTGATACCAATCCGGTAGATCTGTTAGGGCAAGTCATGTGTATGCAAATCCCAACACCTTTTACAATAACATCACTCCTAGTAAACCATATTGCCTCTAAAATTCAAAAGTGCTCCTCAGATAAAGCCAGACACGAAGTGACAATTATCAGGGAAAATGGGGAAGTGCAAAAGACTTCAATGGACAGTGTGATGAGCTTAAACATTGAAGATCTGCAAGATTTACTGAATCTTCCACTTGAAAGGGATGCTGATGATTCATTATCTGAAAGATTTGAAAAGCAATTCAAAGCACAAATCAAGATTATGATGAAGAAGAGGAATAAAAGTTGATCAAATAAACATCTGTTTTTGCATCATCTGTTCTAGGGGAAGATTGTTGGACCTACAAAAGAACAGATGATATCCAAAATCCAGAGCATGATCCACTGATCAAGAAATAAGCAAGAGATTGAACTAGTCTCTCCCTAAAGATAGTGAATCTTGAACACCTATTCAGAACATCTGTTCAAGAGTATGGCAAACATCTGATCAAGACTTGGAACCGCTGTTCAAGAGTACCAACGTTTGTTGAAGGCTAGCATATGTTAAAGACCAAAGCCCTAATCAAGCCAAAGGTATGATGAAGAAGACCAAACATCTGTATGGCCAAACATATGTTTGGACAACAGAGGATAGCTTAGACAGTGTTTTCTCAATGTAACAGTACTTATCTTCTTAGTGTTTAGAATAGCCTAGATCAGATGTTAGGATTTGCACAGATGTTTGTAACATCTGTGGAATTTTTTCTGTTAGGAATGTTAGATATCATTATCAGGGTGACGTCAACAATCACAAAACAAAACTTTCATACTTAGTATAAATAGATCACAACTGTTAGTGATCTATTCATCACACACATCACCTTTTTCTCTTGTACGAACTGATTTGTTTATGTGATCAGCTGAGGGGGAGTCTGTAGAGTCAATCGCGTTGTAAAATATTGAATCCATGATGATTAATGAAAAACAATTGTTGATGATGACTTCCAGTTTGTGAATATTATTGTGATAATCAATATTTGTTTACAAACAAGAAACTCGATTTTAACAAAGACCAAAACTCTGTCTGGCCAACAGATGTTTGGATCAAAGCAATAGAGGATAGTCCAAACAGAGGTTTCCCAATGTAACGGTACTTGTTTTGTATCAGTGTTTACCATAATTAGATCAGATGTTAGATTTGCAAATTTGTTTGCAACATCTGTGGAATCTTTTCTGTTAGGAATGTTAGATGTCACTATCAGGGTGATGTCAGCCAATCACAAATAGAGCTTTCGTACTTATTATAAATAGATCTCACCTATTAGAGATCTATTCATCATTACACATCACATTTTTTTGTATGATCAATCTCTATTATAGTGATCAGTCTGAGGGGGAGTCTGTAGAATCAATCTTTTGTAAAACATTTGAATCAATGAAAAATAATTGTTATGATGACTTCTAGTTTGTGATTACTTATTTTTATAGCAATACATAATTGTTTTGAGCTTAATTGTTAGTTTTTCATAAACCTTGTAAACTCAGACTTAACAAACAAGAAGTTGGGCCTTCAGTTATCAAATATTGTTTTAATAATCATGTTAACGAATATGCTCAAGTTTCTTTTGTTAGTCTTATATTTGATAAGTATTTGAATTTTTAAGACGTAGTTAACGTTTAATTAATATACCTTATTCGTCATTCACTTTTCATTTTTTAATACATGTATACTTGAGTTTAATAAAATTTAAATATCCGAATCCGTGAGTATTCACAAGTGATAACCTAGTTAATACAGATAGAGAATTGTTGTTGGGATTTGTTTGTTTATGTTTATTTGCTTATGTTCATTTGTGTTTGTGGGTTTATTTTCATGAACCGTTTGTTTGTAATATTAACCAACAAACATCAACGAAAAACGGGCACATTCGTTTTCTAAATGAACAACCATGAACAAGAAAATTTGTTCGTTTAAGCGTATGTGTTTGTGTTTTTGTTCGGTCAAAGTTAAATGAACTAATATGAAAAAACTCCATTTGTTTTCGTTTGGTTTGTTTATAGACTTATATGAGCCTATAAACAACTATACAAATATTTGTAAATGGTTTTATTGTATTTATAATGTAAATAATTAGACAAATATCTGTAAATGCTTTTATCATATTTATAATTACAACTTTTGTTATAACATAGTATTTTTTATCTAGGTTTTCTACCATAAGTTTGTATATAATAACAAACTAGAATTACCTCTTGTCGTAATGCGGTGGGGTATTCGTTAGTTATATATCATATTAAATGAAAGACAAATGTTTCTTACAACCGCGAGCTTGTGTAAAACATAGAAAAGAATAACTAAGTCGATCTCTGATCCGCGCGTTGCGACAGACCTATAAAACGGGGAAAAATAGATGCGACAGGTCTGTCAAACGAGAAAAAATAAATGAAAAACGTTGAACCCTTCACGCAAGTTGCAGCGTGTTAACTAGGAAAATTTAAAACGAGACGTTAAACGAAAAACTTGCTAAAGATGAAAAGTATAAGAGACCAAAGTTGAAAGTAAAAAAGTGTTGGGGGTAAATTGCAAAAGATGAAAAACTTTGTTAAAAAGTAAAAAAAAAAAAAATTAAGGGGTTAAATTACAAAAGATAAAAACTTTTGAATTAGAAGTGAAAAATCAAATTAATCAAAGGGGTTGAATTACTAAAAATTGAAACTTTAGAGTTAGAAAGAAAAAAAAAATCAATTTAAGAAAAACTCTCAAAGCTAAGGGTACAACAACCATAAGCATAGATATGTTCTTTGTTTGTAGTTTTTAATTTTAATTTTAATATTGTGTATCTATATACTTAATATATTGAATAAAAATTATATAAATATTAAACGTGCTCGTTTTTATGCTCAGGTTAAAGTTATTAACGGAGCAATCAACTATTGTATTTTTAGTAAATATATTCTTGTATTATTGTAATTTATCTTTTCTTAGTTTACCTACATGTTTGTTAGGAGTCTTCTGTATATATTTGTAAGTCTTGTATCAGTTTTGGAGTCAATAACAATATTCCGTATTATCACATGGTATCAGAGCTTTTTTACCTCTCTACCGCCACTCCGTGCATCATCCACTGCTTCAGCTTTCCATGCATCCATTTTCCATGCATCCATTGAGTCTTTATTTTGGCATAATCGACTAGGTCATCCGGGCTTACATGTCATGGATTTTCTTAGATCAAAGCATTTTATTTCTTGCAATAAACTTAATTCGTCTTTTGTTTGTCATGCTTACCAAGTTGCAAAACATAAACGTTTGCCTTTATCATTATCTACTTCGAATACTTTGTCTCCATTTGATATAATTCGTTGTGACTTATGGACATCTCCATTACTAAGCAAAAATGGTTACAAATATTACATCATTCTCATTGATGATTTTACAAACTTTGTTTGGGTATATCTGTTACGGTTTAAGTCAGAAACGTTTACCAAATTCTCCCAATTTTATAAATATGTCACCAATCAATTTAACAAACCGATTAAATCTTTCCAATGTGACATGGGTGGAGAATTCGATAATAACAACTTTAAATCGTTCGCTCTACAACACGGTATCCAATTCTGTTTTTCATGTCCTCACACCTCTCAACAAAACGGCAAATCCGAACGCATGATTCGACGAACTAATGATTTGATTCGTTCCATGCTCACACATGCGTCCTTATCCCCTATTTATTGGGTCGACGCCCTTCACACGGAAACTTATTTTCATAATATTTTGCCGACAAAAATTCTTCAATTTAACACACCCGCCACCATCCTTTATCTCAAAACACCCGAATATGATCACTTACGCATCTTCGGTTACGCGTACTACCCGAATCAATCCGCCACCACCCCACGTAAACTCGCTCCTCGCTCATCTCTTTGTGTTTTTCTAGGCTACCCACCAAACTACAGAGGCTACCGGTGCCTGGACCTCACCACTGGGAAAATTTTGCTTTCTACACATGTGACTTTTGATGAGCAACAATTCCCATTCTCCACTACCCATGCACCAAGTCCACAATTATACAACTTTCTAGACAACGGCATTTCTCCCACTCTATTTCAAAACTCCACTTTCCCAATACACCCGTCTCAACCGCATCCTCCTCATGTTCAGCCGAATACCCATCCTCCACCCTCACCTCTTCAGCACACACCACCAGTACACACCAACAACGCACCGCTTTAACCCACACCAACAACGTACACCACTCCATCTCAACACCAAACTTCACTGCCCACCCTACCACCACCACCTTCCCCATCCCCACGCCACCGAATAGTAACACAATCACAACTCGGCACCCGTAAACCCAAAATTCCCACCAGCCTACACACTACCACCACACCTTCCATATCTCCTATTCCGAAATCCCATGTAAGAATCCGTTCGTGCAAAATAAATAAAATTCTTTTATTAACTTGAATTACAACTGAAATAGGAAAGTTGAAATGCAATACAGTTACAACTAAAATCAAAAGAAAAACAAGAACAGAATTACAGAAATTAAAACGGTTCTTGGCTGAGGATCGTGTTAGACACGGGTCCCTTAAAACAAATTTCGAGTCTCCCAGGAGAACTCGTTTGTTTCCCGGATACAACAGCCCTAAGCAGTTGCACTATCGGTCTTGACTCCAACCCGAAGGTGTACCTTGCTGCTTGAAGAAGAAGAGGTATTCAGAGAGAAGATTGTATTTTGCTGTGTGTTTTCGGTGTGTTCTTGCAGTAATGGTGACCACCTATTTATACTGCAGATCTTGGAAGAAACTGAAAAATGAATTAAATGGGTGAATTAAACTGAATTAAACGTCTTCAATGCACTTTAACTCGTCAGTTAATTCTCAGTCAAAACCGTTGACTCGTCAGTTTCAAATGCTGAAGTGTAACAGCATTGGCATTAACTGCTGGAAGCTTCTGCGCGCGCAAGACAGACTGGTGCCCGCGCAGGTCTGCACGCTCATGCGCGCGTGCGCCATTTTGGCTCACTTCCATGCGCGCGTGCACCACACTGGCTCAGTTCCATGCGCGCCTGTGCGCCTACCTGCCACTTGTACTCGTGCGCGGATGCGCTTGACTGCCACGTCATGCGCCTCGTACCCGCGTGCCTGCATGCCACGTCACCAACCACCTGGTCCTTGCAGCCCCTGTGCTCCACCACGCGCACATGGTCAAAAATACAAAGGCGGTTCTCGGTGATGCGAGCGTGCGAAGTGCAAAGTGCGCCATCAAAGCGCCACATTGCGCCTCATCGCCCACGCCACGCGCGCGCGGGCGTGTGTGTGAGTGCGAGTTGGGGTGCTCCGCACCCTTCGCGAGTACACTTAGTGTGTGCTTCCATGAAACAATAAGGATGAAGAGTTCCTACTTAAATACCCCTTTAAGTTTCATCTCTCCTCCTATGTGGGACAAGGTGCCACTTTCCCACTTTTTTCAGCATTCAAGTTTCAAACACCAAACTTTGAGCATCGATATCTCATTTATCTTAGCTCCGTTTTGGACGTGGTTTAGTTCGTTGCGAAGCTCTTCCAACATAGAACACAAAACCACAAATAAATATATAAAACCCACTCATTTTCTTATATTTATTTCTAGTCCAAAATAGGAAAAGTAATCATTTTCCTATATTTGTAAAAAGTGCTATTTTCACAAATTTCCAACATCCCATACCCAAGCCATGATCTGAATTGGTTCGATGCCATGACAGCTGAATATAGCGCGCTAATGGAAAATAACACATGGGATTTAGTACCCCGTCCACTGATTGCACGTATCATACGGTGTATGCGGTTATTCCATCACAAATTTCATGCCGGCGGTACACTTGAACGCTACAAAGCGCGCTTAGTCGTTAACGGTAAATCTCAACAAGTCGGTGTTGACTGTGACGAGACATTTAGTCCAATCGTTAAACCAAACACTATATGAATGGTGCTTAGCCTTGCTTTATCGAAGAATTGGCCTATTCATCAACTTGACGTTAAGAACGCGTTCCTACATGGCGAGTTAAATGAAACTGTCTACATGTTTCAACCTCCGGGATTTACCAATACGAAGCGACCCACTCATGCATGTCAATTACGCAAATCACTTTTGTCACACCCCGACCACGTAAAACAACAAAATGTGGCAGAAACGTCGGGGAGTGTTGTAACAGAATCATTGTTTCACAACCATGGATTTAAACAGTTTCGTTTTATTGAATTAAATGAGTTACAATGTCTTAACAACAAAGAAACATAACATAATTAACTAGTCTTGCATCTTTTAATGTCACTAAGGCCTGTCCATTCCTATGTGAGCATACGCCAATATCATCATCATATATCACCAACTATTGTACCTGAAACACATGTGAAAATACGTGAGCATAAAAATGCCGGTGAGTACATAGGTTTTATGTGAGTGTCAGATTCATGGCTCGGTTTACATGTTGCAATGCTTATTTAAAAACCTTATTTTGAAAAGCATAGCATTGCGACATAATTAACCAACTCAAATCAAGTTGATTATAATTCATAAAATCTCAAAGCCATGATTCTTAACTCCAAAACATTTGTTTAATTAACGCAGATTGGAAAATCGTTTTTGAAATAAAAACTCGAATAGTATATATATATCGTTAGAAAAACCTTGTAATATAACTTTGTTTTGATAACAATTGCCCAAGTGATCTAGAAAACACAACGATATATAATGTGTTAAAAGCACTTATATATTGGAAGTACCAGCGGCGTATCCACCATGCTTTTAACCCATTACACCCGCCCCGTTACCTAATCACTTCCCTTAACCCCAATGGTTCAAACAGTTACAAATGGTTCAAATAAATCAAAAGATTACAAATGGTTCACATAGATCAAAGGTTACAAATGGTTCACATAGATCAAAGGTTACAAATGGTTCACATAAATCAGTCAGCTTCAAATGGTTCAAAATGTATAAAACAATGTGCTAGCATGCTCACTCAACATACACAGCAGAAATGTAATGTAAATCAATGTACTAAGTATGCACTATATGGACATACATAGAATAAAATATAATGAAATCATGTACTAATAGTGTACTAATGAACATAGCATGTATATGATATGAAAACAAAAAAAGCACGGAAGTAACAAGTAGGCACATGTGTTTCACCCCAAAACGTTTGAAAAACAGTAAAAGAGGGGACTATATACTCACTTGAGGGTGCTTAGAAGTCTTGAACAACAACCAAGCAAAGCTAAAGGGATCATGGAATCAAACGGCACCTAATATAGATAACTACATAAATAACCGTACCTAACTCGGGAGATCGGATAGTATGAGGTTTCGTAAACCAAATGAGTATTGGAACTCATACGATATGGTTTAACAAAGCCTACATACTAACATGAAACCTAACCTAAGTGCGTATAACCCATTACAACCCGTTTAGGTAGCTTACGCTACTTTAACGCGTCGTTCGCGTAAAACGCGTTCGGACCGCCTAACTAGTCCTATGACAAGTAAAATATGCCTTAACATGTCTAATATTGTTGCCTTATCAGTTTAGATATCAAAAATTATGTTACATATGCTTAAAATGAATTTTGGCGCAAAAAGGGCATTTTGGTAATTTTCGTAAGGCATATAAACTACTTATCATACAACTACTTAAACGACGTGACCATAAGGTATAACCTCAGAAGGTTATTCCCTATACAACTATGGTCACCTAATTGTGTTTGGTCGGATCCTAATGATCGACCAAACGGGTCGGGTTCGAAAGTATAAGCGATTGTTTAGATCGCTTATCTTACGACCCTACATAAGCACTAAACCTAAAGTGACGAGCTAAACATGTTAAAACATGTTTAACGAGGTTTGAAAATAAGTTTGATATCAAGACAAAGGGTCTTGATACCCAAAAGTAGTTTGGTTACAAAATACGCAAGAATACGCATTTTGCCCGAAACTACGACTCGTCACTAAGCCTAGGTAACCTGGTAATCAGTAGGTATAGTCACTAGGGACTATAACCATCGTGATTACGCTCACGTTATGAAGTTCAAATGAACTTCATGTTGACCATAAACTGGTCAATGCAGAAAGTCAAACAAAGTTTGACTTTTAAGCGAAAAACGTAAAAGAACGAAAGAATACTTACAAAGGGTCCAAGAAAGCAAATCTTGATCTAAGTAGCTCAGGTATGAAGCAAAGGCTTCAACTTAGAGCATCTTAGATCAGATTTGAGTGAGAATGAAGTGAAGTGGGTGTTGCTATTTATAGGAAAACCAAGACCGTCAGGATTGTTTCTTGAGAAACGTGCTTCGATCTAGGCCGTACACATGCACCCATTGTTTCTAAAACCATGGGAGCCCCTAATATGAGTCCATGGTATTATAAAAAACATTAAATATCAGCCCATAGTTTGCAAAACCATGAGCTAAAACCATCAAAACTTCAAAATTGGACTAGGTTCATTGAATCTGGTCAGAAATTTCAAAAATGGTCCCTGCACTTGTAAAACTTGATTTTTGGCACTTTTAAGCCCCGTTAACCCCATTTCAATACTCTAAAATAAAGTTAAAGTAAAGGGAACTTAAAATATGCTCAAAAACATCTCGGATGTCGGTTCATTTGGTCGTACGGTTGCGTTGTTCGGTTAATTACGACGGAAATCGTAATGAACGCAAAAATGATCCAAATTACGCGACGAATGAAATTTTATCATGCCAATCACTAAAATAAAATATTTTAATGATTACATAAATTTTTGGATGTCCGGATATATTCAGGACGTAAGATAAGCGTGAAAAATGCAAACTTATGCACTTTTGACGCTTTTAGTCTCTATTGATCAAATAAGTTTATTTTAGCATACCGAACCCCTCAAAGCCTATTTCTAAGCTATGTAAAGGATATTTAGGGCATATTTAACTTATGATCAAGTTCTGGAATGTTCGTTATAGTACAAATCGGCATACTTTCGCAATTTGTCGAATTTAGTCCCTGTAAGCGAACAAACTTTATTTCGGCATACCAAACCATCCAAAACATATTTCTAAGTTATGTGAAGGTTATTTAAGGTATGTTAAACCTATTTCACTATTCCGGAGTGTTTGTTGCATTAAACTGGTTATATTTATGCATCAGATCGCGTATAACCTTTCAGAAAGCGATTTAAAGCCCGAAATCGAACAAGAATTGATATGTGCAAACGATACACATATTTATACAAATCCCAAGTATGAAATACAATATTTCATTGATTTGGTAATTGTTTGATGGCCGTGGAGGCACAGGTGTCACAGTCTCCCCTACTTCAGGAAATTTCGTCCTGAAATTTATTTAGAGGAAACTTGTGAGGGCTTGAAACATGAAGTTGAAAAGATCAAACAATACTGGTTAGGGTTCTGAACTTCTAGTGACTTTTAAATAACATCACGCTTTCAATGTGAGAGGGACACTTATATACAAGTATATAAAGCGTTATTGGTGCGTCCACCGTACCTTCATTACATTGTTCACGTTCTGTCACTGTTGCCACTATAGGTTCTTACACATGATAAATCTTACTGGGGTTTCCGGGCGCTGAATTTCATAATCATGTATGCATCCATAATCACGTAATTCCTTGCACTGTCCGCAAGTTGATCTTATACTGTGTAGGGGAAGAAAATCAAACGAATAATCATGTGGTGATTTAACTAGACTACAATAGAGTCTCTTTAACTAGGTCATCGAAGGATCTTTTTAACTAGATCAACGAACAATCTCTTGAACTAGACCACCCGAGGGCCTCTTTAACTATATCAACACATGATATCTTTAACTAGATTGCCGAACCAATCTCTTTAACTAGATCAACGAATGATCTCTTTAACTAGACCTCCAGAGGGCCTCTTTAACTATATCAACGCATGATATCTTTAACTAGATTGCCGAACGAATCTCTTTAACTAGATTAACGAATGATCTCTTTAACTCGACCACCAGAGGGCCTCTTTAACTATATCAACGCATGATATCTTTAACCAAATTGCCGAACCAATCTCTTTAACTTAGATCAACGAATGATCTCTTTAACTAAACTACCAAAGAGGAATCTTTAACTACATCAACGGAGGATGTCTTTAACTAGATTGACGAATCAATCTCTTTAACTAAACTACCCAAGAGGAATCTTCAACTACATCAACACATGAAGTCTTTAAACTTAGAATAGTACTTTATAATCCAATGGACTTAACTACAACGTAGAAGTCTATTAAGGATTTAAGATAGTACCTTTGGGTGTCCTACTATGAATCACTTATACGAAGATATGGAAGATTCTACGAGGATTTGGATAACAAAAATTTGGATCGAACATAAACATAAAAGAGAACACATAAGCACATAATCACATAATTGTTTATCTTGACCTTTAATTTGTTATCTTTGGACACGGATATTTAAAGCACACCAGGAATCCAATCCGTGGATTTTATTTGGCACTTTAATCATTTTCAAGAATCTATCTATGAAGATAGGAAAATCTTAATAGGTATTCGGCTTTGTCCTTATTGAATTGTAATGTACGTATTGAATCATACAAAGAATTCAATTAAGGACTCCGATGAATGATACCCATCCATAAGGATCTAATTATGAGGATAGAAAGATCCTACATGGATTTTGGAATTTGTGTAACGAGAGGTGTTCTGACACCTTGCACTAGGCGTGCTTAAGTCGATACACAAGATTGAAAGTTCATGAGGTTGAGGCGCTAGATATGCCAAGGCGACATATGAAGCAGAATTTTGAAGGTTGAGCAGCAGCAGGATTGGTAACAGCTTTGCTTTGGATTGCAAAGCGGCACATGTTAACCAAATGTCCCCATCGTCCACTGTGGGTACATTTGAAACAGGGTATTTGATTCGGGTGATGACGGTGGCATTGATTGCATCAAAGAGTAGTTCCCTTATACGGCTTCATCCTTGAGGCGAGTCATGGTGATAGCTAAATCAACGGTCCTCTGGAGTACGACGCCTATCCGCTGGGTAATTGCAGCACCTGGTTCAAACATTTGAGTGTTGTTGCGATGAAGAGGCAAGATAATGGAAAGCATAGGAGGAAACAAGCGAAAGATAATCAAAAGAGAATGACAATGCATGAAGATTGTGACCATTTGTTTGTTACCAAAGGCAAACAAATGAGACAGTGACTAATCAAAGTAAGCGGGTCAATATAATGTATCGCGAAGACATGCTCGCCTATAAGTGGACACTCACCCAAAGAGTTCCCAGGTAAGAGTGACTGGTCCGATACTGCGGATTTGTACGAACACTCTAGACTTAGACAGAAGACCCAGGGTACAGGCACCCACCCTTCCAGTTTGCACGTGTTCACATTAATGAGACCCATACTTTGACGAGATCTTAAAAACTTTGAAGGTTCAAAACCTTATAATAAATCATCCTAGAACAGATGATTAGTTTTCAAAGCAGATTCAAAATTTATGTTCTTGTTGTGGTTGTCACCTAAGGATAAGTGACGACAATGTTTTAAGATCTAAACACAAGAATCTTGTGTTAGGGTCCTAGGAAGGTTATAGACTAGGTCAAAGCATTACTAATAACCTAATTCCCTATAACCATTGGCTCTGATACTAACTTTTCTGTCACACCCTGACTACGTAAAACAGCAGAATGTGGCGGAAACGTCGGGGAGTGTTGTAACAGAATCATTGTTTCACAACCATGGATTTAAACAGTTTCGTTTTATTTTATTAAATGAGTTACAATGTCTTAACAACAAAGAAATGATGTGTATAAAATGCAACATATAAATTACATAAAATGAGGCATAAAACTAACCCTTTTTAAGTACTAATGTTGGAAAAAGTGTGTTTTTGTCCTCCTTTTGTATTTTCAGGATTAAATGAGCTCAAATTAAGAAAAGAAGCAAAAAGGCAGCTAAATCTAACATAAATACAATAAAAGGAACAAAAGTTGACTGCCCGACCCCTCGACAGCATCCTCCCAAGCAAAACAGAGAAGGCAGAAGACTGAACACGCCCCGTGCTCAGCGAGCACGGGGCCATGCCCAAGAAGCAGCAGAAAAGACAAACCTGTAGAAGCTTCTATTGCTCACCACGGGGCCGTGCCCAATGAACACGGGGGCGTGCCCAAAGTACTGCAGGCGCATTAATTGTAATTGCGAATTACAATTAATGAGGAGAGATAGTGTCAGACGGGCACGGGGCCGTGCCCAGTGGACACGGGGCCGTGCCCAGGCCTCTGTTCAGCCTATAAATAGGAGTGCTTTGGTTCATTGCAACTCATCCCTTGGCACCACCTCTCTCACACTTCATCCACCACCCACCACCATCACAACACCATCATCCACCACCATCATCCATTGTCCATCATAGAGTGTGTGAGTCGTCTCGGGATCCAAGATTGATCGTAAGAGTTCTTGACAATCAAGGCCATGTTTGCCTAAGTCTCTTACATCACTTGGTGAAGACAAGTGTTTAGTATAATACTTTTTATTTTTAATCTTTTGCACTTCTTAATTGGTTTTGTATTAATGACTTTAATAACTAGTTGCTTATGTTGAAGGTGATTCTTCCTTATCGTTTGTCCGTGGTGTCTTGGCATTATTTTACTGTCTATATAAAATAAAAGATTTTCACCATTCATATCTCCACGGTCTATATGGAGGTATGTTGGCTACCTGGTCGGGGGTTAAGGGAACGGTTTGGTAAGGGTCTTGCCCTTGTTCAGCGTTTTGAGGTCCTGCAAGGGACCTGGGTCGAATTTAGTAGGACCTCCTTCAATACCCAAAGGTATTGGATGGCGGGGGTCCAAACTCTTTGATCCCCTCATAAGTTAACTACTATTAATACTATAACCCGGCTATTCAGGACTGTATGCCTGCTGACTCAGACTACTTAGTCGAGGGTAACGTCACATCCAAAAGAGGGGCCTACCATAATTTGCATTAATAACTTAGTTAATTATCTTTCAATAATCCGACCCTTTAGGATTGTATCCTTGCTGACTTAAACTACTGGGTTGAGGGTAACGTCGCCTTCAAAAGAGGGGCCTACTACAATAACTAAGATAATCTCTTAAACAAGTGCAAAAGTGTGAAAATAATCAAAGGTTATACTAATACACGAGTCGGATCCAAGTGATTCATCTTGTCTATCTGTTTTTATTTTTATTTTATTTTTCAGCATTTAGTTAGTTTTATTTTCTTAGTTTAAAAATCTTTTTCTAACATTTTGATTTGATTAGACGTTGAGGATAAACCGGTACTAAAAGCTCTTGTGTCCTTGGACGACCTCGGTATCTTACCAACACTATACTACGTCCACGATGGGTGCACTTGCCCATATGTGTGTTTAGTGTTAGTAAATATCGTGTTTTATAAATTTAAAACTTGGCTAAAAAGTGTAAAAAGGGCTTAAAATATACATCCAAATTATAACACACTTCACGACCATCAAGTTTTTGGCGCCGTTGCCGGGGACACAAGGATTTTAGGAAAGCTTAAAATCGACGGCCTAATCAGTTTTTCATAACCTTTTCAAAACGCGCGCACATTTTTCTGCATTTTAGTTTAGTTTGCATTTACAGTAGCCTGAACACGGGGCCGTGCTCACTGAACACGCCCCCGTGCTGCATATTTTTAGTTAGATACCCAGATACAGAGTCTGAGCACGGGGTCGTGCTCACTGAACACGCCCCCGTGTCCAACGAGACCAGTAACTTTAATTAAAAAACGCCCAGATACAGACCCTGAACACGGGGCCGTGTTCACCCAACACGGGGCCGTGTCCAGCCTCTGTTTCCGTCTTTATTTTTGTTTTCTGGTCCCGAGACTCAGTTGTGGTCTGTTGAGTGATTCTTATGGATCAATACTCAGGAGGTTACAACTATACCTATGAGGAGGATGATTATATGAGAAGCTATTGCACTAATTGTGGTAACCCGCACTCGGTACAATATTGTAACTTATTTCAACCATCCGCTTCATACAACCATTATGAGGAGCACAGGTACGAGCCATCGACTTCATACACATCCTATGAAGACCCAAGGTATGAACCTAATCCCTCATACTCATATTTTGATGAACCAAGGTATGAGCCTTCATACTCATACTTTGAAGAGTCAAGATATGAGCCACCACCTTCATATACTTATTATGAGGAATCATGGCGTGAACAACCCACCTCATATGAGTACTATGAAGAACAAAGTTTCGACCCTTATCCATCATATACTTATCATGAAGAACAATGGTATGAACCATCTACTTCATATGGGTACTATGAGGAACCAAGGATCGAACAACCGGAATCACCGACATAGCCGATAGGATAATAGAAAAACTCAAATTTATCGAAAGATGCATAAAAGAATCTCGCGCAAGGGAAGAGGAGTCCTGCGCAAGAGAAGAATTAAAAAAAGAAGAAACGATAATTGAGGAATTAAAAATGGAAGAACAAATAAGTGAAAAACCGACACATGAGCTAAACAACGAGAGTGGTGAGGCCGATAACGTTAAAATTCAAGAAGAGTCTAATTTTGAAGAAATTAATCTCTTGTCACCTTCTTTCGAAAACCATTGTTTAGTAGTCACGCATGCTAAGTTTTTAAAAGAGTTAAACACCTACACTAAAATTGAAGAAATGGTAAATGTTAAGTTAACTAATGATCAAACTTCACTAATAAAAGAATATCCTTTTGAAATTAACATTACACCGGTTCCATGTTTCTTTCAAAATTCATTTATTAGTAATGCCACCATTGATAAAGATCTTTGTGTTAACATAATGCCTAATTACATTTTTGAAAAATTAAGTATTAGTGATTTTGCTCCACTTCAAATACCCATTTTTCTATCCAATCGGAAAGTAATAAAATCAATCGGTGTAGTTGAGGATGTCTTGGTTCAAACAAATCAAATGGTTATTCCAACCGACTTTGTCATCCTCGATGACGCTCCTCTCATCTTGGGAAAACCTTTTGTAAAAACTCATGAAGCTTTGAAAAACCGGAAATTTGATAATTTACCTCTTCAGTTAGGGGCATTCAAAAGGAGCATAGATCTTGAGCGTTCAATGAAATATCCTTTTGGCAATAATGACCCCCTAATTGAAGATGAAGATGAGCCACCCGATAAAAGTGAAGAAGTTGACCACTTTGTTGAAGAAGAGGTCGCCATAGAACAAACTTTTAAAGTTCTTGATCTTGATGAGCCACAAAATAAGGTGTCTCCTAAAGACCCACCCCTTGAGCTCAAAGAACTTCCGAAAGGTTTGGAATATGCTTTTCTAGACAAAGATGGTAATTTACCTGTAATTATTTCGTCTAAATTAAGTAGCGTAGAAAAAGAAAAATTTGTTAATCTTCTTAAAAAACACAAAAATGCGATCGCTTGGAAGCTTGTAGATATCAAAGGAATAAGTCCTTCCATGTGCACGCACAAAATTTTAATGAATGATGACTACAAAACAGTAATACAACCACAACGTAGAGTAAATCCCAATGTGCAAGAAGTGGTTAAAACTGAAGTCATCAAACTACTTGACGCCGGACTAATCTATCCTATCTCCAATAGTCCATGGGTAAGTCCCGTCCAAGTAGTCCCAAAGAAAGGAGGTATGACGGTTATAACTAATGAAAAGAATGAATTAATACCAACAAGAACCGTCACAGGATGGAGAGTTTGTATAGACTATAGACGATTAAATGAAGCAACAAGGAAAGATCACTTTCCTTTGCCCTTCATTGATCAAATGTTAGAACGACTATCTGGTCATAAATTTTACTGTTTCTTGGATGGTTTTTCAGGTTATTTTCAAATTCCAATAGCACCTGAAGACCAAGAAAAGACGACTTTCACATGCCCCTACGGAACTTTTGCTTATCGACGCATGCCGTTCGGTCTATGTAATGCACCTGCAACATTCCAACGTTGTATGGTGGCCATTTTCCATGACATGATAGAAAAGACAATGGAAGTCTTCATGGACGACTTTTCTATCTTTGGAGATTCATATGACCAATGCCTCGATAACCTCAAACGAATGCTATCGCCCTTAACTGGGAAAAATGCCATTTCATGGTAACAAAGGGAATAGTACTCGGTCACAAAATTCTCAAGCGAAGGAGTGGAAGTTGATCGAGCAAAAGTAGACACTATTTCTCGATTACCTCCACCCTCCTCCGTTAGAGCGATCAGAAGTTTCCTAGGGCATGCCGGATTTTATAGAAGGTTTATCAAGGACTTTTCAAAAATTTCAAGACCTCTAACAAAATTACTTGAAAAAGATGCACCTTTCATCTTTGACAAGGATTGCAATCAAGCATTTCTGACCCTCAAGGAAATGCTAGTCAATGCACCTATCATGATAGCCCCTGATTGGAAATTTCCTTTCAAATCATGTGTGATGCAAGTGACTTTGCTATTGGAGCAGTCTTGGGACAAAGAAAAGAAAAGCATTTCCACCCAATTTATTATGCTAGTAAAACACTTAACGATGCACAAGAAAATTACACAACTACTGAAAACGAGTTACTAGCTGTGGTATTTGCTTTTGATAAATTCCGTTCTTACCTTATTCTTTCTAAAACTGTAGTCTATACAGATCATGCAGCTATCCGATACCTTTTCAAGAAACAAGACGCAAAACCACGTTTGATCAGATGGATTCTACTCCTCCAAGAATTTGATATTGAAATCAAAGACAAAAGAGGAGCAGAAAACACTGATGCAGATCATCTTTCACGCTTAGAAGACCCATCTTTGGAGGCGACCAGGGACGAACCAATCAACGAAAAAATTCCAACAGAATCCTTGGAAATGGTGGAAAACAGACAAGAACCATGGTATGCCGACTACGTTAATTACTTAGCTAGTGGTATAGTCACCAAAGGATGGCCACATCATCACAGAAAGAAATTCTTTGCCGATGTAAAGCATTACTTTTGGGAAGACCCTTATCTTTTCAAAATGTGTGCTGATCAACTCATCCGAAGGTGTGTCCATGGTGGCGAAGCATGAATAATTCTCCGCCATTGTCATGAAGGTCCATATGGAGGACATCATGGTGCCGCTAGTACCGCACGAAAGGTATTTGATTTAGGATTTTATTGGCCAACCATTTACAAAGATGCGCAAGATCTTGTAAAGACATGTGATGCTTGCCAAAGATCAGGTAATATTTCTTCCAAAAATGAAATGCCTCAAAATGGCATTCTCGTTTGTGAAATTTTTGATGTGTGGGGACTCGATTTCATGGGACCTTCCCACCATCAAAAGGAAACAAATATATACTTGTAGCAGTTGATTACTTGTCTAAATGGGCCGAGGCCGAAGCTCTTCCAACAAACGATGGAAGAGTAGTGGTAAAATTTCTGAAAAAATTATTCTCTCGTTTTGGAACACCAAAAGCTTTGATAAGTGATAGGGGTACCCATTTTTGCAATCATCAACTCGAAAAAATCTTAACAAGATATGGGGTCTATCACCTGGTCTCAACAGCATATCACCCTCAAACAAATGGACAAGCCGAAGTGACTAACAGAGGTTTAAAACGAATACTTGAAAAAACCGTAGGTTTAAATAAAAAGGAATGGGCTGATAAACTAGATGATGCTTTATGGGCCTTTCGGACTGCTTTTAAAACCACTATAGGCACAACCCCATATAAGCTCGTCTATGGAAAAAGTTGTCATTTGCCAGTAGAAATAGCTCACAAAGCCTACTGGGCAATAAAAAATGTAAACCTAGACTTAGAAATTGCAGGTAAAAATCGATTTTGTCAAATAAATGAATTAGACGAACTAAGGAATTTTGCATACTCTAACTCTAAAATTTATAAGGATAGAATGAAAAATTTACACGACAAATATATTAAACCTAATGAATTTCGAGTAGGAGACCAAGTTCTGTTGTTTAATTCACGACTTCGATTATTTCCGGGTAAACTAAAATCTAGGTGGTCAGGACCTTTTTCTATCACCCATATTTTTCCTCACGGTGTAGTAGAAATTAAAGCTCGAAATGGGATTCCATTCAAAGTCAATGGCCAACGGCTAAAACTCTATCGAGGATCCATTGAGGATGAGGAGGAAGAGATCTTGCTTCAAACGATTAATGAATAAAAAGCATCCACACCATACCTGATATGTTACGAATAAGTAAGTGTACATCGAAACCGGTAAGTCTTCTAACCATGTTTTCGGAGAAAAAACGGGCACTCATACGAGCACATAAAAAAAAATTTAAATTTTTGCTCGGCACGGGGCCGTGTCCGCTGGACACGGGGCCGTGTCGATGCAACTGTCGGGATAAAACCCTCTTTTCATAACAGTTACATCATTCCACACGCCCCGTTTCCCCGAAAAAGCTCTGGTTTGAGGCGATTTTCCGCAGATTTTCGACGTTACCTCTAGATCTAACAACATCAAGGTATGATTCTATCATCATTAGTAGTTAGATTAGTTACTTGCATGTAGTTAAACATCAAAAATTTGGGGAAAAATCTAGGGTTCTTGAAGTTCATCCGGATCGTACCTCAAATTTTTGAAGTAATCTGTTAGTATTAGTTTAGATTAGTGTAATGGGAAGTAAATACACTTATATTGTTGATAGATTTGCCCGATTTCTCCCAAAAAAACTCAAACCCTTGTTTTTGAACCGAAAAAGATAAAATTGAAGGGGTAAACGAGTTGTTTTGGGAAAAAACGGCAATTGGGGTTTCATTTTCGGGGAAAACCGCACCTACTTGGCCAAAAATTTTCAGATTTTCGGGACCGGGTCGAAAAATGAAGTTTTTGAGTAACAGACGCCTGGACACGGGGTCGTGTCCGCTGGACACGGGGCCGTGTCCAGCTAACTGTGTGCAGTTTTTCACCGAAAATCTTATCGTTTCACGCTAACTTTTTATGTATTCCTGTAGATGGCAAAGTTCACAAGATTCAATGCCACAGAGCTCGATGCAAGGGCTAGATATGAGATACTTCAAACAAGGCCCGAGGAATACCCAAGGCAAGCGTGCACGGACCTATTGACCTTGGTGAACCAGCTCGACCATTTCAACAACCTTGTTACCGGACCACTAAGGGCTGCCTTGACCACTCGGCTTCGGTCGGTACATCAATGTACTATGGAGTTCTACAGTACTTTCACCTTCACTTCAAGAAGTGACCCATTTGACAATGAAGCGGTTGCATTTCGATGTGGTGGAACGAGATATTCGATCTCTATGGCACAATTCAGGGCAATAGTGGGACTGTACGCGGAAAAAGAATCGGGGAATGAGGAAAACACCGGGGGATTACGAGATCTAGATGAAAATGAGCGCCAAGCCGCATGGGCCCAAATCGGTGAAGGACTCTACAACCCCAGCAGCACAAAGAGTACTAAGCTGAGGGATCCGCTCTATCGCTACATTCATAGGCTTCTCACTTACTCTCTCAGCCAAAGACATGACAGTAGTGGGGTTGTTGGGTTAAAAGATTTGGTAGTCCTTCACTGCATCCACAACCGGAGGGCCCTCGATGTTCCATATCTCTTGCTTCGAAACATGCATCTGAACCGTCTTGCTCGTGCACCAACCCCTATCTTCTTTGGGGGATCGGTGTACCACCTCTTCAAGCACTTCACGCGCATTCCTAGGTCCTTTGAAAGGAGCCCATGGTCGGGACGAGTTGATTATCACATTTGCCGCGCCATGAACCTAATTTATGAGGCGAAAGACGGATCAGTGAGCTTTCAAAGGATGCAAGGCCATGCATGGAACCCACAGGAGGCACTAGTCCTTCACGCTCCACCTCCCCACTACTAGTATCAACCCCATGGTGATCCGGGGCAATCCTCCTCCCAAGGAGGCGGTTTTCCTAACCTTCAAAGTTTACATGATCTTTTGCAGGAA
This sequence comes from Helianthus annuus, assembly GCF_002127325.2. Taxonomy (NCBI): domain Eukaryota; kingdom Viridiplantae; phylum Streptophyta; class Magnoliopsida; order Asterales; family Asteraceae; genus Helianthus; species Helianthus annuus. The sequence continues at coordinate 73,071,708 of NC_035436.2, read as the reverse complement.
AACCTCATGTGCACCAGCAAAACCTACAACCTTGCCAACAATACATGTCACCGGGTCGGGTCTATTGAGCGAAGCATCACCGATATACAAGACGACATCCGGAACATCCGGGAGTATATGGCGGGTCATGGGGACGGAGGTGATGACAGCGATGAAGATATGGACTAGGAGGTTGGAGGAGGAGCAGGAGCGGGTTGATGGCGAGCCCACAGGTTAAGGTTCCCTTTTATCTATCAAAACAATTTCCGGCCTGCGTGCCGAAGTGTTAGACAATTTACTTTCATTGACTACTTTTTATTTTCTGCTTTATTTTTCTTTTACTTTATGGTTTGGATGATTAATTATGGTAATTTAGGATGTTTGGTATTGCTTGGTATGGTATTTAGTGGTAAAACAGGTACAATTGAGGCTTAGAGTGCTAATCATTAGCACTAATAAAGCCAGGACAGGAAAACCGGAAGAAGAAACCTGTTTTCAGCCTTGCAGACTGCCCACACGGGGTCGTGTCCAGCCGACACGCCCCCGTGCCCATCACCCAGACCTACTGTTTGGCAAATTTCTGCAGATTTTTGGTCAGACACGGGGTCGTGCCCAGCGAACACGCCCCCGTGCTCAACTTCTGTAAGTTCTCGTTACTGGCACTTGAACACGGGGCCGTGTCTACTCAACACGGGGCCGTGTCCAGACTGCAAGTAATATAAAATTTTGCTTTTAACACCATTTTACACATTCAATCAACCTAAAAATTTATTTTTGGGACACATTGAGGACAATGTATAATTTAAGTGTGGGGGGGGGGATGCTAAAACCTTGAATTTTGCAAGTCCTAATAACAAGCCTTACACAAAACTCTATTGGAACCGCTAATCACTCCAAATTTTTTTTCAAAAATTTTCATTTTATTATTTGTCTAAGTTTAAGTTGGGAATTCTAAGACTAACAAGGTTATATTTTTATAAGTTTACAACCGATAGCGTCGTGATAAAAAGAACCAACATAAGAAAATTATGAAACGACATGACAAGCTTAGTTAAAATTCGATTATATGTACTCGATCACATAAAAACCCATTCCCACAAAAGTGAGTTTTGAGCCTTTATTGAGCATACAAATATACATCTTTACGCTAAATGCTCATTTTTTGTTTCTTGTGTGAATAGCCGCTTGGTTCTTACGACTCTAGAACTTGCCACGACAATTCATTCCCGGTTCTTACCAACTTAAACCCAAGTAAGTAAATGATGGAGGCATTAGGACTAACCCTTTTTCTTTCAAAACCATTATTTTTATTTTTCTTTTCACCAACCCAAAAATTCCCCCCAGTTAACCCCTTTGAGCCTAAACCTTTTCATTTCTTAACCCAAAACCCTTTTCACCCACCAAAAACCCTTTTATTTTTACCCTTTATTTTAGTAACAAGCTCGGTTTTCGTGTGACTAAGATATATGTATATATATATATATATATGTGTATATATATATGTGTATATATATATATATATGAAGTTAGAAATAAACAAACAAAGCTCCTCAAACAAAAGCTTGTTTGAAGAAATACTTCATTTAAAATAAAAAGTCACAAAAACAAAATGTTTGACGAAAACCGACGTTTTTTACGACTTAGACCTTTTCTACTAACCACTAACCCAACTACCCACCTTTAGCCCAAGCCTAACCCTTCACCCCAAAAAGTCCTCTTGATATTTACAAAGGTATAAAGTTAAAAAGGAGGAGGATTGATTGCTTGGCAAGCTTATGGTAAGAATAAGTTCCATGCCACTCTCGAGTGATTCACAAAAAATACACCTTCGGCCGAGTGTGAGTGATTTCTCCCGTGAGGTATGTGAACTTGTATATAAATGAAATTTTAAAAAGGTATGTTATGCCTTAATAAATAATTTACCTTATGAAAAGTTTTTAATAAATCATGACGAATAGGATTGTAAATAAGTAAAAATAAAACCTAAACAATCTTGGAAAAATCCCGACACTCTATGACAAGCCAAAACCTTCTCTCCTACCCATTCTATTTGGGAGTGTAAGCCACATATTAAGGAGTTTTGCTTGAGGACAAGCAAAAATTCAAGTGTGGGGGTATTTTATGTGTATAAAATGCAACATATAAATTACATCAAATGAGGCATAAAACTAACCCTTTTAAGTACTAATGTTGGAAAAAGTGTGTTTTTGTCTTCCTTTTGTATTTCCAGGATTAAATGAGCTCAAATTAACAAAAGAAGCAAAAAGGCATCTAAATCTAACATAAATACAAGAAAAGGAACAAAAGTGGACTGCCCGACCCCTGGACAGCGTCCTCCCAAGCAAAACAGAGAAGGCAGAAGACTGAACACGCCCCGTGCTCAGCGAGCACGGGGCCGTGCCCAAGAAGCAGCAGAAAAGACAAACATGTAGAAGCTTCTGTTGCTCACCACGGGGCCGTGCCCAGTGAACACGGGGGCGGGCCCAAAGTACTGCAGGCGCATTAATTGTAATTGCGAATTACAATTAATGAGGAGAGATAGTGTCAGACGGGCACGGGGCCGTGCCCAGTGGACACGGGGCCGTGCCCAGGCCTCTGTTCAGCCTATAAATAGGAGTGCTTTAGTTCATTGCAACTCATCCCTTGGCACCACCTCTCTCACACTTTATCCACCACCCACCACCATCACAACACCATCATCCACCACCATCATCCATTGTCCATCATAGAGTGTGTGAGTCGTCTCGGGATCCAAGATTGATCGTAAGAGTTCTTGACAATCAAGGCCATGTTTGCCTAAGTCTCTTACATCACTTGGTGAAGACAAGTGTTTAGTATAATACTTTTTATTTTTAATCTTTTGCACTTCTTAATTGGTTTTGTATTAATGACTTTAATAACTAGTTGCTTATGTTGAAGGTGATTCTTCCTTATCGTTTGTCCGTGGTGTCTTGGCATTATTTTACTGTCTATATAAAATAAAAGATTTTCACCATTCATATCTCCACGGTCTACATGGAGGTATGTTGGCTACCTGGTCGGGGGTTAAGGGAACGGTTTGGTAAGGGTCTTGCCCTTGTTCAGAGTTTAGAGGTCCTGCAAGGGACCTGGGTCAAATTTAGTAGGACCTCCTTCAATACCCAGAGGTATTGGATGGCGGGGGTCCAAACTCTTTGATCCCCTCATAAGTTAACTACTATTAATACTATAACCCGGCTATTTAGGACTGTATCTCTGCTGACTCAGACTACTTATTCGAGGGTAACGTCACCTCCAAAAGAGGGGCCTACCATAATTTGCATTAATAACTTAATTAATTATCTTTCAACAATCCAACCCTTTAGGATTGTATCCTTGCTGACTCAAACTACTGGGTTGAGGGTAACGTCGCCTTCAAAAGAGGGGCCTACTACAATAACTAAGATAATCTCTTAAACAAGTGCAAAAGTGCGAAAAATAATCAAAGGTTATACTAATACACGAGTCGGATCCAAGTGATTCATCTTGTCTATCTGTTTTTATTTTTATTTTATTTTTCAGCATTTAGTTAGTTTTATTTTCTTAGTTTAAAAATCTTTTTGTAACATTTTGATTTGATTAGACATTGAGGATAAACCGGTACTAAAATCTCTTGTGTCCTTGGACGACCTCGGTATCTTACCAACACTATACTACGTCCACGATGGGTGCACTTGCCCATTTGTGTGTTTAGTGTTAGTAAATATCGTGTTTTATAAATTTAAAACTTGGCTAAAAAGTGTAAAAAGGGCTTAAAATATACATCCAAATTATAACACACTTCACGCACATTAAGAAACATAACATAATTAACTAGTCTTGCATCTTTTAATGTCACTATGGCCTTGTCCATTCCTATGTGAGCATACGCCAATATTATCATCATATATCACCAACTATTGTACCTGAAACACATGTGAAAATACGTCAGCATAAAAATGCCGGCGAGTACATAGGTTTTATGTGAGTGTCAGATTCATGGCTCGTTTTACATGTTGCAATGCTTATTAAAAACCTTATTTGGAAAAGTATAGCATTGCGACATAATTAACCAACTCAAATCAAGTTGATTATAATTCATAAAATCTCGAAGCCATGATTCTTAACTCCAAAACATTTGTTTAAATAACCTAGATTGGAAAACCGTTTTTGAAATAAAAACTCGAATAGTATATATATATCGTTAGAAAAACCTTGTAATATAACTTTGTTTTGATAACAATTGCCCAAGTGATCTAGATAACGCAACGATATATAATGTGTTAAAAGCAGTTATATATAGGAAGTACCAGCGGCGTATCCACCATGATTTTAACATATCACACCCGCCCCGTTACCTAATCACTTCCCTTAACTCCAATGGTTTAAACAGTTACAAATGATTCACATAAATCAAAAGGTTATAAATGGTTCACATAGATCAAAGGTTACAAATGGTTCACATAGATCAAAGGTTACAAATGGTTCACATAAATCAGTCAGCTTCAAATGGTTCAAAATGTATAAAACAATGTGCTAGCATGCTCAGTCAACATACATAGTAGAAATGTAATGTAAATCAATGTACTAAGTATGCACTATATGGACATGCATAGCATAAAACATAATGAAATCATGTACTAATAGTGTACTAATGAACATAGCAAGTATATGATATGAAAACATGAAAAGCACGAAAGTAACAAGTTGGCACATGTGTTTCACCCCCAAAACATTTGAAAAACAGTAAAAGAGGGGACTATGTACTCACCTGAGGGTGCTTAGAAGTCTTGAACAACAACCACGCAAAGCTAAAGGGATCACGGAATCAAACATCACCTAATACAGATAACTACATAAATAACCGGACCTAACTTGGGAGATCGGATAGTATGAGGTTTCGTAAACCAAATGAGTGTTGGAACTCATATGATATGGTTTAACACAGCTAACATACTAAAATGAAACCTAACCTAAGTGCTTATGACCCATTACGACCCGTTTAGGTAGCTTACGCTACTTTAACACGTCGTTCGCGTAAAACGCGTTCGGACCGCCTAACTAGTCCTATGACAAGTAAAATATGCCTTAACATGTCCAATATTGTTGCCTAATTTGTTTAGATATCAAAAATTATGTTACATATGCTTAAAATGAATTTTGGCGCAAAAAGGGCATTTTGGTAATTTTCCTAAGGCATATAAACTACTTATCATACAACTACTTAAACGACGTGACCATAAGGTATAACCTCAGAAGGTTATTCCCTATACAACTATGGTCACCTAATTGTGTTTGGTCGGATCCTAATGATCGACCAAACGGGTCGGGTTCGAAAGTATAAGCGATTGTTTAGATCGCTTATCTTACGACCCTACATAAGCACTAAACCTAAAGTGACGAGCCAAACATGTTAAAACATGTTTAACGAGGTTTGAAAATAAGTTTGATATCAAGACAAAGGGTCTTGATACCCAAAAGTAGTTTGGTTACAAAATACGTAAGAATATGCATTTTGGCTGAAACTACGACTCGTCATTAAGCCTAGGTAACGTGGTAATCAGTAGGTATAGTCACCAGGGACTATAACCATCGTGATTATGCTCATGTTATAAAGTTCAAACGAACTTCATGTTGACCATAAACTGGTCAATGCAGAAAGTCAAACAAAGTTTGACTTTTAAGCGAAAAACGTGAAAGAACGAAAGAATACTTACAAAGGGTCCAAGAAAGCAAATCTTGATCCAAGTAGCTCAGGTATGAAGAAAAGGCTTGAACTTAGATCATCTTAGATCAGATTTGAGTGAGAATGAAGTGAAGTGGGTGTTGCTATTTATAGGAAAACAAAGACCGTTAGGATCGTTTCTTGAGAAACGTGCTTCGATCTAGGCCGTACACATGCACCCATTGTTTCTAAAACCATGGGAGCCCCTAATATGAGTCCATGGTATTATAAAAACCATTATATATCAGCCCATAGTTTGCAAAACCATGGGCTAAAACCATCAAAACTTCAAAATTGGACTAGGTTCATTGAATCTGGTCAGAAATTTCAAAAATGGTCCCTGCACTTGTAAAACTTGATTTTTGGCACTTTTAACCCCGTTAACCCCATTTCAAGCCTCTAAAATAAAGTTAAAGTATAGGGAACTTAAAATATGCTCAAAAACATCTCGGATGTCGGTTCGTTTGGTCGTACGGTTGCGTTGTTCGGTTAATTACGACGGAAATCGTAATGAACGCAAAATGATCTAAATTACGCGACAAATGAAATTTTATCATGACAATCACTAAAATAAAATATTTTAATGATTACATAAATTTTTGGATGTCCGGATATATTCAAGACGTAAGATATGCGTGAAAAATGCAAACTTATGCACTTTTGACGCTTTTAGTCTCTATTGATCAAATAAGTTTATTTTAGCATACCGAACCCCTCAAAGCCTATTTCTAAGCTATGTAAAGGATATTTAGGGTATATTTAACTTATGATTAAGTTCCAGAATGTTCGTTACAGTACAAATCGGCAAACTTTCACAGTTTGTTGAATTTAGTCCCTGTAAGCGAACAAACTTGATTTCGGCATACTAAACCACCCAAAACTTATTTCTAAGTTATGTGAAGGTTATTTAAGGTATGTTAAGCCTATGTCACTGTTCCGGAGTGTTTGTTGCATTAAACTAGTTATATTTACGCATCAGATCGCGTATAACCTTCTAGAAAGCGATTTAAAGCCCGAAATCGAACAAGAATTGATATGTGCAAACGATACTCATATTTATACAAATTCCAAGTATGAAACACAATATTTCATTGATTTGGTATTTGTTTGATGGCCGTGGAGGCACAGGTGTCACAACTTTATGGTTTAAAACAAGCCCCAAGGGCATGGTACCAACGGTTCGCAACGTATATCACTTCATGTGGTTTTAAAAGTACTATCTCTGACCGTTCATTATTCGTATACCAGTTCGGGAATCATATGGCATACCTATTACTATATGTTAACGATGTTGTGCTTACAGCTTCGAATAGTAACATGTTGAAACATTTTATCTAACTTTTATGTAATGAGTTTGCCATGAAGGACCTTGGAAAACTACACCAATTTCTTGGAATTCAAGTAAAACATCAAAATGGTGGTTTGTTTTTGTCACAAGAGTCATATGTTGCTGATATCATATCTCGCGCCAAGATGCAACAATGCAAACCAAGTGCTACTCCCACTGATACAAGTAATTAGTTAAGTGCCGATGTAGGCGATCTTCTTCCTGATGGTTCGCTATATAGAAGTCTAGCCGGTGCATTACAATATCTCACCATTACCCGGCCTGACATTGCCTATGCGGTACAACAGGTATGTCTCTTTATGCATGTGCCCCGTTAGCCCCACTTTAACTTTCTAAAACGTATCATATGTTACCTAAAGGGCATTCTTGATCACGGCCTCCACCTTACCCCCATCGAAATCCACTTCACTCACAGCGTATTCGGATGCCGACTAGCGAGGGTGTCCCGACACTCGGCGATCAACTTCAGGCTATTGTATCTTTCTTGGTGCTAACTTAATATCATAGTTTTCAAAACCACAACCCACCATTTCAAGATCGAGTGCCGAGGCTGAATATAAAGGGGTTGCAAACATGACTGCCGAACTCACGTGGCTTAGAAATTTACTCCTTGAATTACACGTGCCTATACAAACTGCATTTATTATCTACTGTGATAACATCTCTGCGATGTATCTATCTCAAAACCCGGTCCAACATCAATGTACTAAACATGTCGAAATCGACATACATTTTGTCCGGGAAAAGGTTCGGCTTGGCTTCGTTCGCGTCTTACATGTTCCAGCAGATTACCAATACGCGGACATTTTCACCAAAGGCATCCCATGTCATTTATTTACACGGTTCAAAACCAGTCTGTGCATTCAATCGGCTACTGCTACTCCTGCGGGGGGCTGTTAACGGAGAAATCAACTATTGTATTTTTAGTAAATATATTCTTGTAATATTGTGATACGTGTGTAGTGTTATATATTTTTATTGATATTTTAAGCCCATTTTACACATTAGTCAAGTTTTAAATTTATAAAACACGATATTTTACTAACACTAAACACACATATGGGCAAGTGCACCCATCGTGAGCGTAGTATAGCGTTGGTAAGATACCGAGGTCGTCCAAGGACACAAGTGCTTTTGGTACCGGTTTATCCTCAACGTCTAATCAAATCAAAATTTTTAGAAAAGGTTTTTAAACATGAAAAATAAAAACTAAAATGCTGAAAATAAAAATAAAATAAAAACAGATAGACAAGATGAATCACTTGGATCCGACTCGCCTTTAATGTAACCTTTGATGATTTCCGCACTTTTGCACTTTTTAAGAGATTACCTTAGTTATAGTAGTAGGCCCCTCTTTTGAAGGTGACGTTACCCTCCACCCAGTGGTTTGAGTCAGCAAGGATACAATTCCAAAGGATCGGAATATTGAAAGATAATTAATTAAGTTATTAATGTGTAAAGTGGTAGGCCCCACTTTTGAAGGCGACGTTACCCTCGGCTAAGTGGTTTGAGTCAGCAGGGACACAATCCCAAGTAGCTGGGTTAATATATTAATAGTAGTTTACATATGAGGGGATCAAGCCATTCGCACCCCCACCATCCATTACCAGTGGGTATTGAAGGAGGTCCTAGTAAGCTTGACCCAGGTCCTTGCAGGATCTATACACTGAATAAGGCAAGAACCTTATTAAACCATTCCCTTAACCCCAGACCAGGTAGCCAACATATCTCTATATAGACCGTAGAGATATGAATGGTGAAAATCTTTTATTTTATATAAACAGTAAAATAATGCCAAGACACCACGGACAAATGATAAGGAAGTTTCACCTTCAACATAAGAAACTAGTTATTAAAGTCACTAATACAAAACCAAATAAAAAGTGCGAAAAGATTAAAAATCAAAAGTATTACATTAAATGCTTGTCTTCACCAAGTGATGTAAGAGGCTTAGCTAAACGTGGCCTTTGATTGACAAGAACTCTTACGATCAATCTTGGATCCCGAGACTACTACACACACTCTAAGGTGGATGATGGATGATGGTGGTGGATGTGGGTGTTGTAGTGGTGGTGAAGTGGGAGAGAGGTGGTTTGCTAAGAGATGCCTTTGAAGTGAGCCAAGCAACCCTATTTATAGCCTGAACAGAAGCCCGAACACGGCCCCGTGTCCGCTGGACACGGCCCCGTGGCCATCCACTTTCTCTTTCTTCATTAATTGCAATTGTCTATATTAGGCTCCACACGCCCCCGTGTTCGCTGGGCACGGCCCTGTGTGCAAAAGCGTATCTATACTATCAAGATTTGCAAGATTCTGCGAATCTTAGTGTTGACCACGCCCCGTGTTGAGCTGGGCACACTCCCGTGCAGTGAATAGAAGCTTCTACAACTTTGTCATTTTCTGCAGACATCTGGTCATGCCCCCATATCCGCTGGGCACGGGGGCGTGGTCAGCTTTCTGTTTCTTGTTTTTGCATGGGAAGATTGATGTGTGCAAAATGCAACATATAAATTACATCAAATGTGGCATAAAACTAACCCTTTTTTAGTACTAGTGTTGGAAAAAGTATGTTTTTGTCTTCCTTTTGTATTTTCAGGATTAAATGAGCTCAAATGAACAAAAGAAGCAAAAAGGCAGCTAAATCTAACATAAATACAAGAAAAAGAATAAACGCGGCATGCCCGACCCCCCCCCCCCCCGCGACATCATCTTCCCAAGCAAAAACAAGAGAACATAAGGCTGAACACGCCCCGTGCTCAATGAGCACGGGGGCGTGCCCAAGTGTCTGTAGAAAAGACAAAGTTGTAGAAGCTTCTTCACCCACCACGGGGGTGTGCCCAGTGGACACGGGGCCGTGGCCAACTCTAAGATTCGCAGAATCTGAGGAAATCTTGATAGTACAGATACGCTTCTGCACACGGGGTCGTGCCCAGCGGACACGAGGGCGTGGTCAACTAATGCAGACAAACTGCAATTAATGAAGAAAAAGAAGATGGGTGGACACGAGGCCGTGCCCAATGGACACGGGGCCGTGTCCGTGCTTCTGTGCAGGCTATAAATAGGGGTGTTTGGTTCACTTCAAAGGCACCCCTTGGCAAACTACCTCTCTCACACTTCACCCATCCACCACCACCATCACAACCAACATCCACCACCATCATCCATCATCCATCATAGAGTGTGTGAGTAGTCTCGGGATCCAAGATTGATCGTAAGAGTTCTTGACAATCAAAGGCCATGTTTGCCTAAGTCTCTTACATCACTTGGTGAACACAAGTGTCTAGTGTAATACTTTTTATTTTTAATTTTTTTGCACTTTTTATTTGGTTATGTATTAATGACTTTAATAACTAGTTTCTTATGTTGAAGGTGAGTCTACCTTATCATTTGTCTGTGGTGTCTTGGCATTATTTTACTATCTATATAAAATAAAAGATTTTCACCATTCATATCTCCACGGTCAAAATGGAGATATGTTGGCTACCTGGTCGGGGGTTAAGGCAATGGTTTGGTAAGAGTCTTGCCTTGTTCAGTGTATAGATCCTTCAAGGACCTGGTTCAAATTTAGTAGGACCTCCTTCAATACCCACTGGTATTGGATGGCGGGGGTCCAAACTCTTTGATCCCCTTATATGTAAGCTACTATTAAAACTTTAACCCGACTACTTAGGACTGTATCCCTGCTGACTCAGACTACTTAGCCGAGGGTAACGTCACCTTCAAAAGAGGGGCCTACCACATTATGCATTAATAACTTAATTAATTATCTTTCAATAATCCAACCCTTTAGGATTGTATCCTTGCTGACTCAAACTACTGGGTTGAGGGTAATGTCACCTTCAAAAGATGGGCCTACTACTATAACTAAGATAATCTCTTAAAAAGTGCAAAAGTGCGAAAATAATCAAAGGTTACACTAAACACGAGTCGGATCCAAGTGATTCATCTTGTCTATCTGTTTTTATTTTATTTTATTTTTCAGCATTTTAGTTAGTTTTATTTTTCTAGTTTAAAAACCTTTTTGTAAACTTTTGATTTGATTAGACGTTGAGGATAAACCGGTATTAAAAGCTCTTGTATCCTTGGACGACCTCGGTATCCTACCAACACTATACTACGCTCACGATGGGTGCACTTGCCCATATGTGTGTTTAGTGTTAGTAAATATCGTGTTTTATAAATTTAAAACTTGGCTAAAAAGTGTTAAAGGGCTTAAAATATACATTAAAAACTATACGACACTTCACACGCATCAAGTTTTTGGCGCCGTTGCCGGGGACACAAGGATTTTAAGAAAGCTTAAAATCGACGGCCTAATCAGTTTTTCAAAACCTTTTCAAAATGCGCGTACATTTTTCTGCATTTTAGTTAGTTTTGCATTTACAGTAGGTTGAACACGGGGCCGTGCTCACTGAACACGGGGCCGTGCTGCATATTTTTCATAAAACACCCAGATACAGAGTCTGAACACGGGGTCGTGTTCACTAAACACGCGCCCGTGCTGCACAAAACCAGCAACTTTTAATTAAACGCCTAGATACAGATCCTGAACACGGGCCGTGTCCAGCCTCTGTTTCCGTTTTAATTTTTGTTTTCTGGTCTCAAGACTCTGTTGTGGTCTGCTGAGTGATTCTTATGGATCAATATTAAAGGGGCTACAACTACACCTATGAGGAGGATGATTATAGGGAAGACTATTGCACCAATTGTGGTGACCCGCACTCGGTTCAATATTGTGACTTATTTCAACCATCCACTTCATACACCTACTATGAGGAGCCTAGGTACGAGCCATTAACTTCATACACATCCTATGAAGACCAAAGGTATGAACCTTCTCCCTCATACTCATATTTTGATGAACCAAGGTATGAGCCTTCATACTCATACTTTGAGGAACCAAGATATGAGCCACCACCTTCATATGCTTATTATGAAGAACCATGGCGTGAACAACCCACCTCATATGAGTATTATGAAGAACAAAATTACGACCTTTATCCATCATATACTTACAATGAAGAACAACGATGTGAACCATCTACTTCATATGAGTATTATGAGGAACAAAGGATCGAACATCCGGATTCAAGCTTTGAGAATCCTGATCCTTACTCTATCGCCGACATAACCGATAGGATAATAGAACACATTAAAACTATCGAACGTTGCATAAAAGAATCTCGCGCAAGGGAAGAAGAGTCCCGCGCAAGAGAAGAATTAACTTGTAATAAAGAAGAGATAGTTGAAAATGTAAAATGGAAGAACAAATAAGTGAAAACCGACACATGAGTTAAACAACGAAAAGAGTGAGTCCTTTAACGTTAAAATTCAAGAAGAGTCTAATTTTGAAGAAATTAATCTCTTGTCACCTTCTTTTGAAAATTATTGTTTAGTACCCACTCATGCTATGTTTTTAAAAGAGTTGAACACTAACACTAAAATTGACGAAACGGTAAGCATTAAGTTAACAAAGGATCAAACTTCGCTAATAAAAGAAGACCCATTTGAAATCAACATTACACCGGTTCCATGTTTTTTTTCAAAACTCCTTTATTAGTAATATTACAATTGATAAAGATCTTTGTGTTAATATAATGCCAAACTACATTTTTCGAAATATTAAGTATTGGTGATTTTTCTCCACATCAAATACATATTTTTATATCTAATCGGAAAACAATAAAATCAATAGGAATTGTTGAGGATGTGTTGGTCCAGTCCAATCAATTGGTAATCCCAACCGACTTTGTCATCCTGGATGACGCTCCACTAGTGTTGGGACGACCTTTTGTGAAAACCCACAAAGCTTTGATTAATTGGAAGAAAAACAACTTACCCATTCAATTAAGGGCCTTCAAAAGGTGTGTCGATCTTGAACGATCAATGAAATATCCAATCGGCAATGACGACCCCCTAATTGAAGATAAGCCAGAACCACCCGATAAGGAGGGTCTAGCCAAGGACCCTTATAAACGTGGCGCACCACGGAGGCATTCCGCGGAACTATCCTTAGTTTTAGATTAGTTTAACTTTTATGTCTTCTAGTTTAGTTTTAATTTTCAGGAATAAAACACACTCGAAATGGTGGAGGTTACTAAGGGACGTTAAAACCGCACCTCATGCACAAAAACAGAGCCTCCCGACAATTTTTCTTCATTACAGCAAGTTCAGCATGGGGCCGTGCTCAACCCAACACGCCCCCGTGCCTGAAAATCTGCAGAAAATGCCCAGTTCAGGTAACTGGACATGGGGCCGTGCTCACTGAACACGCCCCCGTGCCCAGCCTTCTGTTTACTTTTGGTACTGGCAGTCTGGACACGGGGTCGTGCTCAGCCCACACCACCCCGTGTTCAGCTACCCAGTAACATAAAATCTTGTTTTTAACCCACTTTTACACATTTTAATCAACCGAAAAACTTATTTTTGGGACACATTGAGGACAATGTATAATTTAAGTGTGGGGGGATGCTAAAACCTTGAATTTTGCAAGTCCTAATAACAAGCCTTACACAAAACTCTATTGGAACCTCTAATCACCCCAAATTTTTTCAAAAACTTTTCATTTTTTTTACTTGTCTTGGTTTAATTTGGGAATTAAAAGTTTTAAAAAGGTTATGTTATTACAAATTTACAATCGATAACGTCGTGATAAAAAGAACCAAACATAAGAAAATTATGAAACGACATGACAAATCTAGTTAAAATTTGATTATATATACTTGATCACATAAAAAACCCGTTCCCACAAAAAGTTAGTTTTGAGCCTTTATTGAGCATACAAATACACATCTTTAAACTAAATGTTTGTTTTTCGTTTCTTGTGTGAATAGCCGCTTGGTTCTTACGACTCTACAACTTGCCACGGCGATACATTCCCGGTCCTTACCAACTTAAACCCAAGTAAGTAAATGATGGATGCATTAGGACTAACCCTTTTTTATTTCTACACCATTATTTTTCTTTTTTTTTTACCACTACCCAAAATCCCCCTAGTTAACCCATTTGAGCCTAAACCTTTTCATTTCATAACCTAAAACAAACACCCTTTTACCCACCAAAACCCATTTTCATTTTAAACCCTTTATTTTAGTAACAAAGCTCGGTTTTTATTAATGACTTTAATAAATATATATATAAATAAATAAATAAATAAAAGAAAAAAAATGAAAAAAATGATGATGATGAAGCCAAAAGAAATAAACAAACAAGTTCATCAAAAACAACTTTGTTTGAAAAAAGTGCTTCATCAAAATAAAAAGTTACAAAAAAAATAATAAAAAGTCTTACGAAAACCGACTCTTTTTACGCCTTTCACCCTTTTATTAACCACTAACCCAACCACCTACCTTTAACCCAAGTCTAACCCTTCACCCAAAAGTCCTATTGATATTTACAAAGGTGTATAGTTAAAAAGGAAGAGGATTGATTGCTTGGCAAGCTTATGGTAGGAGTAAGTTCCATGCCGCTCTCGAGTGATTCACTAAAATACATCTTCGGCCGAATGTTGAGTGATCCCCTGTGAAGTAAGTGAACTTGTATATAAATGGAATTTTAAAAAGGCATGTGATGCCCGAATAAGTAATTTATCTTATGTAATGTTTTAAATAAATCATGACGAATAGGCTTGTAAATAAACAAAAATAAAACTTAATAAAGAATCTTGGAAATCTTGACACTCTATGAGAAGCCCAAAAACATTCTCTTCTACCCATTCCATTTGGGAGTGTAAGCTACATTATAAAGAGTTTTGCTTGAGGACAAGCAAAGATTCAAGTGTGGGGGTATTTGATGTGTGCAAAATGCAACATATAAATTACATCAAATGTGGCATAAAACTAACACTTTTTAGTACTAATATTGGAAAAAGTATGTTTTTGTCTTCCTTTTGTATTTTCAGGATTAAATGAGCTCAAATGAACAAAAGAAGCAAAAGGCAGCTAAATGTAACATAAATACAAGAAAAGGAATAAACGTGGCATGCCTGACCCCCCCGACAGCATCTTCCCAAGCAAAAACAAGAGAACAGAAGGCTGAACACGCCCCATGCTCAGTGAGCACGGGGGCGTACCCAAGTGTCTGCAGAAAAGACAAAGTTGTAGAAGCTTCAATCACCTACCATGGGGGCGTGCCCAGCGGACACAGGGCCGTGGTAAACTCTAAGATTCGCAGAATCTGAGGAAATCTTGATAGTACAGATACGCTTTTGCACACGGGGTCGTGCCCAGCGGACACGGGGGCGTGGTCAACTAATGCAGACAAACTACAATTAATGAAGAAAAAGAAGATGGGTGGACACGAGGCCGTGCCCAATGGACACGGGGCCGTGTCCGTGCTTCTGTGTAGGCTATAAATAGGGGTGCTTGGTTCACTTCAAAGGCATCGCTTGGCAAACTACCTCTCCCACACTTCACCCACCCACCACCACCATCACAACCCACATCTACCACCATCATCCATCATCCATCATAGAGTGTGTGGGTAGTCTCAGGATCCAAGATTGATCGTAAGAGTTCTTGACAATCAAAGGCCATGTTTGCCTAAGTCTCTTACATCACTTGGTGAAGACAAGTGTCTAGTGTAATACTTTTTATTTTTAATCTTTTCGCACTTTTTATTTGGTTATGTATTAATGACTTTAATAACTAGTTTCTTATGTTGAAGGTGAGTCTTCCTTATAATTTGTCTGTGGTGTCTTGGTATTATTTTACTGTCTATATAAAATAAAAGATTTTCACCATTCAAATCTCCACGGTCTATATGGATATATGTTGGCTACCTGGTTGGGAGTTAAGGGAATGGTTTGGTAAGAGTCTTGCCTTGTTCAGTGTATAGATCCTTCAAGGACCTGGGTCAAATTTTGTAGGACCTCCTTCAATACCCACTGGTATTGGATGGCGGGGGTCCAAACTCTTTGATCCCCTTATATGTAAGCTACTGTTAAAACTTTAACCCGGCTAGTTAGGACTGTATCCCTGCTGACTCAGACTACTTAGCCGAGGGTAACGTCGCCTTCAAAAGAGGGGCCTACCACATTACGCATTAATAACTTAATTAATTATCTTTGAATAATCCAACCCTTTGGGATTGTATCCTTGCTGACTCAAACTACTGGGTTGAGGGTAACGTCACCTTCAAAAGAGGGGCCTACTACTATAACTAAGATAATCTCTTAAAAAGTGCAAAAGCGCGAAAATAATCAAAGGTTACACTAAACACGAGTCGGATCCAAGTGATTCATCTTGTCTATATGTTTTTATTTTATTTTATTTTTCAGCATTTTAGTTAGTTTTATTTTTCTAGTTTAAAAACCTTTTTCTAAACTTTTGATTTGATTAGACGTTGAGGATAAACCGGTATTAAAAGCTCTTGTGTCCTTGGACGACCTCGGTATCTTACCAACACTATACTACGCTCACGATGGGTGCACTTGCCCGTATGTGTGTTTAGTGAATATCGTGTTTTATAAATTTAAAACTTGGCTAAAAAGTGTTAAAGGGCTTAAAATATACATTAAAAACTATATGACACTTCACATGCATCAAAGATGCTGTCGAGGGATCGGGCATGCCACGTTTATTCCTTTTCTTTGTATTTATGTTAGTTTTTGCTACATATTTGTTACTTTTGTTCATTTAAGCTCATTTGGTCCTGAAAATAGAAAAGGAAGACAAAAGCACACTTTTTCCAACATTAGTACTAAAAAAGGGTTAGTTTTATGCCTCATTTGATGTAATTTATATGTTGCATTTTACACACATCAAATACCCCCACACTTGTATCTTTGCTTGTCCTCAAGCAAAACTCTTTATTATGTGGCTTACACACCCAAATGGAATGTGTAGAAGAGAAGTTTTGGGCTTATCTTGAGTGTCAGGAATCCAAGATCTTTATTGAGTTTTATTTTTATTCTATTTACAATCCTATTTGTTATGATTTATTTAGAACATTTCATAAGAGAAATTACTTATTTGGGCATAACATGCCTCTTTAAAATTCCATTTATATACAAGTTCACATACCTCACGGGAGATCACTCAACACTCGGTTGAAGATGTATTTTTGTGAAACACTCGAGACCGGCATGGAACTTACTTCTACCATATGCTTGGGGAAGGGTTAGGCTTGGGTTAAAGGTAGGTGGTTTTTGGTTAGTGGTTAGTAAAAAGGGCTAAAAGCGTAAAAAGCGTCGGTCGTCGTAAAACTTTTGTTTTTGTGACTTTTATTCAAACTAAACACTTTCAAACAAAGTTTCTTTGAGGAACTTGTTTGTTTATTGCTAGACTTCATTTTTTTTCATAAGGCTTGTTATTAGGACTTGCAAAATTCAAGGTTTAGCATCCCCCCCCCCCACTTAAATTACATATTGTCCTCAATGTGTCCCAAAAATAAGTTTTTAGGTTGATTGAATGTGAAAAAAGGTGTTTAAGAACAAAGTTTTATGTTACCGGGCGTCTGGACACGGGCCCGTGTTGGTCCGGGCATGGCCCCATGCTCAGATTGCCAGTATCATAATTAACAGTAGGCTGGGCACGGGGCGTGTTGGGCTGAGCACGGCCCCGTGCTGAACTTGCTGTAATGAAGAAAAATTGTCGGGAGGCTCTGTTTTTGTGCATGGGGTGTGGGTTATTCCTACCCTTGGTAACCTCCACCATTTTGAGTGTGATTTAACCATTACAACATTATCCAAACACCATTTAATACTTAGAAACCATCAATCATTAAAAATAACAATTACAAAGGATCCTAGAAAATGAAAATAAAGTTAAAAATGAAAAACTAAAAGTTCCTGGGATAGATAGGTTAAGTAACATAGGAAATCATTTTAAGGAGTTCTACCCTTATTATAGGAATGTCAAAAACCTGGAAATAGCTATCAGGTACTTAAGGGTGTTGTAGAACTCGAAACCGAGGGATGTCTCTTAAATGTCATTGAGCCATTCCTCTATCTCCCTAGGGAGGAAGAAGGCAGGCTCATTCTCCTCGATGTTTTGTGGAGGAGGTGTGACGGCCACCGGGACCCCGTGTAATATGTCTAGAGGGGGTTCCGGGGGTATAATATACCACTCGGCCGGAATAATGACTTCCGGCACAACATTCCACTCCCTTTGTGCAATGATTGGCACCATAGGAGGAGAAGCAAGAATATTCAACCTTTGGTGCAAAAGGTTGACTTCTCGAAGGCACCCCTCTAATCCCACCGTCAAATGATTTATACGGTCAACCAAGGCTTCCTCTACTCCTGTCATTTCATCGATGGCTTCTCTCAAGGCATACACGTAGTTGACTAGAGAGTCTTCCACTATTGATCTTCTTCCTCGTTGGTCGTTCCTTGAGTGGGCTGAGGATGTTCCGCTATTCCTGCTCGACATTCTAAGAAAACAAGCCAAAACAATTTAAACTAATGAAACAGTACTCCGGCCACGGCCCCGTGCTCGCTGAGCACGGCCCCGTGGCCACCACTCTGCAGATTTGTGAAACAAGGAATCTTGGAGCTTTAAATTATTTTTCTGACTTTTGAAGCATTTCTAAGCTGAAATAACTTAAAACGGTGTTGTAAAACTTATTTTTGATAAGATTTCTTGAATAAAAACCTACCAAATATCACAATAAAGCTTGAGAACATGGAGATTTCAAGCTTTAATGGAGGTTTTGAGGAGTTAAGGAAGAAGAAGGCAATAGACAAAAGTAGTAAAGACAAGATGGTTGTTGAGAACCTTCTTTAGAATATACCTTGTAAGGTATATGTGAAGATCCCACCAGATCTTTGTCTTTGGAATGGGTCCAAGAGTGCAGGAATCTTGCTGCATTTATAGAAAACGACAGCACGCTGACTACAGCCCCGTGGGCAGACAAGAATCTGACACTTTTTTCCGTATTCTGACATAAAATCAGACACAAATCTTTAGGTGGGCACGGGGGCGTGTTGACCTGGACACGGCCCCGTGGCTAGAGGTTTTTATGAAGTTTTGTCTTATTTTAAGGAATTTATCCGGATCGGGTGGTTCCTTACTAGACGGAACAACACCGAAGTGCCTGAGATACCTAAGTTGCCCTAGTTTTAGACAAGAACGCAAGAGGTTATCGGAAAGGGTGAACCCTAAGCTAAATACCGGTGGGCGAGACCAACCTTTATTTCCCTTATCCGGGCTCTCGTTAAAAAGGTATATGTGAATCGCTTAGGTCTATGTATGCATCGGCGGATACCGATGGGGAGTCCTTCACGGCACAATCGACACAGGGACGACTATCGCTCATGTCCTCACAAGAGTTAGAGGTGATTTCGGGAGCAACGATGTTGTTATAATCTGAATGCGATCTCAATGATTCTCCTTGATCATCGTCTTGAGATGAATTAGTTATTTCCATCTCAAGTTCTCTTATCAATTGGAGAATTACTTCTTCCATTTGAAATAATTCTTCGAGAATCATATCATCTAGAAGAGATGATTGAGAGCATTCGAGGGAGAGATAGGGATTGTTTTTACTTACGCCCATATTAAGACTACAGAAAAACGATGGGTCTATATAGTGGGGAATGTAATTTAAAAAATTACATTTTAAATTTTCAAGAGATACGCCACATATTTGACACCACCACCATAAGAGGAGCGAAAGTAAAAATGATCAGTATCACTCATGTTTGTGTTAGAAATTACCAACCGGCGGGATCTTACGGTTCTGTTTTCAGTATCTGAAGCTTGGGCATGGGGGCGTGTTCTGTCACACCCCGGCCGCGTGTAACGTGCAACCGCGGCGGAAACGCCGGGGAGTGTTGTGGACAGAATTAATTGTTTCATAACCATGGCATACAAAGTGGTATTTTATTTATAAACAAGAGTAATACATTGTCTTAAACAGGAAATCAAAGAGTTCAGAACATAATTAAAATAGTCTATCTTCAGTTTTAGTCTCTAAGGCACAGGTCCGCCCTAGTGTCATGATCATCATCCTATGGAATAGCTCCTGAAAACACATGTGAAAGTAGGTACGTCAGCATAAAAATGCCTGTGAGATACATAGGTTTTGTGAAAATGGGATTCATGACTTAAGTTTTAAGAAAACGTTTAATAACAGTCCGTCATGAACCTTGTAAATTGTTTTGCCTTGTAGATCCTTTGGAAAACGATAAAATCGGATGATATGTATAGATAAATGTAAGGTTAAACGAATAACCAGGTAAACTGAGTTGAATATGATAAGTTGTTTGTAAAGCAATGCCTTGTAAAAAGTATGTTATTTGTATAACACATAATATGTCTAAACTGAAATGATTTAGATAACGCCACGATATGTAATATTATACAAACATTTATATATAGGAAGTACCAGCGGCGTATCCACCATGTTTGTATCATATTACATACGCCACGTTACTCCAACCATTTACCCAAACCAACCACCATGTAAATTGTTCATGTATAAATCAATTGTCAAGTGTTATTGTGTAAACCATATCGAAATGTCTATGTTCAATGTAAACCACCAAGTATGTATATCAATGTCAAAATGTTTATGTTTAATGTAGATCATGTAATGTGTACCCAAAATATATCTTGTATGGTAAGTGAGATGTATCAACTAAACCATATGTGAAATGCACAAAACAAGGTGTTGAAGTAAAACATGGTTTAAATCAACGTTATGTTTTGTGGAACAATGCATGATCTACTGATATAAACATTTATGCGGTATTGTGAAATATGCATACATCCAAGCCTTGAGACTGTGGCGATAAACCCTTAAACAAATTAAAGGTTATCTAAGTTATGTATATCGAATTTGGTCATTCCTTCCAATCCAAACAAATCCAGGATTTCAGGAACGGGAGTTGTCAATTCCTATGGTACCACTACCTACTAACGAACGGCGTAGCTAACGTTAATGAATGTATTGTTCCATGTTAAACAAACCAAATGTCATAGCAAAATGAAGGCATGTGATGTAAGCAATTGTACTAAGTTATGCACACAATGGGCATAAATAGCATGAAGTGTAATGTGAAACAATGTACTAAGTACGCACACAATGGGCATACATAGCATGAAATGTAATGTAAATAATGTACTAAGTGCGCACACAATGGGCATACATAGCATGAAATGTAATGTAAAACAATGTACTAGGTACTCACACAATGGGCATACATAGCATGAAATGTAATGTAAACAATGTACTAAGTACGCACACAATGGGCATACATAGCATGAAATGTAATGTAAAACAATGTACTAGGTACGCACACAATGAGCATACATAGCATGAAATGTAATGAAATCATGTACTATAATGTACTAACGAACATAACAAGCATATGATGTGAAAGCATGGAAAGCATGAAAGTAACAAGTAGGCACATGTGTTTCACCCCAAAACAGTAAAAGAGGGGTTCAATGTACTCACCTGAGATTGCTTTGGAGTTCTTGTATAATAACTAGATAATGCTAGAGATCACGGAATATCATACGGCACCTAATATAGGTAACTACGTTAATATACCGGATCTAAATCGGAGGATCGGATAGTATGCGGGTTCGTAAACCAAACGAGTATGGAGACTCGTGTAATATGGTTTAACAAAGCCTACATACTAAAATGAAACCTAACCTAAGTGCTTGCGACCCATTACGACCCGTTTAGGTAGCTTATGCTACCTTAATGCGTCGTTCGCGTAGAACGCATTTGGAATGCCTAACATCGTGGCCATAAGGTATAACCTCACAAGGTTATAGCTATGGTCACCTAATGTGTTTGGTCGGATCTTAATGATCGACCAAATGGGTCGGGTTCGAAAGTATAAGCGATGGTTTAGATCGCTTACCTTACGACCCTATATATGCACTAAACTAAAAGTGACGAGCTAAGCATGTTAGAACATGCTTAACTATGTTTAGAAAACAGGTTTGGCATCAAAACAAACGGCTTTGATGCTCATGAGTAGTTTGGTTACAAAATACGCAAGAATGCGCATTTTGGCCGAAACTACGACTCGTCACTGAGCCTAGATAACGTGGTAATCAGTAGGTACAGTCGCCATGGACTATAACCATCGTGATCACGCTCACGTTATGAAGTTCCAACGAACTTCGCATCGACCATAAACTGGTCAATGTAGAAAGTCAAACATAGTTCGACTTTCGGACTCGAAAAGTGATAAAACAACGAAGGAACACTTACAGAGGGTCCCCGAATGCTAATCTCGATCCAAGGAACTCAGGTATGAAGCAATGGCCCCAACTTAGAGTTTTAGATCAGATTCTTGTGGGTTTTTGCAAGATTGGGGGGGGGTATTTATAGGAAAAGCATAACCGTTAGGATCGTTTCTCGAATATCGTGCCATGATCTTGTCCATACACTTGTCACAATGTTATGGTACAGCAGGTTTTGCCCCTTATTGGCTGGAAGAGACAAGAGCAAGCTTGGCCTTTCACTTCATGAAGAGGCAACTGCATTTAAAGCTGAATCTGCTGTACTGGGGATGCCTTACGGACCGTATGGGTGATGGCTTACGGTCCGTAAGCCCTTAGTTTGGCAGATTTACAGTTTTGGTCCCTGCAGCTCCAAAACTTGGTATTTGATGCATTTTTGACACGTTTAAACCCCGTTAACCCCATTTCAAAGCTCTAAAATGAAGTTAAAGTATAGGGAACTAAAAATGTGCTCAAAAATATCTCGGATGTCGGTTCGTTTGGCCGTACGGTCGTGATGTTCGGTTAATTACGACGGAATGCGCATAAGCGCGAAAGACGATCCAAATTGCGCGACGAATGGATTTTTCTCATGCCAAACACTAAGGCATAATATTAGGATGCTTACATAAATTTTTGGATGTCCGAATGTATTCAGAACGTAAGTTATGCGCGAAAGTGAAAACTTGTGCACTTTTGACACTTTTAGCCCCTGAATGATCCAAAAGTTTATTTTAGCATACCAAACCCCTCAAAGCCTATTTCTAAGCTATGTAAAGGATATTTATGGTATGTTTAACTTATGGACATGTTCCGGAATGTTTGTTACAATTCAAATTGGCATACTTTTGCAGTTTGTCAAGTTTAGTCCCTGTAAGCGAATTAACTTGTTTTTGCCATACCAAAGCCTTCAAAACTTATTTCTAAGTTATGTAAGGGTTATTTAAGGTATGTTGAGTATATGTTGATGTTCCGGAGTATTTGTCGCATTTAACTGAGTACGTTTATGCACCAGTTTGCGTATAATTCTCCAGAAAGCGATGTAGAGTTTGAAATTGAACAAAAGTCAAAACATAAAAAATGTAAAACACAACCAAACAAACATTGGGATAAAATAACATTGTTTTATTGATAATTGAACTGTTCACAATGATTACAAGCACAAATGTTACAGTCTCCCCTACTTGTGGAAATTTCGTCCCGAAATTTATTTAGAGGAAACTCGTGGAAAAAGATGCGGATATTTCGCCTTTATTTGATCTTCGCGTTCCCAAGTAAACTCGGGTCCACGTTTAGATTCCCATCGAACCTTGACCAAAGGAATGCGCTTGCGTTTAAGCCACTTGACTTCACGTTCCATGATTTCCACTGGTTTCTCAACAAATTTCAGTGTTTTATCAACACGAATTTCGTCAAGCGGTATGTGGAGGTTTTCATCAGCTAAACACCTCTTGAGATTGGACACGTGAAAAGTTGGATGAACATTTCCAAGTTCAGGAGGTAACTCAAGTCTGTAGGCTACCTTACCGATTCTTTCGACGATCTTGAATGGTCCAACGTATCTAGGTGCAAGTTTTCCTTTCTTTCCGAATCTGATCACACCTTTCCAAGGTGAGACCTTAAGTAATACACAATCACCGACTTGAAAATCCAAGGGCTTGCGTTTTAGGTCTGCGTAACTCTTTTGACGGCTTCTAGCTGTCTGAAGGTTATCACGAACTTTCTTAACCTTATCTGTTGTCTCTAAAATGAGGGCAGGTCCAGTAAGTTGAGCCTCGCAGATCTCATTCCAGCAGACTGGTGAACGACATTTTCGACCATAGAGAGCCTCGAAAGGAGCCATGTTGATGCTGGAGTGATAACTGTTGTTGTAGGAGAATTCAATCAACGGAAGATGTGAATCCCAACTACCACCAAAATCGATCACACAAGCTCTAAGCATATCCTCCAGTGCCTGGATTGTTCTTTCAGATTGGCCATCCGTTTGCGGATGATAAGCTGTGCTCAGATTAAGTTGGGACCCCATAGCAGATTGCATGGTTCTCCAAAAATGAGAAGTGAAACGAGCATCTCTGTCATAAATGATGTTCAAAGGAACACCATGTCGAGCTACAATTTCATCCACGTAGATTTGAGCAAGTTTGTCAGCAGAAAAATCCTCACGGATTGGCAAGAAATGCGCTGATTTGGTAAGACGATCAACAACTACCCAGATGGCATCGTGACCTTTCTTTGTGCGCGGGAGTTTGGTAATGAGATCCATAGAAATGTTTTCCCATTTCCAAACTGGGATTTCTGGTTGCTCCAATAAACCGGAAGGACGCTGATGTTCAGCCTTAACCTTAAGACAAGTAAGGCATTTTGATACATATAAGGCAATGTCTTTCTTCATACCAGGCCACCAATATGAATACGAAGATCCTTATACATCTTATCTGAGCCAGGATGAATAGAATAATGAGACTTATGGGCTTCATCCATAAGCAGGGTACGAAGATTATCTTGGCTCGGGACCCACAAACGGTCCATGAAGTAATACGATCCATTGTCTTTCAGTTCAAGAGCAGGAGTTATGTGATAAGGAAATTCCTTATCCCTCAAACCTTGTGAAACACAAGCTTGTTGAGCCTGAGAAATGCGGGCTTGAATATCAGTTTGAGCTTGGATAACAGATTGGACACGAACACAATGAAGCTTAGTACATTCCTTGCGACTCAAAGCATCGGCTACGACATTCGCCTTACCAGGATGGTAGCGAATTTCGCAGTCATAGTCGTTCAGTAGCTCAACCCAACGTCGCTGCCTCATGTTGAGTTCTTTCTGATTGAAGATATGTTGGAGACTTTTGTGGTCAGTGAAAACCACACATTTTGTACCGTAGAAATAGTGTCTCCAGATCTTAAGAGCGAAGACAACTGCACCCAACTCAAGATCATGAGTGGTGTAGTTCTTCTCATGAATCTTCAACTGCCTTGATGCGTATGCTATGACTTTGTTTCTTTGCATCAGGACGCAACCAAGACCTAGTTTAGATGCGTCGCAATAAACGACGAAATCATCATTGCCCTTGGGCAAAGTTAGGGCAGGCGCGTCACAAAGTTTCTGCTTCAAGTGTTGAAAAGCTTCCTCTTGCTTGAATCCCCAATCAAAGGGTTTGTTCTTCTGGGTTAGAGCAGTTAGCGGAACTGCAATCTTTGAGAAATTCTCTATGAAGCGGCGGTAATAACCCGCTAGACCAAGAAAAGAACGAACTTCAGTAGGGGTAGTAGGCGTATCCCAATCCTGGATCGCATTGATTTTGGAGGGATCTACATGAATACCTTGTTCGTTGACAATATGTCCCAAGAATTGAACTTCTTTAAGCCAGAATTCACACTTGGAGAATTTGGCAAAAAGTTGCTTTTTCTTTAGGAGTTCCAAAGTAAGACGAAGATGTTGCTCATGATCAGCTCGCGTCTTAGAATATATTAAAATGTCATCAATGAAAACGATGATGAACTTATTCAAATAAGGCTTGCAGACCCTATTCATTAAGTCCATGAAAACAGCAGGAGCATTAGTCAAACCGAACGGCATGACTGTGAACTCATAATGTCCATAATGAGTACGGAACGCTGTCTTGGGAATGTCTTCTTCATGCACACGAAGCTGATGATATCCAGATCGTAGATCAATCTTTGAAAAATAAGAAGCGCCTTGCAATTGATCAAAGAGATCATCAATCCGGGGTAGGGGATATCGATTCTTGATGGTGAGCTTGTTAAGCTCACGATAATCGATATACATCCTAAAAGATCCATCCTTCTTCTTGACAAAAAGAACGGGAGCACCCCAAGGTGAAAAGCTAGGACGGATAAAACCTTTGTCAGAGAGCTCCTGAAGCTGCTTAGATAACTCTTGCATCTCAGACGGTGCAAGAAGGTATGGAGCTCTGGCAATGGGATTTGCACCAGGTATGAGATCAATATGGAACTCGACTTGGCGTGCTGGGGGTAGACCAGGTAACTCTTCAGGAAAAACTTCAGAATAATCTCGAACGACAGGAATATCTGAAATAGTCTTACCCTTGCATTTATCTGCTGTAACATGTGCTAAGAAAGCCACATAGTTCTTCCGTAGATACTTCCGTGCTTTAAAACAAGACATGAGTTTGAGACCACCGGCAGGCTTCTCACCACGAACCTGTAGGATCTCGCCTGTCTACAACGGCACACGAACAATCTTCTCAGAACAAACTATCTCTGCGCGATGCTTAGATAACCAATCCATACCCACTGTAACGTCGAAGCTTCCAAGTTGCATAGGCGTGAGGTCAATAGGAAAAAAATGGTTGTTAAGGTTCAAATGACAGTTGCGGAGAACAGAATCAAGAACAATGGGTTCACCGCTCGCCACTTCTACTGTCAAAGGTTTACCTAGTTTCGTTCTAGACACGAGAAGCATTGGCTCAAAAGACAATGACACAAAACTCTTGTCGGCACCCGAATCAAAAAGAACAGATGCTGGCTGATTATTAAAAAAGAACGTACCGTTCACCACTTCATTGTCTGCCTGTGCCTCTTGAGCATTCATGTTGAAGACTCGCCCTCGAGCCTGAGCCTGATTCTGATTCTGGTTCTGGTTTGCTAGCCTTGGGCACCGGTTTCTGTAGTGGGTCAGATCCCCACAGTTATAACAAGCACCTGGTGGGTATTGTGGTCATGCAGCTTGACCCTGTTGCTGAGCAACTTGTTGAGCAGGGTTCTGAACTGCGCGATTTTGAGCAAACCGACAAACATCGGCAAGATGACCTGACTTCCCACAGTTAGTATAGAAACGGCACTGATGTTGCGGCTGATGGTGACTGTTGCATCGATTGCACAAAGGTGCACTTCCTGAACAGGGCTTCTTGGCTGGAGGCTGGTTGGGAGCTGCCTGGTTAGCTTGGGCAGTGACAGCATAGTTTTGGGAAGCCTTACGCTTCTTTGCCCTTTTCGATGAACCAGAATCCTTTCCATTCTTGTTTTGACCTTTCTTGCTATCTTCCTTGTCAGACGACTGTTTCTTGCCCTTGTCACCCTTCCTATGTAATTTATTCTTTCGAATCTGCGACTCAGTCAGTGTCGCTGATAACTCGATTGCCTGACGGAGTGTGATAGGGTTGCTACCAGTAATAATGTCTTGTACCGAGTCAGGCAGGCCGTCGATGTACCTTTCGATAGCCTTGTCGAGTGGGGCGACCATAGTTGGGCAAAGAAGACTCAACTCCTCAAACCTATCAGTATATGCCCTGTGTTCGCCACTATCTTGTTTCAAATCATCAAACTCTTTCTCCAACGCTCGTTGTTCATGACGAGGACAAAACTCCCTCATCATAAGAGCTCTCAGTTCAGCCCATGTCTGTGCTAGAGCAACATCTGCACCATGGTCTCTCATTACCCCATTCCACCATGTAAGAGCCCTCTTTTGAAACACGCTCGAAGAAAACTCGACCTTGCAATTATCCGGACACTGAACGTGGCGAAAAGTGTTCTCGATGCTCTCGAACCATTGAAGAAGCCCAGTTGCTCCCTCAGAACCACTAAACTTGAGTGGTTTAGCCGAGTTAAAGTTCTTGAAATTGCATGTACCATTGTTGTTGTTGTTGGCTTGGTTCCATTGAGCAAAGATATTTGGGAATTGAGCAGCCATCTGCTGCGCAATAATTTCTGCCAGCTCGGCAGTTGCTATCTGGTGTTCGCGTCGAGGAGGCATTCTAAAAGAGGAAAAACATGAAAGGAAACGAGTGAGATGATTGGATGAAGAGAATGAGATGAAACAGAATCAACAAAAGCAAAGATGGTGGTTACGCATCGCAAAGCAAACAAGCGACATGAAATGTCTAGTCAAAGTAAGTGGGTCAAAAATAACGTATCGCGAAGACATGTTCGCCTATAAGTGAACACTCACCCCAAGAGTTCCCAGGTAAGAGTGACTGGTCCGATTATGTGGATTTGTACGAACACTCTAGCCTTAGACAGAAAACTCAGGGTACAGGCATTCACCCTTCCAGTTCGCACGTGTTCACACTATTAAAACCCGAAAACCTTGACGAGACTTTTGAAAATTCAAAGGGGTTCAAAACCATATAACAGAGGGTTCAAAACCTAGTAATCAATCATCCTAGAACAGATGATTAAGTTTCAAAGCGGATTCGGAATCGAAATTCTCGTTGTGGTTATCACCTAAGGATAGGTGAAGTGCATGTTTTAAAATCTAAACGCAAGATAACTTGCGTTAGGGTCCTAGAAAGTTATAGTCTAGGTCAAAGCATTACTAATAACCTAATTCCCTATAACCAATGGCTCTGATACCAACTCTTCTATCACACCCCGGCGGCGTGTAACGTGCAACCGCGGCGGAAACGCCGGGGAGTGTTGTGGACAGAATTAATTGTTTCATAACCATGGCATACAAAGTGGTATTTTATTTATAAACAAGAGTAATACATTGTCTTAAACAGGAAATCAAAGAGTTCAGAACATAATTAAACTAGTCTATCTTCAGTTTTAGTCTCTAAGGCACAGGTCCGCCCTAGTGTCATGATCATCATCCTATGGAATAGCTCCTGAAAACACATGTGAAAGTAGGTACGTCAGCATAAAAATGCCTGTGAGATACATAGGTTTTGTGAAAATGGGATTCATGACTTAAGTTTTAAGAAAACGTTTAATAATAGTCCGTCATGAACCTTGTAAATTGTTTTGCCTTGTAAATCCTTTGGAAAACGATAAAATCGGATGACATGTATAGATAAATGTAAGGTTAAACGAATAACCAGGTAAACTGAGTTGAATATGATAAGTTGTTTGTAAAGCAATGCCTTGTAAAAAGTATGTTATTTGTATAAAACATAATATGTCTAAACTGAAATGATTTAGATAACGCCACGATATGTAATATTATACAAACATTTATATATAGGAAGTACCAGCGGCGTATCCACCATGTTTGTATCATATTACATACGCCATGTTACTCCAACCATTTACCCAAACCAACCACCATGTAAATGGTTCATGTATAAATCAATTGTCAAGTGTTATTGTGTAAACCATATCGAAATGTCTATGTTCAATGTAAACCACCAAGTATGTATATCAATGTCAAAATGTTTATGTTTAATGTAGATCATGTAATGTGTACCCAAAATATATCTTGTTATGGTTTAAATCAACGTTATGTTTTGTGGAACAATGCATGCTCTACTGATATAAACATTTATGCGGTATTGTGAAATATGCATACATCCAAGCCTTGAGACTGTGGTGATAAACCCTTAAACAAATTAAAGGTTATCTAAGTTATGTATATCGAATTCAGTCATTCCTTCCAATCCAAACAAACCCAGGATTTCAGGAACGGGAGTTATCAATTCCTATGGTACCACTACCTACTAACGAACGGCGTAGCTAATGTTAATGAATGTATTGTTCCATGTTAAACAAACCAAATGTCATAGCAAAATGAAGGCATGTGATGTAAGCAATTGTACTAAGTTATGCACACAATGGGCATAAATAGCATGAATTGTAATGTGAAACAATGTACTAAGTACGCACATAATGGGCATACATAGCATGAAATGTAATGTAACAATGTACTAAGTACGCACACAATGGGCATACATAGCATGAAATGTAATGTAAAACAATGTACTAGGTACGCACACAATGGGCATACATAGCATGAAATGTAATGTAAACAATGTACTAAGTACGCACACAATGGGCATACATAGCATGAAATGTAATGTAAAACAATGTACTAGGTACGCACACAATGAGCATACATAGCATGAAATGTAATGAAATCATGTACTATAATGTACTAACGAACATAACAAGCATATGATGTGAAAGCATGGAAAGCATGAAAGTAACAAGTAGGCACATGTGTTTCACCCCAAAATAGTTTGGAAAACAGTAAAAGTGGGGTTCAATGTACTCACCTGAGATTGCTTTGGAGTTCTTGTATAATAACCAGATAATGCTAGAGATCACGGAATATCAAACGGCACCTAATATAGGTAACTACGTTTATATACCGGATCTAAATCGGAGGATCGGATAGTATGCGGGTTCGTAAACCAAACGAGTATGGAGACTCGTGTAATATGGTTTAACAAAGCCTACATACTAAAATGAAACCTAACCTAAGAGCTTGCCACCCATTACGACCCGTTTAGGTAGCTTATGCTACCTTAATGCGTCGTTCGCGTAGAACGCGTTTGGAACGCCTAACATCGTGGCCATAAGGTATAACCTCACAAGGTTATAGCTGTGGTCACCTAATGTGTTTGGTCAGATCTTAATGATCGACCAAATGGGTCGGGTTCGAAAGTATAAGCGATGGTTTAGATCGCTTACCTTACGACCCTATATATGCACTAAACTAAAAGTGACGAGCTAAGCATGTTAGAACATGCTTACCTATGTTTAGAAAACAGGTTTGGCATCAAAACAAACGGCTTTGATGCTCACGAGTAGTTTGGTTACAAAATACGCAAGAATGCGCATTTTGGCCGAAACTACGACTCGTCACTGAGCCTAGATAACGTGGTAATCAGTAGGTACAGTCGCCATGGACTATAACCATCGTGATCACGCTCACGTTATGAAGTTCCAACGAACTTCGCATCGACCATAAACTGGTCAATGCAGAAAGTCAAACATAGTTCGACTTTCGGACTCGAAAAGCGATAAAACAACGAAGGAACACTTACAGAGGGTCCCCGAATGCTAATCTGGATCCAAGGAACTCAGGTATGAAGCAATGGCTCCAACTTAGAGTTTTAGATCAGATTCTTGTGGGTTTTTGCAAGAATGGGGGGGGGGTATTTATAGGAAAAGCATAACCGTTAGGATCGTTTCTTGAATATCGTGCCATGATCTTGTCCATACACTTGTCACAATGTTATGGTACAGTAGGTTTTGCCCCTTATTGGCTGGAAGAGACAAGAGCAAGCTTGGCCTTTCACTTCATGAAGAGGCAACTACATTTAAAGCTGAATCTGCTGCACTGGGGATGCCTTACGGACCGTATGGGTGATGGCTTACGGTCCGTAAGCCCTTAGTTTGGCAGATTAACAGTTTTGGTCCCTGCAGCTCCAAAACTTGGTATTTGATGCATTTTTGACACGTTTAGAACCCGTTAACCCCATTTCAAAGCTCTAAAATGAAGTTAAAGTATAGGGAACTTAAAATGTGCTCAAAAATATCTCGGATGTCGTTTCGTTTGGCCGTACGGTCGCGATGTTCGGTTAATTACGACGGAATGCGCATAAGCGCGAAAGACGATCCAAATTGCGCGACGAATGGATTTTTCTCATGCCAAACACTAAGGCATAATATTAGGATGCTTACATAAATTTTTGGATGTCCGGATGTATTCAGAACGTAAGTTATGCGCGAAAGTGCAAACTTGTGCACTTTTGACACTTTTAGCCCCTGAATGATTCAAAAGTTTATTTTAGCATACCAAACCCCTCAAAGCCTATTTCTAAGCTATGTAAAGGATTTTTATGGTATGTTTAACTTATGGACATGTTCCGGAATGTTTGTTACAGTTCAAATTGGCATACTTTCGCAGTTTGTCAAGTTTAGTCCCTGTAAGCGAATTAACTTGTTTTTGCCATACCAAAGCCTTCAAAACTTATTTCTAAGTTATGTAAGGGTTATTTAAGGTATATTGAGTATATGTTGATGTTCCGGAGTATTTGTCGCATTTAATTGAGTACGTTTATGCACCAGTTTGCGTATAATTCTCCAGAAAGCGATGTAGAGTTTGAAATTGAACAAAAGTCAAAACATGAAAAATGTAAAACACAACCAAACAAACATTGGGATAAAATAACATTGTTTTATTGATAATTGAACTGTTCACAATGATTACAAGCACAAATGTTACATGTTCAGTGGGCACGGCCCCGTGTTCAGCTACTGTCTGAATTAAAACAGGATTGTTAGTACCAAAGATTGGGCACGGGGGTGTGTTCAGCGGGCACGGCCCCGTGCTGAGCTCTGCAGAAGCTGAAAAATCTAGAAAAATCTTAAAAAGTAGAAAAATAAGAAAAACGATTAGGCCGTTGATTCCTAACTTTCTTAAAATCCTTGTGTCCCCGGCAACGACGCCAAAAACTTGACACGTGTGTAGTGTTATATATTTTTATTGATATTTTAAGCCCATTTTACACATTAGTCAAGTTTTAAATTTATAAAACACGATATTTTACTAGCACTAAACACACATATGGGTAAGTGCACCCATCGTGAGCGTAGTATAGCGTTGGTAAGATACCGAGATCGTCCAAGGACACAAGAGCTTTTAGTACCGGTTTATCCTCACCAGTACCGGTTTATCCTCACCAAGTGCTTGTCTTCAAAAGTATTACATTAAATGCTTGTCTTCACCAAGTGATGTAAGAGACTTAGCCAAACATGGCCTTTGATTGATAAGAACTCTTACGATCAATCTTGGATCCCGAGACTACTACACACACTCTAAGGTGGATGATGGATGATGGTGGTGGATGTGGGTGTTGTAGTGGTGGTGGAGTGGTGGTGAAGTGGGAAAGAGGTGGTTTGCCAAGGGATGCCTTTGAAGTGAGCCAAGCACCCCTATTTATAGCCTGAACAGCTGGACACGGCCCCGTGGCCATCCACTTTCTCTTTCTTCATTAATTGCAATCTCCACACGCCCCCGTGTTCGCTGGGCACGGCCCCGTGTGCAGAAGCGTATCTGTACTATCAAGATTTGTAAGATTCTGCGAATCTTAGCGTTAACCACGCCCCGTGTTGAGCTAGGCACGCCCCCGTGCTGGGAATAGAAGCTTCTACAACTTTGTCATTTTCTGCAGACATCTGGCCACGCCCCCGTGTCCGCTGGGCACGAGGCCGTGGTCAGCCTTCTGTTTCTTGTTTTTGCTTGGGAAGATGCTGTCGAGGGTCGAGCATGCCACGTTTATTCCTTTTCTTTGTATTTATGTTAGTTTTTGCTGCATATTTGTTCCTTTTGTTCATTTAAGCTCATTTGGTCCTGAAAATACAAAAGGAAGACAAAAACACACTTTTTCCAACAATAGTACTAAAAAGGGTTAGTTTTATATCTCATTTGATGTAATTTATATGTTGCATTTTACATACTTCATATTCTAATTTATCTTTTCCTAGATTACCTACATGTTTGTTAGAAGTCTTTTGTATATATTTGTAAGCCTTGTATCAGTTTTGGAGTCAATAACAATATTCCGTATTATCACAAAAGTTTGATTAATTTCTACTCGATTTGATATCTAATGAGTTGAAGTCAACAGTTATATTTAATATCGTTTTCTTGTATTTATGTAAATAAAAGTTATTTGTTAACATATCAAAGTAGATATTTTAATTAAATTATATTTAATCCATTTTAGTTTCATAATTACTACTTTCTTTTCAATTATTAATTTTTACTATTTTTTTCAATTATTAATTTCCTTTATATTTCACCAATTGGTTCCATTTAACTAGAAACGAAATAATTAAACTTGTATTTATTT
Source organism: Helianthus annuus (assembly GCF_002127325.2). Taxonomy (NCBI): domain Eukaryota; kingdom Viridiplantae; phylum Streptophyta; class Magnoliopsida; order Asterales; family Asteraceae; genus Helianthus; species Helianthus annuus. The sequence continues at coordinate 73,037,914 of NC_035436.2, read as the reverse complement.
AAGTAAATCATAAAAGATCACATCTATCTCTACCCTCTTACCTATTTTATTTCTACCAACTTTTCCATAAGCCAACTTAGTACACTATACATCATGATTTGCACATTCTATATTAAGTAGTGACATTGTGTTACAATTGACATAAAATGCATGCATGAAATGCATACTTTTCTTGAAATCGATTGGGATGTTATAACCAATGATGGTGAAATTTAGCGAAAAATGAATTGTTAATGGAAAATTTGTGCACTCTCGGAACACACCATCAATTGGGTAAAACTCGTGTGACAATGGAATTCTCATCCCGATGCATATAATTTAATAAAATACATATTTACTCCTAAATAAAATTTGTTCGGGTTCCACCAATTTTGGAATCCAGTAGCATTAATCCAAAGTAGGGTTCCTCCAATTGTACATCGAGCATGAGATTAGAACTCTCATCACTTATGGATAATCACCTTTACAACACGCGTTGATTTCAATTCACCAGACTTAATAGAATAGGAGACGTAACAAATTAATCCAAAGTAGGGTTCCGCCAATTTTGGAATCCTTTCGTCTTCGAACAGTGTTTGTTGTTTCATTCATGTATTGTTCAATGCATGTGACCCATGGTGATATAATAGTCTATAAAGATCCCCAAACTTCACCTCGGCCTGTATCCTCAGCAGCGGCGGATTTAGAATAAAACTTTAGGGGTAACGCTCAAAATTTTTTTTACCATACATCGTAAATTAACGGTTTAAATTTAAAGATAATATTTTAATAGAAAAATATAAGCATTCTATTTGAAATTCAAATTCAAACTAAGATAAGATTTAATATTAATTTATTATTTATTCAATTAATCTATACATATAATAAAAGAAACCAATTGATGGACACGTGTCGATATGAGAGACATCTACATTTTAGTTTTCCCGTCATATAACTACGTTTATTTTTATTTTAAAAATTACAAGTTTTATAATAATTTATCAAGTTATCCCATATTTTAAGTCGACGTTTATCTATAACTATATATCTATATTTATATTTATATTTATATTTATATTTATCTTCTAATATAATCTTTATACTTATCTTTATTTTATTATTTTGCGAGTAAATTGCACAAAACGTCCTTTATGTTTCCTCAAACTTGCAGGTTCCAGCCTTAATGTTTAAAACTTGTTAAAAACATCCTTTAAGTTTATTTTTGTTGATGGTTTAATCCTTAATGACTAACCAAGTTAATTATCTCAGTTTATTTCCCTCACATGCCTAACATGTGAGGGTCCCACTATCGTTTGATGACCAACATCAACTGACTCGCAAAATGGAACGGAGATGTGGTGCAAACGCAAAACTGCCCGAAACCCAAGCAAAATTGCCTCTGTTTTCTCCGGAGATGTAGTCCAAACACACTTGGATCTCTGAAATTGAGGTATAAGTGTGTTTTAGTTATGTATGCATGTATGTTTATATATGACATCAGATTGGGCTTCAGTGTGTGGTATAACAATATGAGTAGATGAAGAGAGAAATTTGAGGACATGAATGGCAAGACACACAATGTCCCATTGGCACAGACTGATATTATGTGTTTGCCATGTCAACTTGCTCACTTTCGACGACTAATATATCTGTTAATACAAATGTTCATTATGGTGATTTTCCCTTTTAAACTGTAAATCAATGAAACACTATGGTTATGTTTCTGTTGTCACATGTAGGAACTAACACTCACTTAGGAGGTCAATTATACTTGGTGCCTTGGGTGTAAATTTCTAACACAACATGAATTTTGCGGTTTGGGTTAACCCTAAACAGGGTCGGGTCAGTTTCGGGTTGAACCACAAAAATGTTTAGCTAAATGGTTATGTTTGGGTTGACCCGTTTAACCTGTTTCTTTTATATTTAAAAAAATTGTATTTTGTGTCATGATTCGTATTTTATGCCAAAATTTAGAAGTTAAAAAGAGAAATTGACATCAAGTTAGACAATTGGTTCATACTAATTTGTATTCTCAGTTATCAATTTATAATTATATAGCACTGAAATGTAAAACAAATCGGGTTAAATGGGCTAAGTCTGTGTCAACCCGCGAACATGACTTGTGTGTATGAGCGGATTTTTTTGAATCTTTTTACAAAACTAATCTCTCACTGTATTAGCTGTTTGGTGAGAAGCAGTTGAGGCACACGCATTTGAATACCTGAAAAGGAAAATAACCGAACATGACAAAGTGTCCACGCTCGTCGTCAAAGAAAAACGACATTTGGCCAGCTGAACGGAACTAAGAAGCGTAATGCAAGAAACTATAAAGGCTGTAGAAAGAAGGTTATCATTAGACACCTAAGGTCCATGTCCATTGTTGTTAGTATATTGCTTACAAGCTCTCTATACCTTGTGCTTGGTTGTATGATGTGATAAGATGTCTGGCTGGGCCTGAGTATCTTGGGCCCAACTCTAATGTACGTATTAGGATTTAGGAGTAGAAGTAGTAACTTCAATCTATTTAAACAAAGTTTCCCTTGACCCGTTATCCCATCCACTCATTTTCCCATTTCTATCTAGACGAACGCCTTAGATCCAAGAAGTGTAACGATCCTAGCGTTAAAAAGTTTGTATATGGGCTCAGATACAAGTGTTTGTTGAGGGTGTAATTCCCGTTCCAACGAATTTGTTAGGAATGAGCTTTTGATTTCAAGGAACCAAACACATGTGAATTCGTTGCTCTATGATTCATAAACATAAATATTTTAGAGAAAGTGTTAACAAACCTTGTACATTGAAGATGAAACACATTTATTTTAAGGTCATCAACTTAAGTAATATGTTTTATTAATTAATTAATGACCCTCTGTATGTCTAAGGTCAAAGTTATTACAACAAGTTATAAAAAATGTAAGCTGTAGTATGGATCATGGAATCACACGTGACATGCTTATTGCTTCTGCCACCTAATATTAATATTAATATTGTTATATATGACGTTTTGGAAGTTTTTAAATAGAAGTCTCTTCTGCATTGGAAATTCCATCCTCTTTCTGTTTCGGCAATTGGAATTCAGGTCTGTCTTTTGTTCCTCTCTCACTAAATGCTATCCTTTTTTTATAACAGTTTCCAAAAGCATTTTAATATGATATAAATATTTGCGATTTTAGAATTTTACAAATAACCCGATAAGAAGGTAGAGGGACATAGATAGTGTAGGATCGTTATTGACGATCGATTGAGTTAATCAGAGCTAGAACACAACTGTTTATGCAGCGGAAATACACAAACAGCTTGAATCAAAGTAGAATGGAGTAGAAACAGAATGTAGAGTACTTTAAACACGTTTTCTCATTAAACTTTCTTAGAAAAATTCGGCAGCAGTTCGGCTACATGGTCGACATTCAGTTACAAATGAGAAAACACAAACTGATTTCGCTCCTAATGACTCTGTGTCATTTCGGGCGGAATCAGAAGCAAGTGATTTCGCTCCAAATGACACAATGTCATTAGGAGCGGAATCAAGACATTAAAGCATAAAATTTACAAAACACCCCCTATACTATACAAAACATACATATATTACCCCTAGACCCTATACAAGCTTGACTAAGACTAAGACGCAGGCTTTAGATATTCGTGCACTAACAAACTCCCCCTTGGATACAGCCGCAGTCTTCAGTCTTGTCTTTGGGTCTTCAGAGTGACTTAAACATTTCTTCCCTTGACTTAGGCTTCCTCCTAAGCAAATTCCTCACTCTATCATTATCTTTCTTCTTTCTTTTATCCTCTTCGGCCTGTTACTTCATCCATTTACCCCTGTTAGCTTCCAGTTTTTTACATTCACGCTCAGCTTTCTTTCTTTCCTTTTCTTCAAGCGCCCACCATTTAGAATTCCATTTATTTTCAGAATTAATGCCTTTCTGAAAACAGATAGATACAACTTTTTGGAACTGCATCGCTTGTTCTCGATCTTCAGACTGAAAATGGATCTTATTGATGAATAGACATTCAATATCCTTGGCCGAACAGTTGACTAACCACATCGGGTCATAAACATGAATAACTCTTATCTCACTTCCTGCTCGATAAGTGATAATCGCCTCAGTCGAGATGCAACTGTATACCCAACCCAAGAAGCCTTTATAGAAATCCTGCTCCATCTTTGGCACTGGTATATTTTTCATCGTCTTCGGCTTTTTAACATTAAGGATAGTTTCTTCAACCCCTGTAACCGGATCTTCCCTCTGCACTCTCTTTGGGTAATGCAGCTTCTAGTGTCGAAAATCCTTCACTGATTCAAACTTTATATATCCCCATATTGCGACATCATTCTTGCGTACCGGATACCCTAAAGTTCTTACTTTCGACAGCTCTTCAACATCCCACCATGGTAATGACATTATATCATATAGACGTTCAAAGTACTGCACTCCAAACTCCCTTCTAATCGCGTAAGCATTAACTTGAGGCAGAAAACCCCAGCTAATGATGTCACCAAGTGAAATGCTTCGATCTCTCTGATAGTACTTCAACGGCCTTTTGAATTTTCTCTCGTGACTATCTTTAAACCACTTCTGCCGTTCTTCTTTCTGCATATCCTTCGGAGTACCATCGAAATTTTTGTCTTTTAAGATCTCAGCGACTTTCCTTCTTAACTTGTCTCTATTCTCTTCTGTAAAGAACTCCATCAGCGTAGGATACTTAGAAGTATCTTCACTTACACTCTCATCATCTGTGCAATCCTCAACTTCAACCCTGTCGTACATATCAGCATCCTCTACATACTTATACTCATATTCAGGTTGGTGGTTGATGTCGAATGCATTTAATTCTTCCTCAAAATCAAACTTGAAATCAGGATCCACCATACGTGTCATTTATTTAATCTCCTCTAATGAATATGTATGAAAGTGTTCACCTTCTTCCCTATTAGTTTCCAATCTCAAAACTAAGTTTTCAACAAGTTCAACATTTTGAGCATCACTAGACTCCCCCTTTCCTTCAGCTCCCTGACGGGTGGTCCATTGGACAACCCTTTGCATTGCTAAGAGACAAGTTTATCCCTCATTTATGTGTGTAATTATCTTGAATTAGATAACTACTGTTGTCTATGTCTCAGGTACGGTTTAGCGGCTCAAATGGAGGAAAAGTACAGCTTTGGAAGCTTTCTAGTCGAACGGGTTGAGAATGCGGAGCAAAGGATGAACAGAGCACACAATTCAGGTTGCCACCGTAATTTACGGTCCCACCGTAATTTACGGTGGACCCGAAATCCATTTTGTTCCCACCGTAAAACAGATTCAAACTGCCGTAACATGTTTGTTTCCACCGTAATTTACGGTGGAGCCGTAAATTACGGTGGAGCCTGCGATCACTTTTGTAACTGCTTCATTAAAGTCGGTTTATGTGGGTCTTTTGGGCTGTTCTGATGATTGGACGTTTGTGAAACACTTTGGGGGCAATTTTGGCTATCTTGGCTTGGTTCTAAACAATTCCTAACATTCGGTTTGTGTTTTCGATTTGTATGAACATTGAATTGCTTGTTATGATGATTCACCAAGCTATGTGTGGCTAGAACTTTCGGTGATCATCTTAGGTGTAGGTTTCTCTTGAACTTTTGTGTGTTTAATTCTGAATTTCTAGAATGATAACTTGTGTTTGCTTGTTTATCATGGTGTATGCATAATTGTTTGTAGCGTGTTAATTGATAGTGCAATTTCTAGTCTCGATCGTACGTTCTTGGTGCCGTTGGCAATCGAGATATCACGGGAAGGGTTAGGGTTGGTTATTGATTAATTGGTCATCGGGAAACAACCTCGCGTTTATACAATCCGAGTACTTTGTTCCCTTTTATCACTTCAATTATCTATACATGAGTTATGTCTATGTAACTCTTTCTAGTTGAATTTACACACAATTGTTTAAAGAAACCGAATCCTAAGATGGTCATTGTTTTCCTTATCTGTTAAACAACCAATTTCAATTTGCTCTTAGTTATTAATTTTAGTTTTCTAAAACAACAATCTAAAATCATTGATCTTTATTTTCTGCAAATTAGGTTAATTGTAGTTTAATTGCAAAGCTATACAATCGACATACTTTCCACATATTCCCTGAGTTCGATACCCTCTTACCACTATCTATAGTTGTTTTTGGGATTTAATTTGCGTGACCTACGACAATCACGTCAAATTTTGGCGCCGTTGCCGGGGAGTAGTGCGCAACGTGTGTCAGTTTATTCGTTTTGTTTTGTTATTTTCGGGTTTACACTGGTGTGTTTAGTGTGCAGGTTCTACAGGTGCATGCATACTAGAGGCTCTCACAAAGCGTCACCATTGTCATTTGATTCGGAAATCGAAAGAACGCTAAGGCAAAACAGGGTTTTATTACGAGAAAACCGAATCATTGGTTCACCCACTTCACCCATTACACCAAGAAACATCATGGCCGATTCACAAATTCCACCTACAACGGGTCAAACGACCTCATCATTTATACCTACTTCCACACAACCATCACCAAACACAACTATACCAAATTCCACTACAATTCCTACTCCACCTCATGACACTACACCAACCAACACAACACAACCCATTATTACCCAAGAAGAACCAACCATTACCTTTAACCCATCCACTACTATACCACCATTGTCCCATTTCTTCCCGGGTGCGGGTCCGTCATATTCAACCCATACCATAGCACCAATTTCGACCATTGTCCATGCTACTTCAACATTTAGACCATCAAACCAAGCGGGTTTCCAATATTCAAACATTCCATTTGGGCAATCGTCAGGAATTCAAGGAGATGGGTATGATGAAGGGTTTGAAGAATTTGAGGGTTATGATGAGGATGGGTATTTTTACGGGGGTTATGGTGATCAAGGAGAATTTGGATATGTTCAAAGTCAATCTCAAGGGATGGCAAGTGTCAGTGGAATGCCACAACAACAACAACTCGTACCACAACACATTCGGCCAAGACCACAAGGGCCACCAATGCAACATCCTATCCCATTGCAACAAATTCGGCCACAAAATGTACAACCAAATGTTCAACAATTCCAAAGGTCAATTCAACGCCCACCGATGCCGCAACAGCAATTTCAACAACCAAATGCACCACAAGGGCATGTACCAAGGCCAATGGGTCCTATTCGCCCAAGGGGTAGGTTTGGTGTACCAAGGAGACACCTTAGAGAAAATGTGAGGGGCATCGAAGCACATTTTCGGCCGGTAATCACTCAAAACCCTTCACCGGTAGTTATTCCTCACAATGATCAAGGGAGAACATTTGAAGTGAGGACCAACTCTTTGCAAAGTTTACCAAAATATAAAGGGTTGGCAACGGATGAGCCTTACTTTCATCTAGAGGCTTATGATTCGATTTGTAACACACTTGGGAGTCAAGGGTTCTCGGCTGATGACATCAAATTGGTATTATTCCAATTTTCTTTGGAAGATAAGGCAAAGAAATGGTTCTACAGGTTACCTTCGGCATCCATATATACATGGGGGGAGATGCAACAAACTTTCTTGGATGAGTTTTATACCGCCCAAAAGACCAACGATGCACGAAAGGGGTTGAGAAGTTTCCAACAACAACATGGTGAGATGTTTCACGAGGCATTCAAACGATTCAATATGATGATAAAGAATTGCCCTCACCATGGAATTGAATTGTGGGAGTTGATGAATGCCTTTCACGAGGGGTTGAGTGCCGAAGATGCACGTGATTTGATGTCTATTACCAGTGGGACTTTTGGTACAAATTATGAGAATGATGATTGGGAGTTCTTGGAAAGCATGGCAACTACATCAAAGAGGAAAGCTCAAGCCTCAAGAAGAGCCCGACCGGCCATTGCCCGACCTCAAGTGCACGCCATAGATGATGGTAATGTTCAAACTACTAACCAAATTATGATGTTTGTGCTTTGTGTAATGAAATAGGTCATGCGGTTGAAAATTGCCAAGGGATGATGGAAGGACAATACGAAGAAGTCCATGCGGTTCAAGGTCAAAGTCAAGGAGGAGGTGGTAGGAATTACAATAACATGAACTCTAATACCTACCACCCCGGGTTGAGGAACCACCCAAATTTTTGGTATGGGAACCCTTCAAATCAAGCTAACCTGAACTTTCAAGGTAGCCAAGGTAATTTTGGTTCACGCCAATCTTACAATAACCAAGGTGGATACCGAGGCGGAAACAACCAAGGCTATCAAAAACAATATCAAACGGGTCAAGAACAAGGGGGGTCTTCGGGTGGAAATGAGATGATGGAGATGCTAAAGAGTATGCAAATGGAGATGCAAAAACGGAACCAACTCGATGAAGTTCGAATGCAAAAGGATGAGGTTCGTGACAAAAGCATCCAATCACTAACAACCCAAATGGGTCAATTAGCAACCGATGTGGCTGAATTGAAGAAAAGCAAGGGTCAACTTCCAAGCGACACTAAGGTAAACCCTTCACATGGTTCGTCACGAGGTAATGTTAATATTAATCATGTTAGTGTTTTAAGAAGTGGAAAAGAATTTAAAGCCAATTTGTCACCCGAATTGGTTGAGGGGGTAGTTGAGGATGTCACAGGTAATGAAAGTGATGATGAAGTTTCACCGGTTAAACCAAAAGAAACAATTGTTAAAAAACCGGGTTTGGATGAAAATGAAAAGAGCGAAAAAGTTGAGGGTGAACCGAGTCAAGTCCCGTTTCCATCGGCCTTACTTGACCCGGGAAAGAAAAATTTTATTGTGTCGAGAGGTCCCCAAAAAGAAGAGATGTGGGACATGTTTAAACAAGTGAAAATAAATCTCCCACTCCTCGATGCAATAAAACAAGTCCCCGCCTATGCAAAATTTTTAAAATGACTTATGTACACAAAAAGGCAAAACAAGAAGAAAGTGCCTAAGCGGGTGGATTTAACCGGGCAAGTGAGTGCAGTTTTAAATGGGGAGCTTCCTCCTAAGCTCCAAGATCCGGGCACGCCATTGATTAATATACAAGTTGGTAATTTTCAAATGGCTAAGGCGTTGCTAGATCTTGGAGCCGGGGTTAGCATTCTACCGGGGGGCTTATATGACCAATATGACTTTGGTCCGTTAGCAAGGGTGGAGACAACGGTTGTTTTGGCCGATTTGTCTCATAAGCTACCTCGGGGTATGGTTCAAAATGTAATTGTAAAAATTGATGAGTTTTATTACCCGGTTGACTTTTTAGTCTTGGATTACTCATCGGCGGACCCTAGGCAACAACAAAATATAATTTTGGGTCGACCATTTTTGAGCACCGCACATGCTATTATCGATTGTAGATTTGGTACAGTTGATATGGCTTTTGGAAATAGAAAAATGCGTTTGAATGTTTTTACTAACAATTCTAATGCTAATGGTGTTGATGAGTGTTTCATGGAAGATATAGTTGACGGATGCAACCCGCATGAGTATGAGGAGGATGGTTTAGATATTTGCCTGTGTGATTTTTCTGAACAGGTACATGCTTATGCACTCCGGGTTGAAGAGGAAAAGCAAGATGCGATGGCGTTGAAAGAAGGTAGACCGCCATGGACCCACCAGTTCGAAGGTCTACCGGTGGAGATCGATTCGGGTACGAAACCATCATTAGAGGAACCACCAAAGTTGGAGCTCAAAGACTTGCCTAGCCACTTGAAGTATGTGTTTTTAGGGGATAATGACACTTTACCGGTCATTATTGCCTCTAATTTAGAGTTGGCACAAGAGCAAGCATTGTTGGAGGTTTTGAAAGAGAACAAGGGAGCTATTGGATGGAAGATTGCCGATCTCAAAGGAATTAGTCCATCCATTGTCATGCATAAGATCATTACCACCAAAGATGCAAAGCTGACACGAGAGGCTCAAAGGCGATTGAATCCGAACCTACGGGAGGTAGTTAAGAAAGAGGTAATTAAATGGTTGGATGCGGGAATTATTTATCCGATTTCGGATAGTGCTTGGGTGAGTCCCACCCAAGTTGTGCCTAAGAAGGCCGGCATTCAAGTAGTCAAGGATGAAAGTGGTGAACAAATTGCCACCCGACCGGTTACCGGGTGGCGTGTGTGTATTGACTACCGGAAATTGAATGCCGCCACTTCTAAGGATCATTTCCCGCTACCATTCATTGATCAAATTATTGAAAAACTATCGGGTGAAAAATACTATTGTTTTTTGGATGGGTATTCGGGTTACAATCAAATCGCCATACACCCGGATGATCAACACAAGACCACCTTCACTTGTCCATATGGCACATTTGCTTTTAGGCGAATGCCATTTGGCTTGTGTAATGCTCCGGCTACTTTCCAACGATGTATGACGAGTATTTTCTCGGATATGGTTGGAGAGTCGCTCGAAGTATTCATGTATGACTTCTCCATTTTTGGCACTAGTTTTGATGCTTGTCTCAACGAATTACAAAAAGTGTTAAAAAGATGTGTTGAGAAAAACTTAGTGCTAAGTTGGGAGAAAAGTCATTTCATGGTGCAAGAGGGCATTGTGTTGGGTCATCTAATTTCTGAAAGGGGGATGGAGGTGGATAAGGCAAAAATACGGGTAATATCATCTTTGCCACCTCCGAAAAATGTTAAGGGTGTAAGGTCGTTCTTGGGATACGCGGGATTTTATAGACGTTTCATAAAGGGTTTTAGTGTTATCACTAAGCCTCTATGCAACTTGTTGTTAAAAGATGTCCCATTTGATTTTACTAACGAGTGTATGGAAGCTTTCACTGTTTTGAAGGAACACTTGGTCAAAGCTCCTATCTTGCAACCACCGGATTGGTCAAAGCCGTTCGAGATAATGTGTGATGCAAGCGACACCACTATTGGTGCAGTTTTGGGTCAACGGGTTGATAGAAAGCCGGTGGTGATTTACTATGCAAGCAAAACTCTATCCGAAGCGCAACTTAATTACACCACAACCGAGAAAGAATTATTAGCGGTGGTGTATGCTTTGGATAAGTTTCGCTCGTATATTTGGGGGAGCAAAGTGGTGGTTTATTCGGATCATAGCGCGGTCCGGTACTTGATGGAGAAAAAGGAGGCGAAGCCTCGTTTGATTCGGTGGGTCTTATTGTTACAAGAGTTCGATCTAGAAATCCGAGACAAAAAGGGAAGTGAGAATGTAGTGGCGGATCATTTGTCTCGGATTCCGGTGGAAGGAACCGATGATGTGAGTGAAATCAATGAAAGTTTTCCCGACGAGCAACTTTTAGCCGTTTCCACCTTTGTTGCACCGTGGTATGCTCATTATGTCAACTATTTAGCCACGGGTGCCATCCCAAGTCATTGGACCAAAAAGCGTCGACAACAATTCATGGTCCAAGTGAAGCAATACATTTGGGATGAACCGGATCTCTTCAAGATTGGACCGAATCAAGTTATACGAAGGTGTGTGCCCGAAACAGAAGTGTTGGAAATTTTGACCCATGCCCATTCGTCCGCATGTGGGGGTCATTTTAGTGGGCACAAAACAGGCTATCGGGTTCTTTCATGTGGGTTTTATTGGCCCACCATTTTCAAGGATGCATGTGAATTCGCTAGAAATTGTATAAATTGTCAAAAAATGGGAAGTATATCGAGGAGGGATGAGATGCCGTTACAACCAATCTTGGTTGTTGAGATATTTGATGTATGAGGTATAGATTTTATGGGTCCCTTCCCGAATTCGAATGGCTTCCTATACATTTTTGTAGCGGTGGATTATGTCTCGAAGTGGATTGAAGCCATTGCAACACGAACAAACGACCATTCGGTTGTTTGTAAATTTGTTCAATCTAACATTTTCTCTCGTTTCGGAATCCCGCGGGTTATTATAAGTGATGGTGGTTCGCATTTCAAGAACTTCAACTTTGGGAAACTATTGAAGAGGTATAGCGTGAATCACCGAATTGCCACACCTTACCATCCGCAAACAAGTGGACAAGTCGAAGTGTCCAACCGTCAAATCAAAGAGATTCTCATGAAGACGGTAAGAACGGATAGAAAGGATTGGTCGAGTAAGCTAGACGATGCATTGTGGGCATACCGAACGGCCTACAAGACTCCTATTGGCACAACGCCTTACCGGATGGTGTATGGTAAAGGTTGTCACTTGCCAATGGAGTTAGCGCAAAGAGCACATTGGGCAATTAAGACGGTTAACGCGGATTATGATGAGGCGGGGAAGTTGAGAAAGTTGCAATTGAGCGAAATAGAAGAGATTCGGGATGAGGCATACAAATGTGCATCGGCCTATAAAGATAAGCTCAAGAAGGTGCATGATGCGAAATTGCGAAAGAAAACGTTCGAAGTGGGTCAAAAAGTTTGGTTGTATAACTCAAGATTGAAGATGTTCGCGGGCAAGCTTAAAAGCAAATGGATGGGTCCGTACGTCATTCGGAGAGTTGGAAGGTTTGGTGATGTAGACATCCAAGATGAGCAAACACTTAAACAACAAACGGTGAACGGTCACCGGTTGAAACCATACTTGGAAGGGAACGACATCAATAACTTGGAGCTTGACAAAGCGGGCTACATCTTGCGCCCGGTCGATGAGGAACAACCATGAGAGAGGCCCAGGTTTGGTAGTGTAAATATTAGTGTTTTGTTTTGTTTATTTTGTATAGTTTGCACAATTGCCGTATTTCCTTGAAATCCGTGTTTGAAACAAGTGTGGGGACGTTCGGCTAACGAATTACTCTAACATTGTGTTGAGGACAACACGGGACTTTTGAGGGGGTGGAGTGATTTTTACACGTTTTTGAAAAAAAAAATTTAAAAACATAAAAAAATCGAAAAAACTAAAAAAATACAAAAAAAGTCACTTAAAAATTCCATTTTTGTGCAACCTTAAATGCCCAGTTCGTACCGTAAATTACGGCCTCACCGTAATTTACGGTGGAAATGAAGAAAATAGGGGCTTTACGGCATTTCACTACTGTTTTACGGTGAAGAATTGTTGTTCAGGTTCCACCGTAACTTACGGTGGGACCGTAAGTTACGGTACGCAGAAAATGATGAAGGGTCGTTTCGGTTCCGCGATTAACATAAAAAAAAACACAAATCATAACATCTGGTCACGTGACATAACCACATCCACACAATTCTTCTTCATCTATCACCATCACCATCTCTTTCAAAGACCCACTTCTTCTTCTTCTTCTCCAACCTTCAAACCTTCATAACTCCATCAATTCTTGTCCAAACTAAGTGAAATCGGAGTCTATATTGACTAATTTTTCACGTAGTTTCTGATTTTGACAAGAGATTTCAAGACAACGCAGTTCTTGGGTCCGAATTCCAAACCCTAATCCGAAAATGTTTGGGGGTTTTTGGAGTTTTTGTTTCACAAGCACTTTAGCATCTTTAAAACAAGGTATGGAAGTGTAATTTGTGTATTTTGATGATGCATTGTGAAGATTGAGATTATTGTTGATGTTTGTTCAATACCCACTTGCTTGTTCATAGTGTTACTTGTTACTTGTTCTTGGACATGAGTATGGTTGTAGATGTAGGATGGTTAGTAAAGTAGTGAACTTTTGGGGATTTCTACATTGTAGAGACACCATGCCCAAATTTTTGAAAAACTTATAAACTTATAGTTCACTAGCATCTACAACCATAGTAACAAGCAAGTGTGGGGATGTTTTGGAGAAAGGAGCCTAATTTTGTTTTGTTTGCTTGTGTTGTTTGTTCTCATGTGTGTAGGAAAATGGTTAAGACAAAAGAAAAAGCAGGATTTAGTTCGTCATCATCGAAAGGGAAAGGCAAACAAGTGGAATAACAACCGCGAAAAAGGCAATATGTGGGTCGGATAAGTGAAAGTGAGAGTGGGAGTGAAGAAGAAATGGAGTTGGATCCACATGATAAGCCGATATGGGATTCGGGTCCTCTGGATAACTAGCCAGAGGAGTGGCAGCCAACGTTATATCATGATAGAATGAATAAGCTCAAAAACAAGGCAGCGGCCTTTATTTGTGAACGAGAAGTTCGGGAAGTGGAGTTCCAACAGTTTGGGGTGTTTGACAAATTTCGAGCGTTAGGATGGGAATCGGCGCTTAAATGTTTCGATAAAGACAAAAGCAACCTGTTTATGACCGAGATACAAGAATGGATGGCGACTTTGAAATGTAGCAATTATGACAAGCCATCACAGATGAAGTTAATTGGTGAGGTGCACGGGGTACCGGTGGAGATGTCCTTTGACACATTGAAGAAGCTCGGGAAGTATGACAGTCTCCCGGCTCGTGATTACAGGATTCCCACTCTCGATGATCTGTTAGTGAAACCGGAGAAGCACCCGCGGTGGAACGATATGTTAGCAACATTATTTTTGCCGGGTACGTATCATGGAATTTTGTACCGGAAAAATTTGAGAATCGAGGCAAAGCTGTTGCTAGCAATTTGTTTGTTGAATGTGATACCGCGCAGAGGAGATAAGGAACAGGTGAGATTCCCGGAGGTACCTGTTATCTATTCGCTAATGCATGGGTCTCCACGTCTTCCGATACGCTATCTCATCATGCACCACCTGTGGATCAGCCGAAACAAATATGGAAGGGACATTGTTCCATATTGTAGGACCATCACGGGGTTGATGAAACAGCAGAAAGCCCTTACTTCGGAGGATCGAGGGGTAACGAAGAGGCACCAACCGTTTACGTTAGACAAAATGGGAAGTGGTTGGACATATACCCAATCGGAGCGGTATCACAAGTTAAAATCCGAGGGTCAAAGATGGAGAGCTCTTAAGGCAAATGCGAGAGATTTGTTACCTGGTGAAGAGGATGAACCTGAGAGTGAAGCGGAAATCCCAAGTGGGGATGAAGATTATGAGGAGCAACCGCAAGGCGGTGTGAATTTGAATGTTGGCCAAGGGGGTCATGGTGGAGGTTTTGGTGGTGCTTTCTATGATTATACGGAGCGATCTTATGTGCCCGGGTGGGCATATGAAGGTACCATGCAAGAAGTAATAGCAAACCAACGTCCTCCGGCTTCCGTCTTCGACACGTGGTCGGGTCCGGAGCGGACGTTATATGACCAAAATACCATGATGAGTGCAAGTATCGAGCGTTCTTTGAAGCAAAATTTTGATCATAATGAGGCATGGAACCGCACCTTTGCGTATTCCCAAGAGGTGGAAACGAATAATCGGTATTATGATGATCAAGAGAGGAGGATGCACGCTGATTATCACGCCGGGCGGCCGGTGGTTGTGGATCCACAACATGTGGATTATGCGTCTCTACCACCGTATGATGGTAGTGTTTCGTATCCAACCCCGCCGATCCACCACTCACAATGGATTGACCCAAGGCAACAAGAGGGAGCCCAACAACAACAAGGAGGAAGTAGTAGTAGCGGCTCTTTTGCATTTGGAGAATGGAACGACATGATGTCTTCCATCTTTGGACCTCCGGGACCGCGCTACTATTAGTAAGGTTGTGTTTCTCTTTTGTATATTTTTGTGCATATGTGTTTGTTTGTTTTGTTTTGTTTTCGGTTGGGCAGTTGGGTGGTGTATGATTGTGTTGTTTTGTTGGGTTGGTGTTTGTTGGTGGTGTCATGTTTTTGAAAAAAAAGAAGAAAAACATAAAAAAATTATAAAATGAAAAATCCAAAAAGAAATTTGGGGTTTGAGTGAAGAAGCTTTTTGTGATGTTGAATGATTTTAGTGATCAAAGCCTTCCAAAGCCATACATTGGGGTCAATGTATCCCAAGTGTGGGGATGGGGGAATTTTTGAAGATTTTGAAAAATTTTGAGCCAAGCGAAACGATGTGAAAATTTGAACGCCCTAAATTAACCCCAAACGGTGCACCGGCAACCCTTGATACCCTTTCATTCTTGGTGAGAGTTGAAGCCACATTTGTATATAAATAATGCTTATCCTTGTTGAGAGTGGCTATGGGTGGGGGTACATTAGAACTTGTGCTTGAATGCGGTTTGAGTCCCTAATTAGACATGAATGTAGAAAGGATAAGGACATTTAGGTAGCCTCGTTGTTGGTGTGAGCGAGTGTGGGATTTGGGGGGTTGGACCTCATAAGCTTTATATATGAGCATGGTAGTGAGAGGGGCGGGGGTTTGGACATTTAGTTGCCCAATTTTGTGCCTTAAAGCCTATCATTTGTTACCCCTAGCTACTTACCTAAAAGTTTGCCCAATTTGACCCGGTCTTTTAGTATTAGTAGTAGTTGTAGTAATGTGATGTAGATATGTGATGCTTTATTGCATGGTTATTTTCTCTAAAAAAAAAAAGAAAAAAAAACAGAAAAATCAGAAAAGAAAAAAAAAGAAGAGAAGGAAAAAATATGAAAAATGAAAAGAAAGGATGTTTAGTTGTCTTGTACTTAGTTGTTAGTTTGGTAGTTGTTATTTTGTTTATTTGTGTAATAAAAAGACCGGGCCAAATTTTTGCTACTTCATATATATCCCATTTCCTACCCATACACCTAGCCACGTTACAACCTTGAAAGTCCCTTTGATTTGCATTCATGTTTGGCACTTATAGGAGAAGAATCGATTTAGGTACAAGCCTATGATTGTGCAACCACCCGTTTGCCTATTGTGTGTCTAGCTTATCTTTGCTAGTATTCAGTTGTAGCCGAGAGGAGAGATTTAGAAAAGGGGTGCATTGTTTTGGGTGTTAAAAAAGGGGTTAGTAAAAAGATTGCTTGTTTTGCTTGGTTTACATTGATCACTAGTTTAGAAACTGATTTGATGAGTTGCTTTGGGACAAGCAACGATTAAGTGTGGGGATGTGACGGGTGGTCCATTGGACAACCCTTTGCATTGCTAAGAGACAAGTTTATCCCTCATTTATGTGTGTAATTATCTTCAATTAGATAACTACTGTTGTCTATGTCTCAGGTACGGTTTAGCGGCTCAAATGGAGGAAAAGTGCAGCTTTGGAAGCTTTCAAGTCGAACGGGTTGAGAATGCGGAGCAAAGAATGAACAGAGCACACAATTCAGGTTGCCACCGTAATTTACGGTCCACCGTAATTTACGGTGGACCTGAAATCCCTTTTGTTCCCACCGTAAAACAGATTCAAACTGCCGTAACATGTTTGTTTCCACCATAATTTACGGTGGAGCCGTAAATTACGGTGGAGCCTGCGATCACTTTTGTAACTGCTTCATTAAAGTCGGTTTATGTGTGTCTTTTGGGCTGTTCTGATGATTGGACGTTTGTGAAACACTTTGGGCGCGATTTTGGCTGTCTTGGCTTGGTTCTAAACAATTCCTAACATTCGGTTTGTGTTTTCGATTTGTATGAACATTGAATTGCTTGTTATGATGATTCACCAAGCTATGTGTGGCTAGAACTTTCGGTGATCATCTTAGGTGTAGGTTTCTCTTGAACTTTTGTGTGTTTAATTCTGAATTTCTAGAATGATAACTTGTGTTTGCTTGTTTATCATGGTGTATGCATAATTGTTTGTAGCGTGTTAATTGATAGTGCAATTTCTAGTCTCGATCGTACGTTCTTGGTACCGTTGGCAATCGAGATATCACGGGAAGGGTTAGGGTTGGTTATTGATTAATTGGTCATCGGGAAACAACCTCGCGTTTATACAATCCGAGTACTTTGTTCCCTTTTATCACTTCAATTATCTATACATGAGTTATGTCTATGTAACTCTTTCTAGTTGAATTTACACACAATTGTTTAAAGAAACCGAATCCTAAGATGGCCATTGTTTTCCTTATCTGTTAAACAACCAATTTCAGTTTGCTCTTAGTTATTAATTTTAGTTTTCTAAAACAACAATCAAAATTCATTGATCTTTATTTTCTGCAAATTAGGTTAATTGTAGTTTAATTGCAAAGCTATACAATCGACATACTTTCCACATACTCCCTGAGTTCGATACCCTCTTACCACTATCTATAGTTGTTTTTGGGATTAAATTTGCGTGACCTACGACAATCACGTCACTCCCCCTGACTCTTCATTCACAGAATCATTCAGAAAATCATCAACAGTTCTTTCATTGGAAGCTTCAGTTACTTTAATTCCCATACCACCTTGAGCATCGTCATCGTCATTATCAGACCCATGACTGCTTGCCGAAAAGACTTTCTCATCATCGTCATCTTCTTCGTCATCACCCTCTTCATCATCATCCTCATCATCATCTTCATCATCGCCACCAGCAAGATCCTCTAAAGATACATCCTCTTCAAACACAGCAGATATAGAGGATATTGGAACAGGGTTTTCAATCACAAGAGATGGAACAATTGATCTTTCTTCAACTGCCACACTGCCATCAGTACCCTTACCCTTATCTTTCATTTGTTCGTCAATCTTAGCTTGGCATTTTGCCCTAAGCTCTTCAACCTGTATCTCTTCGAATCTTTGTTCAATTGGCGTTCCAAGCATACTTTCAACAACTTTATTCAACATGTAGAATTCATGCTCTTTCAAAGCCTTAGCAGCTTCAAGCTCTTTGTTTTTCATGTCGTAATATTTATTCTGTTCATCTCTCCGAGCTTTTTCTTCTTCCAACTCGGCCACTCACACTTTCAGAATATCAATCTCAGTCTGATCTGTATCAATCTTAGATAACAAGGCTTCACACGCATTTCGAGGATCTTTTCACGATTAGCTACTTTCTTACTTTCAGCTGCAACTACTTTGTTTTCATTTATCACGTCATCCATTTTCTTTTCTAACTCTTAACTTGTTCATCATTTGCAAAGCTAAAATCTCCGATATCTTCAAGATTATCTGGAGGAATATGAAGACCTTTGTGACCAGAAGAACCAGGAGTTAGTTGAATTTGGGTGAGTGGTGGTGTTTTATAGATTTCTTGAGATGTGTATAAGGTTTGTTGTTGTGATGGTGAAAGATGTAGTGGTGAAAGATGTAATGGTGAAGGTTGTCTAGGTGGTGTTGGTTGTTTTGGTGGTGAAGGTTGTTGTGGAGGTGTTGGTTGTCGTGGAGGTATTTGTTGTCGTGGAGGTGATTGTATTGGTGATTGGTGTGGTGTTGGCTCGGGTGGTGGTGTTGGTGGTTTCCTGGATTCTTTGGAAGGTTTCTTCTTCAAAACAATCTTCGGCTTGGTAATCTTTGTAGTAACTTTCCGTATCTTTGGAGACACAACCTTCTTTCTTGCCCCGACTTTCTTTCTACCACTTGAAGGTGATTACGATTCAGAAACATGCTCTGGAGAAGGAACGTATGCATCATCATCTTTCTCCTGTCTCTTTCTCTTCCTTAATTGTTTCTCTTTTTCTGTAGCTTCTTGAATTCTTCTTAGACGTTCATTCTCATCTATTTCCTCATCTGAAGAACTCGAAGAACTTGTAGTGCTTTTATTAACATCATCAACTTCAACGTCATCTATTACTTTCTCTTTTCCAGCTTCTACATTAACCGCTTGTTCAGTCTCTAAAACATCAACGTCAAACATCATTTGATCAGCGTATGGATCTTCTTCCGCAGTTACAGTTGGCTCATCTACCTCAGGCTCATCAATCAATAACGTTTTTGCAGCTTTCTTTTGTTTCTTCTTCGGTTTCGATGATGACCCCTCACCCTCTTGTACTTTAGGGGTGGCCTTTTTGCCTCTTCTCCTCGTTTCTTTACCAAACCAATCATTTCGGGTGGTTTTGAACTCCTCAAGAGTCTTAAGCTCATCAACGTAAGCTGCTTCCTTTATTTCTTCTTCATTTCTCCAGTTTTGGTGATTAACTGGATCAGGATCAACGTAGTTCACATCTTTGATATATCCGAAGAATTCAGCACCTTCTTTGGTTCTAGATGGTTTGGGTGATATCTAGCAAGCTGCTTGAGAGAATCGTTGCTCATGTGTGACTGCACTAACAAATCATTCTTCAAATCACGTTCAATCTCTGGATATGCATGATCGATCAGCATCTGTACAAATCTTGGATAACACCAAGTCCGACTCTTTGTTGTAATATTCTCAGCCATGTAGTGAAAAACAATGTGCGAGAAGTTGTACTTTTTGTTCAGAACCAATGCAGTGACCATGTTCATCTGATAGTCACGCATGGCATCATATCCTCCCTTGGTATGACTAAGTGACATTAATACAGAATGAACAATAAACTTGTAAGGTTTCTGGAATTTTGACTTCAAATAATTTCCAACATTCAGAGCACCCTGGTATCCCATCCTGAGCATACAACCCTTTACCATCCGTTCTGGAAACTTTCTTGGCGAATCTGCATCGTCCGGAAATTTTACAACCTCACGAACAAGTGCCTCAGTAATCACAATTTCTTTCTTCTCATTATGCACCTTCACAAATGAATGAATTGCTTTGTTTGCTTCATCATACTTTGAATGCTTCCAGAATCGCTTAATGTGTGACTTGTATATAGGACGTTGATCCGTAAGAGCTTTCTGAATAGGTATACGACCCATGAATTCCAGAATACTACTAAACTTTGCCAATTCTGTATTTTTCTTCATATCCAAATCACAACAGCTGTTGTGAAGTGGATCAAAAATCACATTCGAACCCTGCACATCAACAAAACACAGCATGAGTCAATACTTAGAAAAATTTCACCAACAAACAGTCACAAGCGAAATCATATGAAATAACTAAGCATTTCAGGCGAAATCACCCAGGAATGTTTGGGGCGAAATCACATGACACCAGAAGCGAAATCAGTTAAATACATAGAAGTGGAATGAAGTTAATGCATATTGGAGCGGAATCACATTAGGTGACTTAGAAGCGAAATCAGAAATTATACTTAGGAGCGGAATCACCTAACCCTCAGTTTGGGGCGAAATCACAGACAAACATTCAAAATTTGTTGGATGATTAAATTGATCATGTTAACTTGTTAATCTGATGATTCCGACAATAGGGTTATGTTTTGATTTAATTTTTTCCCTTTCAAACAACCTAAATCTAAGATTATACTTATCTGTTCATCGACAAACAACATTTAACCCTAGATCTGTAAACATCAAGACTCAAATCATGAAATACATCACATTCCGACAACACATGTTCAATTTCTTGTTCAGTTTTAACAGTTAAAGACCCTAATCCTAGGTTTTGTTCATAACAGATGCCGACAATCATGAAAACACGTTAATCTGATTCAAATTAGGTCACAATCTACCTTGCCCATGTCGAATAGATGAGATAATCACAAGATCTAACTAAATTTGGGCAGCAATTCGGTAGGAAAACAAAGAAAACTAGGGTTTCGCTCTTGGTCGCTGAGAGAGAATAAGTTGGGGCGAAATTAGACAAGTGACGGCAGAAGCGGAATCAGGTGGCTTTTATAGCCTGTCTGATTCCGCTCGAAATGGTCATAAAGTCTCTCGAGCGAAATCAGCTTTGAAGCTACGAGCGGAATCAGAATATGAAGCATCCAGGAGCGAAATCAGCTTTTAATGTAAAACTTGTATTTTAGAGCGAAATCAGAATGTAATTTTCAAAATTTAACTTTTTAGCAATTTCTGATGGATCACCGACACACCCAGTTAACCAAGTCCAAGTTAATGACCTTGGTCAACTGTTTGGCCTACCAAGTCCAAGTTAATGACCTTGGTTGACCAGATTATGAAGTACGCTGTCTTTTCTATCTGAAAAAAGTTCAAATTAATGAACATTTGAACTTTCAAACACATTTTTCAAGCTTCAAACAATGTACCAATCACATTTTAGTATCTACAGCTTACCCAACCCTCATCAAACACAGACATGATCTGCACAGGGCTTTGATCATCTGATTCCCAACGTCGGTTATCGAAAATAAGATGAAGAACTAAAATCTTTTTGGATTTTTAAACAGCATAAACTGAAATATGTACACACAATCTTTTTGTGAGCGTGTTAAGGGATCATATCAGCTTCCAACTAGACACAAGCACCGTTAAGCTACTATTTCATACCAAGCTTTAAACAATTCGCGAAGATTGTCGATATACTGATCCTCTTAAATTCTCACAAAACTTTCAATCTGTCTGGGATACGGAATTAGTGTTTTAAGACTTAAAACTTTACATGTGTCCCACCTCAGTATATACTCCCGTCTTCAGATCCCAATATTCAGTCTTACAGGTGAGTATACCTAGATGATATCTGTAATGGGGTGAAATGCGAGGGTCGTGAGAGCTCAAGTCGATACTTCCGTATACGCAGAGAGATGACGGCTTCGACTTTACGATGGGTTCCTTTTAGAGAATCTTTTTTACAACAGCACATGATTTGACATTTTGCAATGTTTAATCATTTTTTATGCTGAGGGGAGGCTTTACATGTAAAGCAATGCATAAAGCATTATCCGGGGACTAGGTCAGTATTTCCATACAGCAGAAGTCCCGGGATAATACCCCAGATATCACTAAGCATAAAGACCTAGTATCTTAGAAAGAGGGACCTTTCAAACGAGATTTCGGGGGTTACCCATATATCCTGGAGGTGTTCCCCACGTAAAAGCAAGTAAATTTTAGGTTTATATCCCAAACAAATCTACTGATTTTGCAAAAACCTATCGGCACATCTTTAGCGAGACTGCTTAATTGAATTTTAATCGTTACAATTCTTTAGCGTATTGTGTCCGTCTAGCTGATGTACTATCATTTCCCCTATTCTACACAAACTCTTTTTCAAGTTTTCTAATGTTTTTGGATTTTTGTATTTTATCATGTTTTTTGTATTTTTCTGCGAATTTTTCCCCTGAAAAGAAAAACATATTTTTGTGTTTTTGTTTTTATCGAAAAGCAGAAAACAAATTGTACAGAAAGTTGACAACACGACATGGATCACATCAGATCGCTGCCCTCCTCGGCTTCACATTCTACTACCCTCCCAGATCGCAGATTTTTCATCCCGTTCAATTTTAAAAGATAGTAAAATCTCTTTTTGTCAAAGGGTTTTGTATAAAAATCAGCTTTCTGATCATCGGTGTGCAAGTGCTCAATCCGGATTAACTTTTTCTCGTGACAATCACGGATAAAGTGGTGACGGATTTCGATATGTTTTGTTTTAGAATGGTGAACCGGGTTTTTAGTGATGTTTATAGTTGCTTCGTTGTCCACATAAATCGGTGTATCCAAGAACTGCAAACCGAAGTCGCGCATCTGCTGTTGGATCCAAAGGATCTGCGAACAGCAGCTGGAGGCTGAAACGTATTCTGCCTCACACGTAGAGAGCGCCACTGCGGTTTGTTTCTTGCACTGCCAGGTGACGAGTCGAGTTACGAAGAACTGACACACAGCAGTGGTGGACTTTGCATTCTGCTTGCAGCTTCCGAAATCAGAATCAGCGAAACCTGATAGGGAGAAGTCACCCGATCGAGGATACCACAAGCCAATGCTTGGGCAGCCTTTCAAATACCGTAAGATACGTTTGACAATCGTCAGGTGTGACTACTTCGGGCACGACTGATATCTGGCACAGAGGCATGTCGGATATATGATGTCTGCACGGGAGGCAGTGAGATACATAAGAGATCTAATGATTGATCGGTACAGTGTCTCGTCCACTTTCACTCCACTTTCATCAGGACAAATCCCGTGATTCTGTACAAGGGGGGTTGCTGCAGGACTGCATTCAGTCATATCAAACTTGTCAAGCACGTCCTTCACATACTTCGTTTGGTGAATGAAGATTCCATCGGGAATTTGTTCCACCTGCAGCCGAGGAAGAACTTCATCTCCCCCATCGAACTCATCTCAAACTTTTTCTTCATCACTTTCTCAAACTCTTTAAATAGATCGTCGTTGGTGGAACCGAAAATGATATCGTCAACGTAAATCTGCACGATCAACAAATGGCATGCCTCTTCCTTGGTGAACAAAGTGCTATCTACTGTCCCTCTTGTGAACCCGTTGGCCAACAAATATTGGGAAAGCGTCTCGTACCAGGCTCTCGGGGCCTGGTGAAGTCCGTAAAGCACTTTGTCCAATAGATACACCTTGTTTTTGTGCAATGGATCTGTGAACCCCGGCGGTTGCCCCACATACACCTCTTCTTTGATTTTTTCGCTAAAGGAAGGCAGATTTGATGTCCAGCTGGTACACTTTAAAGTCTTCCCATGACGCTAAGGCTAGAAAGATCCGAATTGCCTCGAGTCTAGCAACCGGCGCGTAAACTTCATCGTAGTCGATGCCTTCTTGTTGACTAAAGCCTTGTACCACTAGTCGTGCTTTGTTTCTCACCACGACACCTCTATCATCCCGTTTGCACTTAAAAACCCACTTTGTTTTAATTAAATTTTGATTCTGTGGCAGATCGACGAGTCTCCAGACACCCAGCTTTTCAAATTGTTGCAGCTCCTCCTGCATCGCATTCACCCAACAATCCTCAGTCAACGCCTCTTTGTAAGTTCTGGGCTTGATCTACGAAATAAAACACTTTAATGAGAATTCTTCATGCAAATGAGCAACAGAAGAATAAAAACATGTAAGAGCTCAGTTTATTTGGTCTCGGGTTTTGACACCACTTTGCAGGTCACCAATTATTTGCTCTGACGGATGGTAAGACAAAGTCCGAGGCATGACGGTGTCAAGCACAATCACTTCCGATTGCAAGTTCGATATGTCAAGATCAACGGTTTGATCCTCAGCTTCCTGCAAAGTAACATTTGGTTCCTTGTCAAAGGTCGGAGTAGATTCCTCCTCTGAGTCGTCAGAGTTGTCAAATGTTGGAGCTGGTTCCTCTGGTGGTTCGTGAGCTGTTCCACTTCGGTCCTGCTTCATCATTGTGATTACCCTCGGTGGGTGAAGGAACCACTATCGGTCTAGGCACTTGCTCCTGTGACATATATTGCTGGTACTGGTACATAAGTGCTAGTTCCTCATCACTCGGCTGAACCGGCAGTTGAAACGACTCCCAGAGTTTGTCGTAATCGAACAGGAATCTTTATCCGGGAAGTTATGGTGATGGAGTGTGCTTCTGACAATCCACATGCTGAACTTGTATCACTTTCCCCAGGCACGGTACGAACACCCTCTTCAATGGGCTTGCGTAACCTACAAAGAAACCCTCATTTGATTTAGCGCCAAATTTTCCATTCTCATCAATAAACGTACACGAAGACCCAAATGGCTCCAGAAACTCAAGATTCGGCTTGTATCGGTGCAGCAGCTCAAAGCATGTCTTTTTGTACTTTTTAACGGTGAGTACGCGATTCACGCAGCTGCCACAGCTTCGCTCCAGAAGAAGATCGGTAGTTTGGAATCGGCTAACATTGTACGAGCTGTCTCGATTAGGGTCCGATTCTTTCGTTCAGCAACGCCGTTCTGTTGTGGTGTGTACGACGCACTGAATTCATGAAGAATTCCCTTCTCATTGCAAACTCGTACATTTTGTTGTTTTTGAATTCCGTTCCGTTGTCACTACGAATTCTTCGGATCGACAGCTTATACACCGTTTCCATCTTCTTGAACAACACCATAAGCGACTCAAATGTTTGATCCTTTCTTTCTAAGCACACGACCCACGAGAATCTTGTAAAGTCATCAATCACCACCAAGCAGTACAAATCTCCGCTGATGCTCTTTACATTGACAGGCCCGAAGAGATCCATGTGTAATCTCTCAAGAGGTAACCTGATTAAATTGAGTATCTTCGGTGGGAGTGACTTCCGAGTCTGCTTCCCTTTTTTACATGCTACACAATCATCATTCAAGTGAAAATTCTTTAGATTTACACCATCTACCAAATTATTGTGCACTAAAAAATTCATTTTACGAACATGAATGTGCCCCATCTTACGATGCCACATTATTGACTCCTTTTCCGTTGCTTTAGATTTTGACATAAAACATTGTTTCTGATGGGTTGTTGGTGTTGCGACGCTCATATCAAGAATATAAAGGTCGTTCTCCCGTGGAGCCCGCAACAGCACCATCTCATCTGGGATTTTAAACTCTGGTTTAAAAACCACACACTCTGTTTTTGTAAAATGTACACTGAAAGACTTATCACATATTTGCGAAATGATAAGTAAATTGTTTTCCAACTCTACGATATAGTTCACTTTGTCGAATGAGATCACGCCATTCGTCAACGTTCCCTGTCCAACAATTCTCCCGCCTTGATTTCCGGCGAAGCCCACATAACTTCCATTTATCGATTTGACGTCATAAAGAAGAGCTAGCGTCCCAGTCATATGTCTCGATGCACCACTGTCCATGATCCACTTTGAAAGTATAGACTTGGGCAGCCCCTACAAACATCAAATCAATTTATTCAAATAATGACGCCCATGATTTCTTAACCTCAGACACACTGCCAAACACTACATCGCACTTCTCATCTGTTTTAGGAAAGTTAAACGTGACGTTAGGAACATCATTTTTCACAATTGGTTTTACTTTGTTATTAATCAGGGGAAACTCAGCAAGAAATTTGACCAGTTCAGATTCAAACTCTGCAACATCATCTTTTAAAACCTTTGTTTCATTTTTTAAAGCGTTTTCCATCTTTTTCACCTCAACTGATGGTTTCGACTTCGCAACCCACGATTGGTTATCAAAAAGTTTTGTTTTAGGATAAATTTTTGAAGTCTTGCGAGACTTGGAAGATTCACCAACTTCGAAAGTCGATTTCGGCTTATCCTCCGACTTCAAAGATTCACCTCTCTTTAAAATGCGAATCAGAGAAACCATTGGTTTTTTACCTTTTGTATCAATCGGTGATTTTGGTCGAGTTTTTGAACAGTTGGTTTTACAAAAACAGGTTTCTCAAACACTTTCTTGCACTGTTTTGCCATGTGCCCGATTTCATTACAGCGATAACACACTCTTTTGTCATATTCGACAAAAGTTGATTTGACTGTCTCCTCTTTCAACTTTTTCGCTGCATTGAAATCGTCCACGGCCTTTTGACTAAAAATGTAGTCTTTTTCATCATCTACACTTGGACCAGCAACAAAAATATCATTCATTTTCTCTTTCGGCTTAACCACCTGCTTAGCCGTCTTCTTCTCAAAACCGATCCCTTTGTTTTTAAAATTGTTTTTCTTGTTATTACCCTTACCCTCCCACTCTTTCTTTCCCGAACTGGTAGGACGTGATGTAACAAAAGATTTTTTAGGTTTTGAAAAGAATTCTTTGTTATTAACCTCATCAATGTTCATTTCAACCAACTTGAAAACTTTCTCTACATTCTCAATCTTCACATTCTGAAGAGGATACTCGAAATCGGAGTAAAGTTTGTCTGTTCCAATCATAGTGTATACCACCATAATCGGATCATCATCCGCACTCTTGTTCGATTTCGGTATGAAACGATCCAAGAAATTACCCTCATCTTCAAATTCTGTAAAAGATTTCTCAGATTGAGACTTCTCAGAGTTATCACTCTCTTCATCTAACACCTGATCGACAACAGTTTTGATAACCTGTGATTCGTTGTCGGTGTCGGATGCAGAGAATGTAACATCAATGCTTTCAGGCAAATCATTTTCAATCGATCTCAACTTGAGATTCAAAGCAGCTTCCACCCCATCTGGATATTTCAGCATATAATGATTCCACATTGGGGGTGGAACGCTGTTAAAGACTGGTGCAGCATGTGGCTGCTGTGGGACAATTTTTCAAGAACATAAGATGAAGCCACATAACTCATCAATTTTTTTATCAATTCGATCATTTTCAATTTTAGCTAATTCAAGCTCTTTCTTTAATGAAGCGATCGTGTCTAGATGAAAATTAACCTCAATTTGTTTATCAAACAGTGTTGCTTTAGCCAACTTTGTTGCTTTGTCGTTTTCAACACTCTATTTTTGGATCATTTTAATTGACCTGGCGAGAGTATCATAAGCCTCTTTAACTTGGCCAAGGTCAATTTAAGCATATCTGCATGATGTTTCAATGCCTGATACTTAGTGTCTTTCTCAAGACACTCCATGCACGGTTGTAAACACTTCTGGCATGGTGTTTCAGGGATTGAAACAACTTTCACAACAACCTCTTCATCACAAACAATTTTCACATCTTGTTTACCGACATTTCTCAACTCAGACTCAGACACTTTGACCTCCTGAACTCCAGATTTCTGATCAGATTCCTATTTGACTGACACTGTACTGACAGACTCTGACTTCTCGAGTTCTGAGTCTACCTCTTTTAGCTTTCCCATGAGGGCTTTGTCAGCGATATCTTTCAATGTCTCTCCAGTCAGCTCTTTCGTCACGTCTATCAATTCCTCGACAACTTCTTTCTTTTCTTCGTATCTTGGACACGATCCAGTCGTCGGTTCTTCGAAATAACCTGCAAAAGATTCAAACACTTTAGGAGGCATTATTGATTTCATAGAACTTGCCAATACCTCCTGTTCTGACTGGTAATAGTAAACTTCTGCAGCAATTTCTTCAATATCAACCACATTCTCAATAGGAACATCTTCAACAAACATTTATGGCTCAGTCACTGACGTGATGTCGTAGGTACACGCAAATTTAATCCCAATACAACTAAATAGCTAGTGGTAAGTGGGTATCGAACTCAGGGAGTATGTGGAAAATGTGTTATCACGATGTATGTCTAAATTAACTAAAGTAAACTAAAATGCAGAAATTAAAATTCAAGAGTGGATTGTTTTGGATTTAGGAACTAATCTTAACTAATTAAATTGCAAATCAAAGTTTGTAGTTTGTAAACAAATTAGGAACAAGCGACCATCCTAGACTTCAGGTTTTAATCCACACTAATGTTTATGCCCAACTAGAAAGAATCACCTAGACATGATTCGTGTTTGATTATCTATTTGTGATAAAAGGGAACTAAGTACTCGGATCATAAAATGCGAGGTTGTTACCCGATGATCAATTGACATTTATCTAACCCTAATCCCTCCCATGATATCTCAATTGCCAACGGCACCAAGAACATATGGTTTAGATTATAATCAAACAAAATTCAACACCTTACAAACAAACATTCAAACACCACAATAACTTAAACAAACATTCAAAGTCATTGTTCTAGAAATTCAATCACAAACATAGAGTTTCAAAAGCAAACCTTACATCTAGGATGATCACCAAAAGTTTGGCCATGCATGACTTGGTACATCATCATCATCACACCAAGATTAATGTTCATACGAATCAAAAACATAAACCGAATGTTAGAAATTGTTTAGAACCAAGCAAGAACAGCTAAATTCGCCCCCAGGATGCTCTCCAAACGTTCAATGATGAGAATTAATGAAAAGACACCATAAAACTGATTAAATGAGGGCAGTTACGTTTTCCTCGCAGCCTCCACCGTAACTTACGGTGCCACCGTAGGTTACGGTGACCTTCAGATTGTTACGGTATTTCAGGACTGAGGTACGGTGGAGTTTTTTAATGTTTCAGGGCCACCGTAAATTACGGTGGCCACCGTAATTTACGGTGGACCCCTGAAATGTATGTTTTGTTTCTTCTTTCACCACTCGCGTGACCCGTTCATCTCCAGTCCTTCCTAAGCTGCGTTATATCCACTTTAAGCTCCCGAACCGCACCTGAAACATAAGCAACCGTAGTTATCTAATTCAAGATAATTACACAATTAAATGAGGGATAAACTTGTCTTTTAACATCATAAAGGGTTGTCCAATGGACCACCCGTCACATCCACCACACTTAACCATTGCTTGTCCCAAGCAACTCATTAAATTAATTTCTCAACAAGTGATCAATGTAAACCAAGCAAAAACATGCAATCCTTTTATTAACACCTTTTTAACACCCAAAATAATGCACCCCTCACTATGTCTCTCCTCTCGGTTACAATCATAGGCTTGTACCTAAATCGATTCTTCTTCTAACAAGTGCCAAACATGAATGCAAATCAAAGGGACTTTCAAGGTTGTAACGTGGCTAGGTGTATGGGTAGGAAATGGAATATATATGAAGTAGCGAAAATTTAACCCGGTCTTTTTATTACACAATAAAGCAACTAACAACTACCAATTTAACTAATATATACAAGACACTAAACATCACTTTTTTTCATTTTTCAAAGTTTTTTTTTTCTTTTTTTTTTATTTTTCTGATTTTTTTTAACATATAGAAACATTCACATAACATATCTAAACACAACTAAAGCAACTACTAGCACTATAAGACCGGGTCAAATTAGATAAATTTTTAAGTAAGTAGCTAGGGGTAACAAACGATAGGCTTTTAGGCACAAAATGGCTACTACATGTCCAAACCCCCACCTCTCTCACAACCATGCTCATATATATAACTTATGAGGTCCAATCCCCTAAATCCCACACTCACTCACACCAATGACGAGGCTACCTAGATGCCCTTATCCTTTTTGCATTCACATTCAACTAAGGACTCGAACCGTATTCAAGCCCAAGTTCTAATGCACCCCCACCCGTTGCCACTCTCATCAAAGACAAACATTATTTATGTACACGTGTGGCTTCAACTCTCACCAAGAATGAAAGGGTATCAAGGGTTGCCGGTGCATCAATTGGAGTTAATCTAGGGTGTTCAAATTCTCACAATGTTTTGCTTGACTCAATTTTTTTTTTAAATTCTTCAAAAATTCCCCCCATCCCCACACTTGGGATACATTGACCCCAATGTATGGTTTTAGGAGGCTTTGATCACTAAACCCCTTTCACATCATCCAAAAGCTCAACACTCAAACCACAAATTTCATTTTGGATTTTTCATTTTATAAATTTTTTTTATATTTTTCTTCTTTTTCTTAACACCAACACACCACCGACTAGCACCAACCCAAACACAACATAACAACTAACACCACCCAACCACCCGACCCTAAACAAAACAACCTAACAAATATGCACAAAATATACAAAGGAGGAACACAACCTGACTAGTAATAGCACGGTCCCGGAGGCCCAAAAATGGAAGACATCATGTCGTTCCATTCTCCAAACGCAAATGAGCCGCTACTACTCCCACCTTGTTGTTGTTGAGCTCCTTCTTGTTGCCGTGGGTCGATCCATTGTGAGTGATGAAGCTGTGGGGTCGGATACGACACACTACCATCATAAGGTGGTAGAGAGGCATAATCCACATGTTGTGGATCCACAACCACTGGCCGCCCGGCGTGCCAGTCTGCATGCAATCTTCTCTCTTGATCATCATTGTAACGATTATTCATTTCCACTTCATGGGAATACGCAAATGTGCGATTCCACGCCTCATTACGATCAAAGCTACGTTTCAAAGACCGCTCTATGCTTGCACTCATCATCGTATTTTGATCATATAACGTCCGCTCCGATCCCGTGCCAGTCTGCATGCAATCTTCTCTCTTGATCATCATCGTATGTTGCATAGTGCCCTCATAAGCCCACCCGGGCTCATAAGAACGCTCCGTGTAGTCATAGAAGGCACCACCATATCCTCCACCCGGGCCCCCTTGCCCAACATTCAAGTTCACATGTTCACCACCATGCGGCGCATCCGCATAATCATCGTCACCACTCGGGATTTCTGCATCACTCTCGGGTTCATCTTCTTCACCCGGTAACAAATCTCTAGCACCCGCCTTTAACGCTCTCCATCTCTGCCCCTCCGACTTAAGCTTATGGTACCGCTCCGATTGCGTATAATTCCAACCAATCCCCATCTTGTCTAGACTAAAAGGCTGATGTCTTTTTGTTGCTCCTCTATCTTCTGACGTAAGTGCCTTTTGTTGCTTCATTAACCCCGTGATGATTCGGCAATATGGGATTATATCTCTTCCAAACTTGTTTCGGCAGATCCATAGGTGGTTCATGATCAAATAACGGATTGGGAAGCGCGGACCCCCAGTAAGTAGTGAATAGAGGACTGGTACTTCCGGGAATCTTACTTGCTCTTTGTCCCCCCTTCACGGTATGACATTCAAAAGGCAAATTGCCAACAACTTTGCTTCGATTTTTAAATTCTTCCGGTACAAGACTCCATGATAAGTACCGAGCAAAAATAGTGTTGCTAACATGTCGTTCCAACGGGGGTGCTTCTCCGGCTTCACCAAAAGGTTATCAAGAGTGGGAATCATATAATCACGGGCTGGAAGACTATCATATTTCCCGAGCTTCTTCAACGTGTCAAAAGACATCTCCACTGGAATCCCATGTACTTCACCAACTAACTTCATTTGTGATGGCTTTTCATATGTGTTAACCTTAAGAGTTGCCATCCATTCTTGAATTTCGGTGATAAACAAGTTGCTTTTATCCTTATCATAGCAACTCAACGCCGACTCCTATCCTAGAGCACAAAATTTGTCAAACACACCGAACTGACCAAATTCAACTTCCCGAACTTCCCTCTGACATATAAAGGCCGCTGCCTTATTTTTCAACTTATTCATACGGTCATGGTATAAAGTTGGCTGCCAATGCTCCGGTTGCTCATCCAATGGACCCGAGTCCCATTTTGGCTTTTCAGCTGGGTCCAACTCCATTTCTTCCTCACTTTCACTTTCATCAGCTTGACCCAAATATTGCCTCTTTCTTGATTGTTGTTCCGGCTATTTGCCCTTTCCCTTTGACGAAGAGGATGAACTACCTCCAGTTTTTTCCTTTGTTCGTGCCATTTACCAACACACAATAGAGCAAACAACACAACCAAGACACATCTGTTAGTGAACCCATGAGTTTATAAATTTTTCAAAAATTTGGCATGGTGTCTCTACAATGTAGAGATTCCCAAAAGTTCACTACTTTACTATCAATCCTACATCTACAAACCATAACCATGTTCAAGTAACAAGTTACAAGACAAAACTATGAACAAACAAGTGGGTATGAACAAATAACCTAATTAACCTTACTTTTCACAATGTATCATCAAAATATAGCAAATAAGCTTCCATACCTTGGTTTGAAGATGCTAACACACTTGTGAAACAAAAACTTCAAAAACCCCTAAAATTTTCGGAACTAGGGTTTAGAATCCGAACCCAAAAACTTCGTTTTTTCACCAATTTCTTCTCAAAATCAGAAAGTGTGTGAAAAATTAGCCAAGATTGACTCCGATTTCACTTGATTTGGTTGAAAATTGAAGAAGTTATGGGTGATTAAAGGTTGAAGAATGTTGGGGATCTTGTGGGGTTAGAGAGAAATGATAGATGAAAGAGATGGATGAGAAAGATGAAGAAAGAATGAGTGGTTGGGGTTAATTTTCGGAATTGATGATTGTGTTTATTTTTTTTTATGTAACGCCGAACCCAAACGACCCTTACATCGCCAGATGTCACCGTAAATTACGGTGTCACCGTAAATTACGGTGAACTTCTGGAAAATATTCCCACCGTAACTCAGTAGCCAAACACCGTAAAGGCCAAAAATTTTTTACGGCCACCGTAAGTTACGGTGCCACCATAAATTACGGTGGTTACTGGGCAATTCTGGTTCGCTGCAAAACGTCTTTTTTAAGTGCTCTTTTTATATATTTTTTTCATTTTTTCGATTTTTTTGTGTTTTTAAATTTTTTTTTAAAACATATAAAAATCACCCTACCCCCTCGAAAACCCTGTGTTGTCCTCAACTCAATGTTAGAGTAATTCGTAACCCGAATATCCCCACACTTGTTTCAAACACGGATTTCAAGGAAATACGGTAATCGTGCAAACTATGCAAAACAAAATAAAACAAATGCTACTATTTACACTACCAAACCTGGGCCTCTTATGGTTGTTCCTCATCGACCGGGCGTAGAATGTAGCCCACTTTATCAAGCTCCAAAGTGTTTATGTCGTTTCCCTCCAAGTACGGTTTCAACCGGTGACCGTTCACCGTTTGTTGTTTTAGTGTTTGCTCGTCTTGAATGTCAACGTCGCCAAACCTTCCAACTCGCCGAACAACATACGGGCCCATCCATTTACTTTTAAGCTTACCCGCAAACATTTTGAGTCTTGAGTTGTACAACCAAACCTTTTGACCCACTTCGAATGTCTTTTTTCGCAATTTTGCATCATGCACCTTTTTGAGTTTGTCTTTATACGCCGATGCGCATTCATATGCCTCATCTCTAAGCTCTTCAATTTCACACAATTGTAGCTTTCTCATCTTCCCTGCTTCGTTGTAATCCGCATTAACCGTAGTGATCGCCCAATAAGCCCTATGCGCTAACTCCATTGGTAAGTGACAACCCTTCCCATAAACCATCCGGTAAGGGGTTGTGCCAATAGGAGTCTTGTAGGCCGTTCGGTATGCCCACAATGCATCATCCAGTTTACTTGACCAATCCTTCCTATCCGTTCTTACCGTCTTCGTGAGAATTTCCTTGATTTGACGGTTGGACACCTCGACTTGTCCACTCGTTTGCGGATGGTAAGGTGTGGCGATCCGGTGATTCACACTATACCTCTTCAACAATTTACTGAAATTAAAGTTTTTGAAGTGCGAACCACCATCACTTATGATAATTCTTGAAATGCCAAAACGAGCGAAAATGTTGGATTGAACGAATTTACAAACAACCGAGTGGTCATTTGTTCTTGTTGCAATGGCTTCAATCCACTTAGAGACATAATCTACCGCCACCAAGATGTAAAGAAAACCGTTCGAATTCGGGAAAGGGCCCATAAAGTCAATGCCCCAAACATCAAATATCTCTACAACCAAGTTGGTTGTAATGGCATTTCATCCCTCTTCGATATGCTTCCCGTCTTTTGACAATTGATGCAATTTCTAGCGAACTCGCAAGCATCTTTGAAAATAGTGGGCCAATAAAACCCACATGAAAGAACCCGATAACCCGTTTTGTGCCCGCTAAAGTGACCCCCACATGCGGATGAATGAGCATGGGTCAAAATTTCCAATACTTCCGTTTCGGGCACACACCTCCTTATGACTTGATCCGGTCCAATCTTGAAGAGATCCGGTTCATCCCAAATGTATTGTTTCACTTGAACCATAAATTGTTGTCTTCGCTTTTTGGTCCAATGACTTGGGATGGCACCCGTGGCCAAGTAATTTACGTAATGAGCGTACCACGGTGCAACAAAAGTGGACACGGCTAGGAGTTGCTCATCGGGAAAACTTTCATTTATTTCACTAACATCGTCAATCCCTTCAACCGGAATCCGAGACAAGTGATCCGCCACTAAATTCTCACTTCCCTTTTTATCTTGGATTTCTAAATCAAATTCCTGCAACAACAATACCCACCGAATCAACCGACGCTTCGCGTCCTTTTTCTCCATCAAATACCGGACAGCACTATGATCCGAGTATACCACAACTTTGCTCCCCCAAATGTACGAGCGAAACTTATCCAAAGCATACACCACCGCTAATAATTCCTTCTCGGTTGTGGTGTAATTAAGTTGTGCTTCGGATAAAGTCTCGCTCGCATAATAGATTACCACCGGTTTCCTATCAACCCGTTGACCCAAAACTGCACCAATAGTAGTGTCGCTAGCGTCACACATAATCTCAAATGGTTTCGTCCAATCCGGCGGTTGTAAGATGGGAGCCTTGACCAAATGTTCCTTCAAAACAATAAAAGCTTGCATACACTCATTAGTAAAATCAAATGGGATATCCTTCAGTAACAAGTTGCACAAAGGCTTAGTGATAACACTAAATGCTTTAATGAAACGTCTGTAAAAACCCGCGTGTCCCAAAAATGATCTTA
The DNA here is from genome assembly GCF_002127325.2 of Helianthus annuus. Lineage (NCBI taxonomy): Eukaryota > Viridiplantae > Streptophyta > Magnoliopsida > Asterales > Asteraceae > Helianthus > Helianthus annuus. The sequence goes on along the minus strand of NC_035436.2, from coordinate 73,002,364 downwards.
CCCCCTTAACATTTCTCGGAGGTGGCAAAGAAGCTATTACCCGTATTTTTGCCTTGTCCACCTCCATGCCCCTCTCCGATATCACATGACCAAGCACAATACCCTCTTGCACTATAAAGTGACTTTTTTCCCAACTTAGCACTAAATTTTTCTCAATACACCTTTTTAAAACTTTTTGTAATTCGTTGAGACATGATTCAAAACTAGTGCCAAAGATTGAAAAGTCATCCATGAACACCTCAAGCGACTCTCCAACCATGTCCGAGAAAATACTCATCATACGTCCTTGAAAAGCTGCCGGTGCATTGCACAAGCCAAATGGCATTCGCCGAAAAGCGAAAGTGCCATATGGACAAGTGAAGGTGGTCTTATGCTGGTCATCCGGGTGTATTGCTATTTGATTGTAACCCGAATACCCGTCTAAAAAGCAATAAAATTTTTGACCCGACAGTTTTTCAATGATTTGGTCAATGAAAGGTAACGGGAAATGGTCTTTAGAAGTGGCGGCATTCAATTTTCTATAGTCAATACATACACGCCACAGGGTAACCGGTCGGGTGGCAATTTGTTCCCCATTTTCGTCCTTGACTACTTGAATGCCGGCCTTCTTAGGCACAACTTGGGTGGGACTCACCCAAGCACTATCCGAAATCGGATAGATGATTCCCGCATCCAACCATTTTATTACCTCTTTTTTAACTACTTCCCTTAGGTTCGGATTCAATCTCCTTTGAGCTTCTCGTGTCGGCTTTGCATCTCTGATGGTAATGATTTTGTGCATAACGATAGATGGACTAATTCCTTTGAGATCGACAATCATCCATCCTATAGCTCCCTTGTTCTCCTTTAACACTTCCAATAAAGCTTGCTCTTGTGCCAACTCCAAATTAGAGGCAATAATGACCGGCAATGTGTCATTATCCCCTAAAAACGCATACTTCAAGTGGCTTGGCAAGTCTTTAAGCTCCAACCTTGGCGGTTCTTCCAATGACGGTTTAGTTCCCGAGTTTATTTCCGCCAGCAAGCTTTCAAATTGATGAGTCCATGGCGGCCGACCTTCCCTCAAGGCCATAGCATCTTGCTTCTCTTCTTCAACCCGGAGTGCATAAGCATGTACCTGTTCAGAAAAATCACACAAACAAACTTCCATACCATCCTCCTCATACTCATGCGGGTTGCATCCTTCAACTATATCTGCCATGAAACACTCATCAACACCATTAGCATTAGAATTGTTGGTAAAAACATTCAAACGCATTTTCCGATTACCAAAGGTCATATCGACTGTACCAAATCTACAATCAATGACAGCATGTGCGGTGCTCAAAAATGGCTGACCCAAAATAATATTTTGTTGTTGCTTTGGGTCCGCGGATGAGTAATCCAAAACTAGAAAGTCAACCGGGTAATAAAACTCATCAATTTTAACAATTACATTTTGAACCATCCCTCGGGGTAGCTTATGAGACAAATCGGCCAAAACAACCGTTGTCTCCACTCTTGCTAATGGACCAAAGTCATATTGGTCATATAAGTCCCCCGGTAAAATGCTTACCCCGGCTCCAAGATCGAGTAACGCCTTCGCCATTTGAAAATTATCCACTTGTATATTTATTAATGGCGTACCCGGATCCTTGAGCTTAGGGGGAAGCTCCCCGTTCAAAACCGCACTCACTTGCCCGGTCAAATCTACCCGCTTAGGCATCTTTTTCTTTTGTTGTCGTTTTTGTGTGCATAATTCCTTAAGGAATTTAGCGTAAGCAGGTACTTGTTTTATTGCATCAAGTAATGGAAGATTTATTTTTACTTGTTTAAACATGTCCCACATTTCTTCTTTTTGGGGACCTCTTGGTGCAATAAAATTTTTTCTACCCGGGTCAAGTAAAGCCGATGGAAATGGTACTTGACTCAGTTCACCCTCAACTTTTTCACTTTTCTCGTTTTCACCCAACCCCGGTTTATTAACATTTGATTCTTTAGGTTTAACCGGTGAAACTTCATTATCACTTTCATTACCCGTGACATCCTCAACTACCCCCTCAACCAATTTGGGTGACAAATTGGCTTTAAATTCCTTTCCACTTCTTAACACACTAACATGATGAACATTAACATTACCTCGTGACGAACCATGGGAAGGATTTACCTTGGTGTCGCTAGGAAGTTGACCTTTTCCTTTCTTCAATTCCGCCACATCGGTTGCTAATTGACCCATTTGAGTTGTTAGTGATTGGAAGGTTTTGTCACGAACTTCATCCTTTTGCATTCGGACTTCATCTAATTGGTTCCGCTTTTGCATGTCTTGTTGCATCGCCCGAAGCATATCCATAACTTCATTCCCGCTTGATGAAGGTTGACCCGAACCACTTTGACCCGTTTGTTGAATTTGTCCTTGGTACCCATAATTGTTTCCACCTCTATAGTTGCCTTGATTATATTGTTGACGAGGTGCAAAATTACCTTGAGCTCCTTGAAAATTTGGGTTAGCTTGGTTCGCCGCGTTCCCATAACGAAAATTCGGATGATTTCGTAACCCGGGGTGGTATGTATTTGAGTTCATGTTGAAATTTCGACCACCCCCTCCTTGCAATTTGTGCACTACACACATTTCCGCCGTGTGACCTATTTCGTTGCAATTTATGCACAAATTGTACACTTGGTTCGTTGTTTGAACATTTCCACCTTCAACTCCGTGCACTTGGGTTCGAGTAATGGCCGGTCATGCTCTCCTTAATGCTTGAGCCTTTCTTTTTGATGTAACGGCCATTTGTTCCAAGAACTCCCAATCCTCATGCTCATAGTTTGTGCCAAAAGTCCCATTTGTGATGGACATTAGCTCACGCGCATCTTCGGCACACAAACCCTCGTGAAAAGCATTCATCAATTCCCAAAGCTCAATTCCATGATGCGGACAATTTTTTATCATCATATTTAAGCGCTCGAAGGCTTCATGGAACATTTCGCCTTGTTGTTGTTGGAAACTTCTCAACCCTTTCCTAGCATCATTGGTCTTTTGGGCGGTATAAAATTCGTCTAAGAAAGTTTGTTGCATTTCCCCCCAAGTATAAATAGATGCCAAAGGCAAAGTGTAGAACCACTTCTTTGCCTTATCTTCCAAAGAGAATTGAAACAAGACCAACTTCACATCATCGGCCGAAAAACCTTGACTCCCAAGAGTGTTACAAATTGAGTCATAGGCCTCCAAATGAAAATAAGGTTCCTTCGTTGCTAGACCCTTATATTTCGGCAAACTTTGTAAGGAATTAGTCCTTACTTCAAAGGTTCTTCCTTGATTGTTATGAGGAATAACCACCGGTGAAGGATTATGAGTAATCACCGGCCTAAAATGTGCTTCAATACCCCTTGCATGCTCTCTAAGATGCCTCCTTGGTACACCAAACCTACCCCTTGGACGAATTCCCATTGGTCTTGGTATATGCCCTTGTGGTACATTTGGTTGTTGAAATTGTTGTTGTGGTATTGGTGGGTTTTGAATTGGCCTTTGGAATTGTTGTTGAACATTCGGTGGATGAACTTGTTGCAATGGTATGGGACGTTGCATTTGTGGCCCTTGTGGCCTCGGCCTCACATGTTGTGGCATGAGTTGTTGTTGTTGCACTCCACCAACATTTGAAATCACTTGCATTTGACCTTGCATATATCCGACTTCTCCTTGATCTCCTTCACCCCCATAAGCATACCCGTCTTCATCAAAACCCTCAAACTCCTCATATCCTTCATCATACCCATCTCCTTGAATTCCCGAAGATTGCCCAAACGGAAGAGTCGAGTATTGAAAACCAGACTGGTTCAATGGTCGAAATGGTGAAGCATGAACAATGGTTGAATTCGGTGCTATAGTATGGCTTGAATATGATGGACCCGCACCCGGAAAGAAGTGGGATAATGGCGGTATAGTAGTGGAAGGATTGAAGGTAATGGTTGGTCCTTCTTGCGTAGTAATGGGTTGTATGGTGTTGGTTGGTGTAACATTTTGAATTATGGTGGGTTCGGTAGTATTTGGTGGAATGGTGGTATTTGGTGAAGGTTGAGTAGTTGATGGTATAAAGGGTTGAGCAGGTTCACTCGTAGTGGGTGGTGATGGTGGTGGATCTCTATCCATGTATCGAAGTGGTGTAATAGGTGTAATTGGCGTTGTTGGTGAACCGCTGATTGTATTTTCTCTTAATAAAATCCTGTTTGCTCGCAAAGTTCGCTCAATTTCTGGATCAAACACTAGTGGTGAAAGCTTGTGAGAGCTTCTAGTACGCATGCACCTGTAAATACCTGCACACTAACACACCCAGCATAAACCAGAAAAATAACAAACTTAAAAAGAACAAAAAATAACACATGTTACGCACTACTCCCCGGCAACGGCGCCAAAATTTGACGTGATGTCTTAGGTACACGCAAATTTAATCCCAATACAACTAAATAGCTAGCGGTAAGTGGGTATCGAACTCAGGGAGTATGTGGAAAATGTGTTATCGCGATGTATGTCTAAATTAACTAAAGTAAACTAAAATGCAGAAATTAAAATTCAAGAGTGGATTGTTTTGGATTTAGGAACTAATCTTAACTAATTAAATTGCAAATCAAAGATTGTAGTTTGTAAACAAATTAGGAACAAGCGACCATCCTAGACTTCAGTTTTTAATCCACACTAATGTTTATGCCCAACTAGAAAGAATCACCTAGACATGATTCGTGTTTGATTATCTATTTGTGATAAAAGGGAACTAAGTACTCGGATCATAAAATGCGAGGTTGTTACCCGATGATCAATTGACATTTATCCAACCCTAATCCCTCCTATGATATCTCGATTGCCAACGGCACCAAGAACGTACGGTTTAAATTATAATCAAACAAAATTCAACACCTTACAAACAAACATTCAAACACCACAATAACTTAAACAAACATTCAAAGTCATTGTTCTAGAAATTCAAGCACAAACATAGAGTTTCAAAAGCAAACCTTACATCTAGGATGATCACCAAAAGTTAGCCACGCATGACTTGGTACATCATCATCATCACACCAAGATTAATGTTCATACGAATCAAAAACATAAACCGAATGTTAGAAATTGTTTAGAACCAAGCAAGAATAGCCAAATTCGCCCCTAGGATGCTCTCCAAATGTTCAATGATAAGAATTAATGAAAAGACACCATAAAACTGATTAAATGAGGGAAGTTACGTTTTCCTCGCAGCCTCCACCGTAACTTACGGTGCCACCGTAAGTTTCGGTGACCTTCAAATTGTTACGGTATTTCAGGACTGAGGTACGGTGGAGTTTTTTGATGTTTCAGGGCCACCGTAAATTACGGTGGCCACCGTAATTTACGGTGGACCCCTGAAATGTATGTTTTGTTTCTTCTTTCACCACTCGCGTGACCCGTTCATCTCCAATCCTTCCTAAGCTGCGTTATATCCATTTTAAGCTCCCGAACCGCACCTGAAACATAAGCAACCATAGTTATCTAATTCAAGATAATTACACAATTAAATGAGGGATAAACTTGTCTTTTAACATCATAAAGGGTTGTCCAATGGACCACCCGTCAGTCACCATCTCTGGTACCTCAACTATTTCTGCCATCATTGCCTGCCCATCACTTCCCAGAATGTATTTATCCCAGGTAAAACCTTCAGCTACTTTTTCATCGTCTTGATTTACGATAAGAGCCTTCTCCGGTTTGTTCTTGATCTGCGGCCTCTAAACAGCAGGTTGTTGGTTAGGTCGATGATAGATCGCCTGCCTGTAATAATCGTTTGTGAACGGGTTCTGATGGTTGTTCACTTCACGGTTTGGGCATTCTCTCTTGAAATGGCCACGTTCTTTACACTTGAAGCGGGTAACTTTCGATTTGTCGAACCCAAGCTTCTGATCAGGACCTGAGAGACTGTTTCTGCCTGTGATCTCCATAAAGCGTTGTGCCCTTCAAACCAAACTTGCCATGCACCATTTATATCAATCAATTCAAGCTCCTTGGGGTCGATCTGGTCGTAATCCTCTTTTGTCATATCGGGATTACCGATCCTACCCGCCACTAAACCTTCATAAGCCTCTAGAACGGAAGCAAGTAACGCAATGTGTTGTTTCGTGGTTGTTTCAGTAATTTCATTACCATTCTTAATATTCACCACGATGTTGCACTGCACCCCAGAAACGTAAGCCTGATTGTTGGAACTTGTAGAACTTTGAGGCGACGGCTGCTCCTGAGCTTTGAAGTTTGGATCATAGTTCACAAACGGTGAGGGCTTGTTTGATTGTGGAGTGTTTGTAGAAGCACTTGAGTTTGTATCAGCACTAAAACCCGTCTGTATCTTCAGACTTTGATTTGTTGCAACAGGAGTGCTTCCTTTGTAGTAAAGAGATACGTCTTGCTGCACATTTGCTGAATTCATCTTCCTGATCTTTAACAATTCCAACTCATGAGCCTCTATTTTCTCGATAAATGAACTGAGATTCAAATTCACGAAATCCGAGTTATTCTTCAGCATCATTAAGTATGTGCCCCATTCATCATAAGGTAATGCGTCGGATAACTTGTCGATCCATTCCTCGTTTGTCTTTGTAT